>NC_140171.1:38216155-38703655 GCF_963971535.1 Notolepis coatsorum
TAGCTAAATACCCTGAAGAAGACTTGCTCGAAACGTTGGTAACTAAATTAATCATTCTAGCATCGTAGCTACGAGTGTGCGATCCTTTCACAATAAATAAATTGTCACAGTTGCTGTGGATGTTTTTGAACCACTAAAAGTAACAACATTTTAGGAAACTAGTTCCATTACTTGTTTGTGGGCTAAGTAGCTGATATATCCTTCACAACTACTGACAATCAGGGCCGTTTCTTGCCATAATGTGGACTATGCGGTTGCATAGGGCCCCCGAAGCCACCAAGCCCCCCCCCCCCCCCCCCCCCCCCCCCCGAAATTAAAATGACCAATCTCTCTTGGTAGCCAAGCACTCTCGTGCGTTGAGTGAAAGCACCTATATGCTCAAGGGAAAAAAAAGAAAAATGTAATAGATATATATACTGTATATATATATATCCTGTAGGGATGTAACAAATCATCAGCTTAAAAAAATTAACCAATAGGCTACTGCTTATGAGGCGTTTCTCAACATTTAAAATAAACATTTTAAAGAAAATGCAGTATCTGTCTCATTCATGCGTATTTGGGAGATGTTATAATGCAGATTCGGTAAATCCTGTACGTTTTCAGAAGTTTCTTGATGTAGGGAAGCCCCAGTGTTCGTCATTGCTGTGGTCAACTAGAGATGTTTGATTTGAATTTGTGAGAAAAAAAGTTTTTCACGGATCTAGCCTCTTTTCCTCTTAAAGTGCACCATATTGATGCATTTAAATGTTAAATGCATGCCCACCTTAGAGGGTTTCGAAACCATAGTTTCACAAAATAGGGGCCCCCAAACAACATTTTGCTTGGGCCCCCAAAAAGCTAGAATCGGCCCTGCTGATAATTGACAGCCTGATCCATAGGCCAAACACAGTAACCAGAGAATGATTTCAGGGAAGCAGATTAGATATCTGAAATGGTTTGATTCTGTTGATATCCAGGCGGGAGATCAAAGGGCTTTAGTAATTTTCACAACAACAGTTTCCTTGCTTTAAGATAGACCAGGCACAGACATTAGGATATTGTTGAGCAATCTTAATTTTTTTTACATGATATAAAAGTACAGAATAAGCCATCCCTTGTACAAATTGGTCGGACACTTTTCAATCTATGTCTTATTAAATGATAACACAATAGCCCATTTTGAGCTACAGAGTTTCAAAGGGTTGGTGGCTGTTCTCTTTACATTATCACAAAATAGCTCAGACCTCAGAGGGTTTTAAGATGCATGCAGAATGACAAATACCCACTGGCCTTTGCCACCTAACCCCTCCCCAACCTAACACCTTCTTCAGGTAAGAGGCATTCACTGGTAGGGAGTAGGTGCGTAAAAGTTACCATAGCTCAGCGTATGTACGCTGTCTCTATGTGTTCGGGAGACTCAGGTGCATAAAAACCTGATTATGATTATGTCTCTACCACAACCACAGCCCTTTTCATTCTATTATTCTCTGAGCTTTTTTGTGTCCATCCTTGGCAGTATTTTCTGACTATGCTTCTGCCATATGTTATTTTATATATTGTCAAATAAAGTCATTCATTCATTCATTCATTCATTCATCCATTCATCCATTCGTTCATTCATCCATCCATCCATCCATTCATTCATTCATCATTCATCATTCATCATTCATTCATTCATTCATTCATTCATTCATTCATTCATTCATTCATTCATTCATTCATTCATTGTCTCTCTTCACCTTCAGTTCTGACCTGACCTCAGTTGTAGTTGTAAAGCTGTAGTTCATGAAACTGGTCTGACCAGTGATAAAACCTGTGGTCTTTGTCTTAAGACCAGTATTAAAACAGAAAACATGTGGTCTTGGTCTTAAGACCAGTGTCACCCATGATGAAATGCTCGGTGGGACAGGACGATGGATGCAATCAAGACTTAACCTTGCACGGTAGCTGGCTTTCACAAGATCACGCAAGGATCCATCTTGTCAGGGTTCACGTTATGGGCTCGTGCCCGAACCACAGTGGTTCGGACCAATCAGCGTCCTTTGAGGAGCTACTGTCGGCTACGGTTCTGAAAGTTCACTTGGTTCTGTGTAACAGACCAGGGTCAGGTTAATCTCCATGAGGACAAATCTTGGTCTTGGTCTCGATTGAATTGATCTTGACTACAACACTGTCTTCTCTCATCTCAACTCTAACCTATAAACCCCCTGACACAACCAGTTGAGACAGTTGACCCAGCCCACCCGGGCAAGGATAAGAACCCAGGTGGCATCATCAACAATGACATCATTGAAGAGAAACCCCACCACAACCAGGTGCCCTCTGACACCCAGCCTGCCTACAGCTGGACGCAGAGTGGACACACAGCCTGCAGCGCCACCTGTGGCACTGGTAAGCAAAAACATGAGATTATTACATGATCATTAGTACTGTATGCAGTGGAGATGCGCATGGACATACACGGACATACACACACACAAACACACATATACACACACACACACACACACACACATGCTAATATGTAACTGAAGGTTAACTGAAGGTTGAAACTCTGAACAGCAGGCTCCTCAAAATGTCTGGCTTGGAGTACCAGAGCTGTCACACAGAACCGACAACAAACAAACAAACAAACAAACAAACAAACAAACAAACAAACAAACAAACAAACAAACAAACAAACAAACCAGAAACATATGAGAAGATATGAGCACAGTTGGAATCAATGAAATAATTATAAAATAACATGTTAGATACACTGTAAGTAATGTAAACCAGATGATGAATAATATAGCTAATATTTGTGCATACTGCCTCTTAGAACCTATAACACACAAAACATGATTCTGCTTCAGTCAAAATGCTTGCAGTACTGTTTTGTCTAGTCATTGTAGATTTGTCAGTCTGACATTATTATGATTATCTGATTATTTATGACTCCTTGCTGTTTGGCCATGGTTTGAAGTCTTCAGGTTAACAAGCCTAAACAAGCTGTTCACAAGTATTGCCCTTTGTAATGTCACAATGGGGGCACAAGCAACCAACTGGCTTTACAGTAATGAATCAATTATCTGTATTTTTTGGAGACTCTAATGTACTCTCCAGTTTGTAAACGTTTTTTTTTATTACTCTGGGTCTGGGGTAGCCAGGTAGGGAAGGACATAATTAATTTATATATTGGTGTGTTGCTAGATTATAATCATTATTATTTATAATATGTCACCTTTAAAGACTTTCTCCTATGTATATGTGTGTGTGTGTGTGTGTGTGTGTGTGTGTGTGTGTGTGTGTGTGTGTGTGTGTGTGTGTGTGTGTGTGTGTGTGTGTGTGTGTGTGTGTGTGTGTGTGTGTGTGTGTGTGTGTGTGTGTGTGTGTGTGTGTGTGTGTGTGTGTGTGTGTGTGTGTGCGTGTGTGCGTGCGTGCGTGCGTGCGTGCGTGCGTGTGTGCGTGTGTGTGTGTGTGTGCGTGCCAGGCAGGCACCAGGTGCTGTGGGGATGTGTGGAGAGGGAGAGCCAAACCACTGTTCCTGTTGACCTCTGTGACCCTGACCTCCGACCCCAGAACCAGGAAGAGACCTGCAATGACCAGTCCTGTCCTGCTCAGTGAGAAACACACACAGACACATGCATGTGCATGCATGCACGCACGCACACATACAGTACCCACGCACACATGCACACACACACATGCAGACACACACACACACACACGTACACATGCACACATGTAAAGGAAAAAGATTAAGCATGCATGTGTTTCAGTATTCACACATAATGCTCTATCTTTGCATATGGAGTTGTAGAATTGTCAGCTTTGATCACTCACACTTGCGCCAGTCATAACTCAGGCACAGCCAATCAAACGGACACACTTTGCTGTAGCTTTGATCCCCCTGATCTGCTGGCAGATGCCAACACACAGAGTCAACTGAAGCCAAGATGTAATGAGGTGTCAGTGGATTTGTGCTCATTGAAAATGAGTCTGATATTTGGCCAAAGTATGACATCTGTGACTTTTGTGAGTCATCTAAACTGCCAACTGCCTCTATGTGGAATGCATCAATAACGGAGCAGAACAATAACCAGTAACAGAACAAAATGGAAACTAGCAGTAACAGTGAGACCTCTAACTCAGACCAGCTTGTACTATGTGTGCCATGTTGCCCTTGCATATGTAACAGTGCCCTCATTACATCGCTATGGTGACATGTCCAACAATGTAAAGACTAATTGGTGTGTTAACACTTTGAGTGCCAGCAGGGGGCGCACGATTTAGCGCTTGAGTGCCAGCGCTCTATTCAATGAGAGGGCGAGCACATTTGCGAACGCATAAACTATATCTTAAATTATGGCTATGTGTCTAATACGCCCGTCGCTTATCAATGACTTGCTTGCAGTCAACATTGTCGAAACGGATTGTTTTTTCATCTGTACATTTCCGTTTTATACCATTTTGAAAAACGCTCGTTTTTGGAAATTTCCAGAAAAAAAAGTGATTCTGCAGGAATCGCCCTTTACTGGAATACACAAAAAACGTTGTCATTTATTGATCCAACGCTGGGTGCTCGAAACACACATTCCACGCTGTTCTGAGAGACCACAAAGACTGCAATCGGCTCGGATTACATGCCTGACAAGTAAAATGTGGATTCCGGATTTTCTTTTCCCCATGCGTTTTCATTCAGTCCAATCCAAAGGGTGCATTACCATCCGGGAAACGATAGGGGGCGGTATTTTCCCTGTTCGAGCTCAGAGAGAGTCGCTGTGGTAACGTGAGGCTAGATTGATGAAAAATGTATGGAAAATCGATAATAAAAAAAAATTACGATTAATAACGAGATTTCTCGTCATTGGCACTGAACGGTTGGCATGAAATAACGAGAATTCTCGTCGTTGGCACTCAAAGTGTTAATAACATATTACTTTGTAACAGCCTTAGAGCAGGATTGTGGTTAATACCATATATAACATCACCAGCGCTACTTGATGACTCTAACCATCTCTCCTCTGGCTGTGATTGGTTGATAGTTGGGACCTAGGGGAGTGGTCAGAATGCAGCAGAAGGTGCGGCCCAGGGACTCAGCACCGCCAGATCATCTGCCGCCAGGTCACCAGTATCCAAGGTGCCCAGGCGGCTACAGTGGTTACCGTGGCGACAGAGCTGTGTGGGTCTGATAGGCCAGAGACCAACTCCACCTGTCAGCTGAAAATCTGCAGCCACTGGCAGACACGCTCTGAGTGGAGCCCAGTGAGAAGATACACGCACACGCACGCACACACACACCACACACACACACCACACACACACACACACACACACACGCACACACACACACACACACACACACTGTACAGCAATACCAGTGTTCAAAGTGCAACATGCTTGTATGACAAGGTTATCCCATAGTTCAGTTAGATTGTTACAATTCCTATAATTTTCAGTTAACAATTATTTACTAAACATATACACTTCTAACTCATCCAGTAAGTTTAGGAATTAAGTCAAGTACTTAAAATATTTGTGTGTGTTTTATTTTTTTGCAAATTTTTTTGTTTAACATGTAGGAAGTCATGACCTTTGACATAATTATGTCCTCTCCCTTCCTCTCTCTCCCAGTGCTCGGTGCCGTGCGGGGTGGGTCAGAGCAGCAGGCAGGTGGTGTGTGTGGGGGACCAGGGGGACGTGGAGGAGGATGAGGAGTGTAACACAGGCATGAAGCCAGACTCACTGCAGAACTGTGACATGGGAGCCTGCGCCCGGAGCTGGTTCACCTCCTATTGGAGCCAACGGGTAAGACAGAGCACTGCATTTATATAGAGCTTTTATCCAAAGCGCTTTACAATTTGTTCCTCACATTTACCCATTCACACACTGACGGCGGAGGCAACCATGCAAGGTGCCAACCTGCTCATCGGGAGCAATTAGGGTTTAAGTAAGTGTCTTGCTCAAGGACACTTCGACACGCTGCCCTGGGAGGAGCGGGAATCGAACCAGGAACCTCCGGATTACCAGACGACTGCTCTACCTCCCGAGCCACTGTCGCCCCATCTGTGCACAATGTCTGATGTTTTCAAGTTGAAATCTGCAGTGTGATGTCACTGATTGTGTGCGTGCGTGCGTGTGTGTGTGTGTGTGTGTACTTGTACTATTATGTGTGGTTGCCGTTTCACACAGTGTTCTGCAGAATGCGGTAGAGGCAGTAGAACCCGGACCGCATTATGCTTGATGGATCACACGGCCAGTCTCCGATTGGACAGCTGTGAAGGGGAACGCCCACTGGAAGTGATGTCCTGTGACTCGGGACCATGTCAAAAGCGCCTAGAGTGGTACACAGGATCTTGGGGACAGGTACTGTACAACACACACTCACACACTAACATGCACAAACACACACTCTCAGACACACACACACACACACGCACGCACGCACGCACACGCACACCATGAAACACACACCATGAAAACAGCTTCCACATAAAACAAAGCATGTGTGTGTGTGTGTGTGTGTGTGTGTGTGTGTGTGTGTGTGTGTGTGTGTGTGTGTGTGTGTGTGTGTGTGTGTGTGTGTGTGTGTGTGTGTGTGTGTGTGTGTGTGTGTGTGTGTCAGTGTTCTGCAGAATGTGGGAATGGCACTCAGACCCGGGGTCTGGCTTGTGTCCTCCATGACAATGGTGGCATGGAGGCTGTGGACCAATCAAAGTGCTCCCACCTGCCTCAGCCAATCGCCTCTCAGCCCTGCCAGCTGAGGCTGTGTGACGCCCAGTGGTTTGCCACAGATTGGAGTGCAGTGAGTATCCTAACCTTGTTATATATGACCTCTTTAATTATACTCCATACAGGTACTGATGCTCCGACCAATCACAGCTAAGAGACACTAGAATGACTTTATTCATGATCCCTTGATGTCACTGATGTCACCAACTACCAAGACAGTATCTTCTTGTTAGCCGTCCGTACTGTACTACATGGCAATTCTGGATGTCTATAAACATGTGGAGCTTGAATATATAAATGATGCTAATGTATTAGCTGTGATTGGACGTTAGAGTATATTGGTTTGTCTGCTGCACATAGCAATTCTGGACATCTGCACACTTTATCTGTGTCTGTAAAGTCAACAATAAAATGTATTGTTGACTTTACAGACACAGATAATGTGTGCAGATGTCCAGAACTGCTATATATATATACAGATGCATTGTTCATAAATCTCTATGTACTTGATTTCCCATCTTCAGTATGGAGTATACCGTATATCATGCACCATCAGCATAGAGTATATATATAGAATAGAAGTACTTTATTAATCCCAAGGGAAATTCAGCACCACAGATCGCTCACAATGAACATTTACTGTAGTTAGTCAAAAGTATCCCACCATCGCAGAGTCATCAGAAAACCTCTGAAGGTGGCAGGACTCTTACCAATAGTGGAAGTCATTGGTGTAGACAGTGAAGAGGAAGGGGGAGAGGACTGTCCCCTGCGGGGCCCCGGTGTTGCTGACCAGTCTGTCTGACACAGCCTAATACTGTGGTCTGCCAGTCAGATAGTCAACAACCCAGGACAACAGGGGGGCCTCAACCTGCATCGCCTCTAACTTCTCACCCATCAGCCCAGCCCATATATCATGCACCATCAGCACAGAACACATTTGTGACCCAGTGAGAAATTACCTCTGCTTTTCTTGACTCCCTCCAGTGTTCGCGCTCGTGTGAAGGTGGCTACCGCGTGCGTGAGGTGCGTTGCCTTGCCGGCAACGCTGTGCCAAGTGACCTTTGTGACCCTAGTACGACCCCAGAGAGTCGAGAGGAATGCAACCCTCAGCCCTGTCTAGCCGAGACAGGTATGGTCACTTATTTTATTCTTATAACTTTTTTATCATGTCTAGTTTATTTTATTATCTATTCTATTTTATTATTCTATTTTATTATTTGTATTTTTGCACAATCAAGGCGGGCATGGCCACCTTTATTTCACTGCCTGTCTTGTGTATGTACTGTATGTGACAAATAAAACTCTTGAATCTTGAATCTAAAGACGAGCACATCATGGCATTTGACTCCGGCTCACAACCCACTCTCTCACACCCCGCTCTCTCACACCCCACTCTGTCACACCCGCTCTCTCACACCCCACTCTGTCACACCCCACTCTCTCACACCCCGCTCTCTCACACCCCACTCTGTCACACCCCACTCTCTCACACCCCGCTCTCTCAAGCCCCACTCTGTCACACCCGCTCTCTCACACCCCACTCTGTCACACCCCACTCTCTCACACCCCGCTCTCTCACATCCCGCTCTCTCAGTCACATCCCACTCTCTCACACCCCGCTCTCACACCCCGCTCTCACACCCCGCTCTCACACACCCCGCTCTCTCACACCCCGCTCTCTCAAGCCCCGCTCTCTCACACCCGCTCTCACACATCCCGCTCTCACACATCCCGCTCTCTCACATCCCGATCTCTCAAGCCCCGCTCTCTCTCACATCCCGCTCTCTCACATCCCGCTCTCACACCCCGCTCTCTCACACCCCGCTCTCTCACATCCCGCTCTCTCAAGCCCCGCTCTCTCAAGCCCCGCTCTCTCAAGCCCCGCTCTCTCTCACACCCCGCTCTCTCTCACATCCCGCTCTCTCTCTCACACCCCACTCTCTCACACCCCGCTCTCTCAGTCACACCCCGCTCTCTCAGTCACACCCCGCTCTCTCAGTCACACCCCGCTCTCTCAGTCACACCCCGCTCTCTCACACCCCGCTCTCTCAAGCCCCGCTCTCTCACACCCCGCTCTCTCACACCCCGCTCTCTCACACCCCGCTCTCTCACACCCCGCTCTCTCACACCCCGCTCTCTCAGTCACACCCCGCTCTCTCACACCCCGCCCTCTCACACCCCGCCCTCTCAAGCCCCGCTCTCTCACACCCCGCTCTCTCTCACACCCCGCTCTCTCACACCCCGCCCTCTCAAGCCCCGCTCTCACACACCCCGCTCTCTCACACCCCGCTCTCTCACACCCGCTCTCTCACACCCGCTCTCTCACACCCGCTCTCTCACATCCCGCTCTCTCAGTCACACCCCGCTCTCTCAAGCCCCGCTCTCTCACACCCCGCTCTCTCAAGCCCCGCTCTCTCAAGCCCCGCTCTCACACCCCGCTTTCTCACACCCCGCTCTCACAACCCGCTCTCTCAAGCCCCACTCTCACACCCTGCTCTCTCACACCCCGCTCTCTCACATCCCGTGCTCTCTCTCCTCTCACACCCCACTCTCAGCCCTGTGTAGCCAAGACAGGTAAAGCACAGCATGGGGTTTGACTCCGGCTCTCACCCCGCTCTCTGCCCTTCTCTCCTCCCTCTCCTTCCTCCAGACCCATCATGCAGAGACCAGTACTATAACTGTGTGGTGGTGGTGCAGGCCCGGCTGTGTGTGTACCCCTACTACAGAACCGCCTGCTGTGTCTCCTGCTCCCGGGCGCCAAACACACCTTTTAATACACTGCCAAAGAACCACTTCCGCAGGTGATGCTGCTAGGGTGGTGCAAACACACATTCAAGGAGAACTGCTGCAACCCAATTTCTCTACCAATCTGGCATCATGCCGTTCGATTCTGACTGAAGTCTATTGCCTTGTCTTCACTAGCATATGTTCAGCCTGGCTGCGGCTAGCCATGGTCCTGCGTGGTATTGGGTTGTTGGGTTTGTGTCCCCATTGATTATTATTTTTTTTTATCTACTTTTTCTCCCCATTTTTCAATTTTTCTCCCGTCCCCAATTTCGTATTGTCCAATTCTACCCTCCCCTGTCTCGAACGTTGTTAGGCCATGCCTCCCACAAGCCGGCTGCAATGTGGACGAAGCCTTACATCACGTGTCTCCTCCGATACTCGAGGAGGCAGCCGTCGCATCTTTTCACCTGCACAGCGCAATCTCTCAGCGGCGAGGGTCTGCGTGGGAGGGACACGACGCCCTCGTCGCTTCCTGATTCTACTGTGCAGGCGCACCAACTGACCTGTAGGAGTCGCTGTCCACAACGTCCGATCCCCACCCACCAGCTTCCCACCCCCTAATACTGCCAATTGTATTAGTATGAACGACCAGCCAAGCTGGTAGCAACGCCGAGAGCTGGGCTCGAACCCAGCATATCCTGCGTTGGTGGCGAGCGCCTTGCCCACTGCACCACCTAGCCACCTTCCCATTGAGTTTCTTGTAAACTCTCCAGTTGCTAGGCAACCTTTCACAATTCACACCACCAACTGTGGTACATGAGTTAAATCCATGATGATACAACAGTCCCAGCTTTGGCCATGTCTGACCAGGTTGTGAAAGGTGTGAAAGAAAAACACAAATCATTCATGGTCCAGTTGAGGTTTTGTTTGGAATCAATATGTATATCAGATGAGAAGAATAGGGTCTCAGTTGAAAGTAACCAGAATTGTCATTTTAAGGATCTGTGAGGCTGCTTACCGAGGTACAGTCAAGGTTTTCTTAACCTTTTCGATGTAGAACCACATTTTGAGAAGTTAGCCATCCTTCCCCAACACAGCCCCACGACTAAATTATTTGACTGCTGATGTAATTCTGACAACAAGTTGGATGAAGAACATACTGAGAGATCTTTTAAATGTACATGATCAATTGCGTTTTCATTCTCGGCTTTACCTTCTCAATATGGACTGTTCACGTTTTGTGATGTAATTTTCTTTCTGTTAAAGAAATAAGATGGTATATTTATTCTAAATAAAGGCATTCAGCTTCAGGGGCACTGTTGTTGTTTCCACATTGACGGGCTGCTTTATTTTACATTGTTCCTAAGCATATCTCAATACATATCATCACCAATCAACCCCCATTAACTGCTGGGCATTCATTAGGTTTGTTTTCCAATTCTCATTATTGATAAATGTAAAAAAAATTGGAGGTGGGGGTATGACTTATTTATTAACAATATGAGGTCATTCTTGCTTGAAAGTGAAAATGTCCTAATGAAATATATACATTTATACAGTGTTGCTTTAAAGTATGTGAACCCCTTTGGAATAGACAGTTTTTCAAATATTTCACACATTAATCTTTATTATATCTTCATCTAAGATACATTTTCTGATAAAGCATGACATGATTGAAGGAAAACACAAATAGTTTGAATTAGTGCTGTCAGGCGATAAAAAAAAAGTATCTAATTAATTACAGGATTTGTAATTAATTAATCGCATAACCATTTTAGGCCTGATATTCTATATTCTATAAACATATTTCAAATAGCATGTGTCCGGATGGCAGAATTCAGTACTGTATCTACAAAACCTTCTGTTTAATCATCTTCCATTTATTAATTTGCTTAGATTTTTCAGGTCTGGTAAATTTTAGCATTTTGTTATTCAGTCAAAGATAAAAAATAAATAAATTAAATTGAATTGATATTCTCATTTGGTTCATTACAATTTACTCAAGCCTAGTAACAGACACAGTATTTCTGACACTGGGAATACATTCCCTGAGATCCATAGATGTCCATAGAATCAGATACCAAGAACATGCAAATAGCCCATTTAAAAAAAAATAGTCTGTAAATGTTTATTCTACGTTCTTATGGAATGGATGAGACTTATTTTTTTTTAATATTATAAAATGTGTTATTCATTTTGAGTTCATTTTCATAACGCGATAATTTGCTGTGTAATTAATTAATCAATCTAATTAACACGATAAACTGGCAGCCCTAGTTTGAATACATTTGGATGATTTACTAAATACAATGATTAAACATGAAATATTCTAGTGTGCATAAGTATGTGAACTTAGTGAATAAGATGCATCTTGTTATGGGCAAACCTATCAAGTTTCGACTCACATGTCCATTCAAAATGAATTTAGTAGTCCACTGGAAGATATATTTTCTGGACCAGCATATCAAAAGTTGATCAAAATGGTGTATTCTTTGGCCAAAAAAAACATTTTGAAGTGGTGGTTATTCACATTTTCATCCACCATTTATACACCATACCTATCATTATGCATGGTGTAAGAGTGTAATTTCTGTGGGCTGCTTTATTGCCTCTGGTCCTGTTGACCTTGCCATTATGAGGAAATCAGTGAATTCTATGTTTTTACTTTCAAATTCTACGGAGGAATGACCTGTAGCCATGCCAAAGGAGTTATGCAGCAAGGCAACAATTCTAAATATTCAAGCAGAAATACATAATAGTGGTTAAATGAGAAGACATGTAGCATTATGGATGGTCTGAGATGACATTGGGACACTTTTAAATACTAGTTATTCATGCAAGGAATCCCTAAGATGTCAGTGAATTGAGGGAGTTCAATGATGAAAATGAACCAGAATCGATCAAAGCACATACAAGAGACTAGTATTCAGCTCTAGGAAAGGTTTAGTTGAAGCCATAGGTGCCAGCAGCTTCTGGATCCCAAAGGTTCACATAATTATGCACATTAGGATATTTCATTAATAATTGTATTTACGGTAGTAAATAATCCAAATATATTCAAACTATTTGTGTTTTCCTTGAATCATGACATGCTTTATCAGAAAATGTATCTTAGCTGAAGATATAATAAAGATTATTGTGTGAAATATTTGAAAAACTGACTATTCCAAAGAGGTCCCCATATTTTCAAGCAACACTGTAGATGAGAAAGCATCTCTAAAATCCAACTGATGAGTGAACCTTGAAGAGATCATTCTGAACGGTTTCATCAATGAAGTTACTGAAGAAGAGAAGAGCAGCATTGCTTTTTTCATTCAGGATAGTAATACCATTGGTTTAATGGGACAGCCATTTTAAAACCAACAACTTAAAAGCACAAAAATAAACATTAAAAGGTACACCAACGACAAACTCACATTAGCATTCTCGGCTGTTCGTAAAAACAAACAACTTAAAAGTAGCATGGGGACCAAGAGCCTTTTACTTACACACACTCTCTCCCTCCCTCTCTAGCTATACACAATATTTTAACAATGTTCTTCTGGTTACTCTTTCTGTGGATGCAAGGCTGCACTGATGGGTCCATGCCAGTAGGCTGTTTAAGGATGTATGGAAGGAAGGAACAGCTTTAATGATGAGCCTGGGCCTTTGGCATGGAGGGTTGCAGGGTCCACAATCACCATCATCCCCATCTGTCTCCACTAAATCCCTTGGCCAGCGTTTCCCCCCCCAACACATTCAAGGCTCTCTCCATAGCAACTCAATATATATATATTTTTTTAATCATTCACTCTTCAACCCTTTCGATATATTTTACTCTGACTATGAACTGGGATTTTTTTGTGAACAGACATGGCAGCTGAAAGTCCTTTTTTTTGCCTTTTTTATTATTATTTCTTTATAGCGATCCGTTTTCGCTTTCTCCTTGGCATTGGGTGTCCAAACAGCGATACCAGGGTTATGGTTACATAAGGGTGTTGCAACAGGCCGTTTAAAAACATAAACATTACCTTTTTCTATTGTCCTGGAATTGAACAATCACTTTTTTTTTTCTTTTTCTTTTTTATACAAGTCAGTTCTGAAAGTACAATGGCAAGTAACATTTTCCACCAAATGTCATCGTAAACAACAGAAAATGTTTTTCACTCCCCATCTGATGTGTTTAGCTTATCAAATGAGAGAACTGTTTTGTTTTCATTTAAGCATCGTACCAACATTCATTGATTTCAATACTGTTGAAGTTTTACAAAGTCATAAATATAATAGGATACAATACAGTATACTGTAGAAAATACAAAATAAAGTTGATATTCTTTTCTTTAAATGATAAATCACCAGAGGTGAACCCAGAAAACAGATCTTTGACACTAGGCAAAAAACACTAGTAGAATTACCCCCTGAGGTCAAATGATAAAGGATAGCTATGTCTCAGACCGCACCATTGCTCCCCAGATAGTTCACTAACTTAATGCACTCAAATGTAGTGCACTACATAATATAGACCTACAGGTAAAATATGGGTGTCCTGTGTGAGACGTAGTCTATGTGTATTACGTGAGTACGCTAGTTTGGGTCAAATTGCTATATGTCTGGACTGCACGACAACACGCTAAGAACAGCTTGAAGGCACAAATATCTGAGGCAGACTATGCCTCGAGAATCAAACAATGCAACAGTTGTGGTGTGAAAATAGTTAATATAAAAAAGGGGGGTGGGGCAAACAGAGAAAGGAAGGAAACAGCAACAAGGTTTCAGGTCAGGTTTCAATCTGAGGACGACGAGGCAGTGAATGAGGAAGTTTAAGGCCAATTTACACAAGATCGTCCCATTAGAACGCTCCAACAGTTAAGATGATGCAAGACCTGACCAATCACACAGGTTTACGATACGATGACAAGAGTTCCATTTCATCCTTCCTGACCGCCAGAAGCGGTGCTTAAAGCACTGGATCTTACGTCTTGCACAGGTAGAGTATTTATACCAACAAAGTCACATGTGACCCCTGATGACCCGATCTAGGGTATATCTTCCTGGGGTCAGTGGCTCGGTTCTGGCAAGTACTGCTCGCCCTCCAAGGGCTGTGACAAGCTATCCCTCTCCTGGGAAGTAACTTGGTGTCGACGTTCTACACCAAATTGTGGATTCTAGCCTCATCACTGACTGAGTGGTCTCAACTGGATAAGTACAGAAGCCTACAGTCAGTAGATTATCGTACGCCAACATGAGCTGCTGTCGGTATGACGTTTCCCAATTCGTTTTTCAAAGTTAGCGGTAGTGCTTTCACTCAAAGCAAACTTTACTTAATGTTGAGATCCTTTGTTGGTGAAGACAGCGCGCTCGCTCCCCGTTCTTGATTTATAATTATAAATTTTTTCACATAAGCAGTAGCGCTTTCACTTAAAAGCTAGTTTAAGTTAATATTCTTAATATATCGTTCACTCTGAATCCTCGTGAAGATTCTGTAGGAACCGAGCCGCGTATGACAACGGAAGATATACCCTCGGGTCATCTGGGGTCACACGTGACTGTCAGTATAGATACTCGACCTGCGCAAGATGGAAGATTCAGTGCTTTAAGCACCGCTTCTGGCGGTCACCCAGGATTCATAGAACCTCAGTTATATACGTAACTATAAATTTTCATGATAAAAAAACTCATCTGTTGTTTTCATAGTCTGGCCCACTAAATAGATATTTCTACTCAAGGTTAAGTCAATTATATTAAACAAGGCTTTTTTTGTTCTTCTTTCAAAGGTTATTATGCACAATAATATATAAATGTATGTTACAAGAATATACACAGGCTTCAGTCTATAATATCATAGTAAGTACTACATCCAAGCATTCAGGGTGAGGACTTTGGCTTTGAAAGGTTAGTCTACATTATGCACAAATATGAAACACACACACACAGAATAACGCACCATAAAAAAGCACAAGTACACAGAAAATAGAAAAAAAAAAAAAACAGAAATGGACTAAATGGCTCACGCATTACCATTTGCTAAAAAAAAAAAAGTTTGACCTTCTTCACCCCCTTCACATGTTACCTGTGTGAACTTGACCAATCACAGAGCATTCTGCTCAGGGTGGAGATTGAGAAGAAGGAACACAGAAATACAAAGAGGGTCAAAAAGGTGAGGGATTTCAAGGGGTCAAATTCAAGTTTGTCATTCCTCATGTGCAACAAGTCAATATAAAAATGCTACAACTCATCACTCTCGTCAACAAGACAGGTTCAGGGCAGGCCAAGTCCCCTGGAGAGAGTTTGCTAAATAAAATAAAAATAAAAAAAAGGGCTTGGAAATTGGCAGGACAGCTCGCTCGATCAATCAATCAATGATGCAACGCATAATCTCCTCTCCCTGCATTTCCTCCCTCTCTCCGACAACCCCTCCCTCTGTCCAGACTCATGTCCGTCCTACTGAAGGAGGTGTAACTCAGTCAGCATCGCTACATAAAGCCCTCCCTCTGTCCAGACTCATGTCCGTCCTGCTGAAGGAGGTACAACCCCTCCCTCTGTCCAGACTCATGTCCGTCCTGCTGAAGGAGGTACAACCCCTCCCTCTGTCCAGACTCATGTCCGTCCTGCTGAAGGAGGTGTAACTCAGAGTTGGCATCGCTACATCAAGGCAACAACCATCCTCTCTCTCTCTCTCTGGGATAATCATCTCCTCTTCTCCACCGCACACTCCTCCATCCCCCACTCCTCTGCAGGGCTCCAGACTAACTTTTTACATTGGTTGCACCAGTGCGCCTAACTTTTTCTTTTAGGTGCACCAGCACATAATTTAGGTGCACACAATTTTTTTTAGAAAGTGTGTAAATCACTAATAGAACAAAAACAACAAACTGTGTGTGTGCGTTTGTAGTACTCCTTGAATGAGACCATCACACACACACCATTGCATTAATCAGAAGGAACTCTGCATACTTTTGTTTCACAATGAAAAGTGCTTTATAAATAAAATGAATTATTATTATTGTAAATAACCCCATGAAAGGTTTATTATTTGTATGGGTAATTACCTGCTTCATATTTGTGATGTTACTGGTTTCAGTGTGTGCCTAAAGTGATCAATGTGTTGGGCGGTTTATAGAGATCTATGCCAATCAATGTTTATGTATATCCGGGACTTTTATTCGAAGAATTGAGAGAGGCCTACCTACTACGTTATGTGTATGTGACCTTTATTTTGAAAACCGTGTCACCTTGTTGCGAGGCAACTGTGTTTATTTACGTTTGCGCTTTTGACAGTGAAATGTTCAGTTCAACTTAGCTTGAAGGAAATACGCTAATCAAAAAGGTTTAATGGACCTGTATGAGGCCATAGCTCTTACGGTGGGACTTTGATTGTTTATAGAAGAGGAATGTAATACTATGCAAAACGAGAAATAAACAGTGATTTTACCAGCAGTAAGTTGCCAGCCACTTTCATATTATCCGGGGATCCGTGACAATTATTAGTATTACCTTATTTGCATATTGTCTCGTTATTAGATAGATAGATTGATAGTTTATTGATCGCCGGAGGGAAATTTAAGTAGCCAGTATTTAAGTATTGAAAAACGTCCTAATAGTCGGCTACTCACCTAATGCATGTTCATGTTGCCCGATCAGCTTGTTCGTTGGTTTTCCATTTATAATGATTCGAACGTAGACCATTTCACATTATTTTGTTAGAAGCGTCCGTGTCCCCGTCAATCATCACTGAAAGGTAGCGGCTTCCTCCAATTTCCTCCACCAGTTCCAACTTTATTTCATCGGCTATGGTCTCTATCCACATTGGACATGGTTGTCATAAGATGGACTGATATCCGCTCCGTTCTTATTGCAGAGTAAAATTAGCGGCTTGAACTTATTGAAAGGAAGTTCTTTGGCGATGCAATAGGCCACATTTTAATCTTCACTTCACGGAGATGCAATTGAAAATACTGCTTCATTTTGTCGTAGGCTAATTAGCTCTCGACTCGCTGAGGAAAATGGGATTGTTCGCTAGGAATTATGGGATTGGGTGTTTGATGTATGGACTCTACGCAGACGGGAGGACATGGTTTTTAATCGCACGATAGAGACTACAACTACCAAGTAGAATAGCGTGGCCCATCGATTCCTTCACACACAATTTTCTTTTCTCACACACGGGCTATAGCACGGGTGCTACTGCAGTAAGTTCATTCATCGCACAGACCGTTTTTTTCATAGCACATGCTACATGTGAGGTGCACCGGTGCGACAAGGGAAAATATTCAGTCGCACTGCACTGATTTTTGGGTGCACAGTGCGACCAAAACAGTCGCACTCTGGAGCCCTGGCCTCTTTCTACCGCTCCCGCTTTGGTTGGCTGTTCCATCCGTCTCTCCATCCCCTCCTCCCCGTCTCACTCGCTGTCAGTCTCTAGGTCGGAATCGGACCACTGCACTGGGCTCAGTTTGCCGTGGCGCTGGGCGTACTCGATAACCGCTGTGTAGCAGAAGTAGTACTGATCCCATGTCTGGATGCTGAAGGCCCTCTGAGTACGCATCCGTCGCACCGTCTGGCGCACATCCACTGTGCCAATGTCCTCCAGCCTGGACAGGCAGATGTCCAGCGTACAGAACGTCCCTACAGGAAAGGGAGCGCAAGGGGAAGGGGAGGGCGGGAGATGGCGGGTTATACTTTTTAAAATAAATGTGTCTGCTGTACACTTCAGAGAATAGGTGCAAAGCGCCCTTACAATATTTTTAAATGTCCAAGTTTCAAGTTTATTTGTCACACTTGTACACCTGCATTTGAGGTAAGACATTATATTGTAGAACTGCAAATAATGGCTATTTCCAGGAGAGAATGATTGAAGGGACAGACTAGATCTAAACTACAACAGATATACTTCACTGCAAGTCAACAAATGATTAACATGATGTTAGAGTAACATCACTTGACTACAGTCATCTACCTGTGCGTCCGATGCCCGCGCTGCAATGCACGACCACAGGAGGGCCCCCGGGGGGCCCGGTCCAGCTGGGGCCCAGGCTCCTGAACGCTGCCTCCTGCCTCCGCAGCACGTGCTCACGGAAATCTAACATGGCTGATGCACACTTGGGCACACCGAAGTCTGGCCAGCTGACGTAGAGGTAGTGGGACACCTCTCGCCTCTCACCGGTCTGGCAGAGTAGTTGAGAAAGCAACAGAATAACCGTTATTGACATACAGTATATGTGTGTGCCACAGTTGGCCTTGAAACAGTAGTCAAAGGCACTCTTCTTATCTAATAGATGTGACGCGGTGCGGTCTAGGCCAGCCTATCTCGGCGGAGACGATTCTTCAGAAATGCCAAATTTTGCACAAATCAGAAATAGGTTGAAATTGAGATATGGGCAATTCTGAGTGCTTTGAAATGTTCTATCGGTTTCCTTATTTGCTAAACTTAATGACTTGTAAATGTGTTATTGTTAGATTGTCTGACAGTATTTATTCCGTCTCATGTAGTTAGGGATGGGAATTGATAAGATTTTATCGATATGATTCCATTATCGATCCGATTCTTTATCGATTCCCTTATCGCTCCCTGATAAATTTATAATTTAAATAAATAAATTGGAAATGCAACAGAACTAAGCTGGTTAGAATAACAACATGCAACTTGACATTTCTGATTGTCATTTATTGTTGAGCCCCCATGTCAGAAAAATACAAAAACTGTAAAAAAAAAGAATGAACTATACACTTAAATAAAATAATGTATTTGAGATTCTCTTAAACTAATTTATAAATTTTTTTATTCTTAAACTAATTTAATCTATTGAATAACGACGTGTTAAATGCAACCACAGCTCAATATCCCAAACTAATTCAATCTATTAAACTGTAGTTGCATTCAACAGGCCGCCATTCCTCTGACTCCTCTGTCTCTGGTCTTTCAGGCCATGGTTACACTGGGGAAAAACAGCAACGTTGTATTTTCAAATGATTACATTTGCATGTCCAAGTTAAAAGGAAACGCCGTTTTGGCAGGAAAACGCGTTTTCCTAGCGGCAACGCTGAAAGGGTGTTTTCGTTTTGGAAATTCGTCGACAACAGTGCCATGTAATTTGCGCGAGCCGGATACGGAGCCGTTCTTGCCCAACGTCCATGCGCAGTAGTAAACACCGACGCCAAATTCTCCCCTGGCTGGACCTATACAGGATATCAGCTGCGTCCTCCTCAGATTGCCTGTAGCTGCGGCTAAACTAAGATCATGTGTTGTCAAGTTATTGTTATAAGGAACCCAGTCCAAACTACAACAGTCTGCATCCCCTTAACAATTGTTTGTATTGAGCCGTATTGTATTGTACCCATTCTGCAATCTGTTAAATAACGTTTTCATCCATTCATTACTAGGTTAATGTACAATAGCCACAATGCTATACTGTTATAATGGCATATCCCAATCACGTTAGCACGTAAGCTAACAAAATCGGCGATCTTTTTGTGAGACTAAACTCCGCTCTTGGTGGTCAATTGTGTTGATGTTAGTTTTGTTTCATCAACAAATCATCAACAAATGATGCAGAACACAGTGAATGTATCCGTTTTTGTTTATTGCACTTTGTTTCTTGCTGAAAAATAAATGCTATGTTGCTAAATGGCTCATGCGAGGTATTTAAAGATGGTGGCTTTCTGAGATTTTGAGCAGGATGTGGAGTGTGAATGAATGAACTCGTTCAACCTTTCTGATTGGTTGAAAATGGCCTTCATGTTTGACCTACATCGCCACCTACTGCTTTGGCATTGTACTACATTTATATACATCACTCGGTGGTCACGAGACAAAACGACGTCTAACTTAACTCTAACTTGCCTGCCAATACGCAGCATTCTGAAAAATGAAATGCAACTAATCGTTCTGGCCCTAATGTAACCGCAGCCTCAGAAGACCAGCGCGCGCACACACACACACAGACAGCTCCCTGCCCGGTCCCCGCTCGCCCACACCCTTTCTATTGAGCTCAGTGTGTCTGTCTCTGTGTGTCTGTATTAGCTTGGTTAGATAGCGTTAGCTCCGTGGCTAACGTTAGATTACCCCGAATTAAATGAATGACTAGGTTGCAAAACATTGGAGTAGTTTTCACTGCACATAGAAACAGTCAAACAGCGGGAGCATTTCGGGAGCATATGCGACCAAAGCCCAGGCAATTTCATTTACATTTTACATTACATTTAGTCATTTAGCTGACGCTTTTATCCAAAGCTACTTACAAATTCTGTACGACAAGTCATCAGGAAGGGCACAACTCTATCAGCTGAGTAACAATGTTCATCAAAGTGTTGAGTGCTACAGTGTAGGTTAGTTTATTAGGACAAGTGCATGACGGTAAGGTTAGTTAGGGTTAGATTTTTTTTTTTTTATTCTGATATTTCGAGCCCTTAACACTTTGAGTGCCGACGACGAGATTAGTCGTGCTAACTCGCCATGCGTTGAGTGCCAATGACGAGTTCTCGTTTTTTTAATCGTTATTTCTTTTATTAGCGATATTTAGTGACATTTTTCATCCATCCAGCCTGACGTTATCATTGTGAATGGGTCTGAGCTCGAAAAGGGCAAATACCGCCGCCTATCGTCTCCCGGATGGTAATGCACATCATTGGATTGGATTGGGTGGCCATGTGCATCAGAAAAAAAGTCTGGCCCGGGGTTTTCCCATCTCTGGCAAGCAGTATCGTGTTACCAGATTGACTGAGGACCCTCAGAGCAGCGTCGATTATGTGTTTCGGACTATAACGTTGGATCAATAAACGCGATCAATATTTGGAATGGCGATCAGGAATTGGATTAATCTTTTTGCAGAACATCTGATGTGAGGTAAGGACTCTATTTGACCAGTATTGGGTTAATCAGATGTTTTTTTCATAGCGATCACAACGTGTCTGTGTGTGTGCGTGTATGACGTTAGCGCTGACCAGGTCGCCTAAATATTAAAGGCAACCAACTTGCGTCTAGCCACGCCCCCGCGGCGACGCGGCAGCAGCAGAGCGGAGCTCGGCCGCGGAGCTCCGTCGCGGCAGCATTATATGCCAGTAACCGCCCCTTATTCAGTATCCAGAAATAGCTCAATTGGCACGATCCTACGGCTCGTTGCTGGCTAGTTCGATTCCCTTAATTTTTTTTAACGTGCATTCGCATTCTTTCGCCGTTAAGTTTAGGCATAACTTTAAGCATTGTTTCGGAGTTGGTTAAGGTTAGGCATTGTTTCGGAGTTGCTTAAGGTTAGAAGGGTTAAGTTTAGGCGCTGTTAAGGAGCTGGTTATTTTCTCATCACGAACAATTCCTGGGTTAATCCCGAGGGGGTGCAGGTCCTCTCAAACTCGTGTTCGCCGGACTTGGAACATCTTTCTATCCTATGTCGTCCGTTTCACCTCCCGAGGGAGTTCACAGCAGTCGTCATGACTGCCGTGTATATTCCCCCACACGCGAATACGGGCAAAGCGCTGGGCGAACTACACGATCATCTCAACAGACACCAGATCAAACACCCAGACGCAGCGATGGTAGTGGCCGGCGATTTCAACCAGGCCAACCTGAAGAAAGTGATGCCGTCCTTTTTCCAGCACATCGCTTGCTCCACCAGAGGGAAGAACACACTCGACCACTGCTATTCCCCGTTCAAAGCGGGTTACAAGGCAGTAGCCGCTCCGCCATTAACGGGGTCCACAAGCTCGAGCGATCATGACTCCATCTTGCTATTTCCGGCATATCAACAGAGATCACGTGACGCCGTCGTGTCACGTGAGACAAAGAAGTGGACCGACGAATCAGAGGCCACGCTCAAGGACGTGCTTGCAGACACGGATTGGGATATGTTCATAGGAAGCGCCAGTGACGTCAGTGAACTAGCAGACATAGTGGTGTGCTACATAACAACAATAGCTGATGGTATTGTCCTCAGGAAAACGGTGCGGATTTTCCCAAACCAGAAACCGTGGGTGGATAGCACCATTAGAGCAGCTCTGAACTCTCGTACCACCGCCTACAACCTGGGTAGAGAGTCAGGAAACATGGAGGAGTATAAGGCTTCAGTCTATACTCTACGCAAAGCTGTCAAACTTGCTAAGAGGACATATGCTGATAAACTGGAGACACAAATGGCACAAAACGACACAAGAGGATTATGGCAGGGACTGAAGACAATAACTGACTATAAAGTCAGCGCCCCCTCAATGGGGAGCGACGACGCCTCCCTCGCGGACAAGCTCAACACCTTCTACGCTCGGTTTGGTGTAGACAGTGGCGCTGCTGGCTCTCCGGCTAGTGACGTCACTGGCGCGCCGGCTGTTGTGGAGGGGGGGGGGCAACCGCGAGGGGGGGGGGACGCTCTCTCGTTGTCGGAACACAGTGTGAGAAGAGCATTTATGCAGGTGAACACCAGGAAGGCTGCTGGCCCAGATGGCATAACAGGACGTATACTCAAGACCTGTGCCAACCAGCTGGCCCCTGTGTTCACCGCCATATTTAATCAATCACTGGCGGAGTCAGTGGTCCCTGCCTGCTTCAAGATGTCTACCATCATCCCTGTGCCGAAGAAACCCTCCCCAGCATGTCCAAATGACTACAGACCGGTGGCACTCACCTCTGTGGTCATGAAATGTTTCGAGAGGCTGGTCAAGGACCACATTTGTGCCTCCCTCCCCAGTGATATGGACCCTATGCAATTTGCATACAGGACAAACAGGTCCACCGACGACGCGGTCTCCCAGGTACTGCACAGCACCCTCTCGCACCTTGACCGTCAGAAGGGGGGCTATGTGAGACTGTTGTTCATTGACTACAGCTCAGCGTTCAACACCATAGTCCCCACCAGACTGGTGGACAAGCTGATCGAGCTAGGTCTGAGCTCCGCCCTGAGCGCCTGGGTACTGGACTTTCTGAGCGAAAGACCCCAGGCGGTCAGGGTGGGGGGTCAGACCTCCAACACCATCACCCTGAGCATCGGGTCCCCCCAGGGCTGTGTTCTGAGCCCCCTGCTGTACTCACTCTACACACACGACTGTGTGGCCAAGTTCAGCTCCAACTCCATAGTGAAGTTCGCAGATGACACGGTGGTGGTGGGGCTGATCTCGGACAACGACGAGAAGGCCTACCGGGAGGAGGTTGAGGTACTGGAACGCTGGTGCCAGGACAACAGCCTGCTCCTGAACATTGGCAAAACCAAGGAACTGATCGTGGATTATAGGAGAGGACAGCAGGAGACACACACACCACTGATGATAAACGGGGCTACCGTGGACAGGGTGAGCAGCTTCAAGTACCTGGGGGTCCACATCTCAGAGGACCTGACATGGTCAACACACATAGACACAGTAGTAAAGAAGGCGAAACAGCGTCTCTACCACCTGAGACAGTTAAGGAAGTTCAGAGTATCGGGGAAGATACTCCAGTCCTTCTACTCAGGAGCTGTAGAGAGCATCCTGACCGGAAACATCACTGCCTGGTATGGAAACAGCACGGCACAGGACAAGAAGGCCCTACAGAAAGTGGTGCGCTCAGCCGAGTGTACCACGGGTATTGCACTACCCCCCCTGCAGGTTCTATACAACAAGAGGTGCAAATCCAGAGCCTGCAGGATAATGAAAGACCCTCACCACCCCAATAACAGCCTGTTTCAGCTGCTGAGGTCAGGCAGACGCCTGCGAACCCCAGCTACTAGGACAGAGCGGCTTAGGCTCAGCTTCTTCCCCCAGGCCATCAGAGCCATGAACAATGAACATTGAGTGCTCAGAACATTGAACTGTCCACACACAAGCACACATGAACACACACACGACACGCACACTGTGCACGCTCACACACGAGCAGCCACTTAACACTTTAACATGAGCGGGCACACACTCATGTCGCACACACGCACACTTATGGCCAAAGGAAAGGACACTTTAAATTAGAATAACAGGAACAGTGTATTGCACTACCAAAGCTAACTAGCATGTCACACATGCTCTGTAAATAACTATGTACAGATACCGAGATGTCACTCCATGTTACCTGCTACCTGTTACTGCACAATGTTGTTTTCTTCTTTTGATTCTATTATATGTACCACTGTATTGCACATCGTTGCGGGCAAGACCACCCGCATTTCATTGTATACCTGTATGCCGTGACAATTAAAACTCTTGACTTGACTTGACTTGACTTGGTTAAGGTTAGAGTTTGACTTAGAGAATGGCAATATTTTTTAACGTGCATTCATTTCGCCGGTTAAGTTTAGGCATTGTTTCGGAGTTGGTTAAGGTTAGGCATTGTTTCGGAGTTGCTTAAGGTTAGAAGGGTTAAGTTTAGGCGCTGTTAAGGAGCTGGTTAAGGTTAGAGTTTGACTTAGAGAATGGCAATAGACAGCCTATTTCCGCGCTGCAGCGCGAGGCAATAGACAGCCTATTTCCGCGCTGCCTCTCTCTCGCGCTGCCGTGGTCACATGGGCGTATTGGCCAATCAGAGAAACGCTAAACACAAGTTGGTTGCCTAAAATATTCACGCGACCAGGTCATGGATAATAGATTTTTCAGCCCGCTTCTCTAGCGTGCATAAGTACACATATACTATCGATAATCTAGCGTTTATTTGAAAACTATTCATAAATCAGCCGAAAAATGACAACGTGTTTTGTGTATTCCACTAAAGGGCTATTATCGCGGAATTTCTCTGAAATTACTAGAACTCTCCGAAACTATACTCGTATTCAAAACGGTATAAAACGGAAATGGACCAATGAAAAAACAATCCGTTTCGTACATGTTGACTGCAAGCAAGTCATTGATAAGCGAGGGGTGTTTTAGACCCATAGCCATAATTTAAGATATAGTTTAAGCGTTCGCAAATATCCCCGACCTCCCATTGACTAAGGCGCTGGCACGGAAGGGGTTATCTGGGCATAGGGGCGTGGCTCTCAATGTGTTAAGGAATCAAATAGTCTGCTCTATGGCTGCATCCGTGGCGCTAACGTTATTGTTTTAAAATGCGCAACTGTCGAAAAAACATGGCATTGATAAGAGGAATCGATAATCACGGAGGCATGCGATTCCAGGAATCGGACAATTAGGAACCGGCTCCCAACGGGAACCGGTTTTGGATTCCCATCCCTACATGTAGTACAGGTTGAAATTGTATAAAAATCCATTAAAAAATGAGTGCTTGAGAAAATGTGCGTACCGGTAAAAATACAGTGTGATTATCCAAAATGGCGATCCGCTTCCATTCATTCTGATGCTTGAGTCACAACAACGGACTTCTTCGTCAACTTTCCCCACCTTCCCCCACTCTCACCCGCCCATCTGCGGTCTCTTTTGGAGCGGACGCTTGTTGGCTACAATGGTCAATCATTTTCGCCTCAGTGGTGATTGGTCAGTTCTAGACCGTTCAGAACTGGACGTGGTCATTCGACGGATATATCGTCATGTAACTGGAGACCCAAAGCATGCAATTGGTTGAGTGTGGTGGCGATCGAAAGGCGTCAAATTCAACTTTCGAACAGTGTATTGGATGATCGGTGAAAAATTCAGCCCCGACCAGGTAGACGAGCGCAAAGTGCCACGAATGCGTGTCCAATGCTTATGAGGTTAAAGAAATTACCTTCATCAAGGCATGACATCAATCCATTTTCGACAACTTTGAATGCCTAATTTCACCCTTCTCAAATTCCCAAACTGCCAAGGATTTCCCTGGCCCAGTGGAACTAGGGACTGTGTCTCACCTGTGTGTTGTAGAGCTCCAGGAGGGAGAGTTTAAAGTCCTGGAACACCTGGATATGCGTGTTCCTGACCAGGAAGAATCCATACTTCTCCGTCCTCCCCTCCTCCAGAGACCAGTACTGACCACACTTCACTCTGCCACGCTCCACCACCCTGGAAGAAGGACACACACACACACACACACACACACACACACACACACACACACACACACACACACACACACACACACACACACACACACACACACACACACACACACACACACACACACACACACACACACACACACACACACACACACACACACACACACACACACACACACACACACACACACACACACACACACACACACACACACACACACACACACGAATGATTAACTAGAAATGCAGTGGCCGACAATGGGTGTATCCCAGAATTCTCAAACCACCTTGTGACCATGCCCCTAATTCAAGTCGCTGAGGAGTAGTTAATGTAGTAGTTTTATGAGAATAGCAGGGTTAAGTGTCTTGCTCGCTCAGGGACACTTTGACGCACTGCCGAGAGGAGCCGCAATCTAACTGGGAACCTTCCGATTAGCAGACGACTGTTCTACATCCTGAGCCACTGTCACCCCACATAAGCATTGTAAATAAAGTCAGAAAGAGGCAACCCAGCTACAGCCACCCACCCACACCAAGAGTTAAAGGAACTCTTCACGTAATTGATCACTTTAAATGCATACATTTACAACCTGTGTATCTCTCATGACACAAGACACTGTCCTTGAAACCAGGGGACGTGGTGGGATTCTCACCTGGTGGTCATGACAATGATCAGTACCATCTGCTCCCATACCATGCGCCAGAAGTCCCCAAAGGTCTTGGGTAAAGGACCTGAGAAACACAAAGACCCCGTCAGACCCGTCCCACTGTCCACAACACACACTATCTCAGCCAGATGATACAACTGGCTCTAAAGAGGGTTAAAGTGAGGGTTAGGGTTCAGTTCACAAGGTAAAAAAAATCATGTCACATCACTCCCATTCTGGTATCCCTGCACTGGCTCCCGGTACACTATAGAATTCACTTCAAAGTCCTCACTTTTACTTTCAGAGCACTCCACGGTCAGGCCCCTATCTACATCACTGAACTCATCCATCCCTACACCAACACCGCTCACTCAGATCTGCCGATCAGCACCTCCTGGTGGTCCCCAAGTCCAGGCTCAAAACAAGGGGTGATCGAGCCTTCGAGGTGACAGTACCAAGGCTCTGGAAGGCTCTCCCCCTGGACCTGCCCCCTCTGAAAACTCTTTTAAAAAAACAACTAAAAACACATTTGTTTAGACAGGCCTTTGGTCATACATAGGCACTCTTTCTTGTCCTCACTGTTCCTATAGTTTTGTTTTTTAATTAGTGACTCATGATTTTATCCAAATTCTTTTATTCTACTTTTTTTATCTGGTTTCACTGTTTTTTAACTGCTGTCTGTTTTTTTTTATCCACTTTTTCTCCCATTTTCTATATTTTCTCCCATCCCAATTTCGTATCATCCAATTCAACCCTCCCCTGTCACGGACGCTGTTTCTTGCCTCCCACAAGCCGGCTGCAATGTGGACTAAGTCATACATAGCACAAGTCCCCTCCGGTACTTGAGGTAACAGCAGTCGCATCTTTTCACCTGCGCAGCTCGATCTCTCAGTGGCGAGGAGTAACGCGTGGGAGGCTCACGCTGCCCCCGACACTTCCTGATTCTACTGCGCAGGCGCACCAACCGACCTGTAGGAGTCGCTGTCCACAACGCCCGATCCCCACCCATCAGTTTCCCACCCCCTAATACGGCCAATGTGTATTAGTATGAATGACCAGCTAAACTGAAAGCAAATGTGGAGCGCTGGGCTCGAACTGACGAGCCCAGCGTCTCCAGCATTTCGTGGCGAGCGCCTTGCCCACTACGCCACGTAGCCGCCTTTAACTGCTGTCTGTTGTTGTTGTCATTTATTTCTGATTTTGTTTTGTTGTGTTTTTTATATACTAAGCTGTAGTGTAAAGCACCCTGTGCATTCGTGCTGTGAAGGGTGCTATATAAATAAAAGTCATTCATTCATTCAGTTATGGTTCACTAACTTCACTTTTCCCATTTCGTACAATACTTGTGTAACCACTTGTGTTGTCGATTAGTAGAGTCCTTTCTCAGCATAATCCATGCTGTTCTTCATACTACGGTAGATGCACACTTAGCCACAAACTAAAGTAATAGGGCTACTCTCCAGTCTATTAAAATCAGGGTAAAGTGAAAACATAATTATCAATGATCCAATAGGATCGATGCAATGTAAAAAGATCGGTTCATATCGATACTCTTATTCTGAAAATCCTGTGGCAAGTCTCATTACGCCCAAGCGCAGCTCTGGCAGCTGGACTCACGCAAGATCATCACGTGAAATGTGAAAACAAACCACCTGACAGAGTCAGGTTAGCGGGATGGCTAACATATACGCCCAACAGGAGCAGCATGTGAAACACCCGTGTGTGAAGACGTTACAGCAGGGCTCCAGAGTGCGCCTATTTGGTCGCATTTTGCTACCCGAAATAAGTCCCTGCAAGGTCCAATGCATCTAACATGCTTTGCATCCTTGCCATTCCTGCTAACGCTAAGCTAACCCTGCTCAGAGGCACAGAGAGACTGAGCCTATCTCCCTTCTCTCTCTACTTTCAATGATTTTAAGTAGCAAAACATTACACTATATTCAAATATTCAAAAATCATTAAGTCTGCTATAAGCCATTGTCCCTTTCTGTGTGTGTGTGTCTGTGTGTGTGTGTGTGTGTGTGTGTGTGTGTGCGCATGCACATTCGCCAGATAATGTTGATATTTAAACATAACAAATATAATACATAATAAATTATACATGATCATGCAACATAAATAAATTGTTGTAGGAACGGTTTGGGAGAGGGCGGTAGGGAGGGGTTTTAGGTTGTGTGTTCCAAAAAATGGAACTTAAGTTATTTTAAGTTTAAAGCTCAATATATCGAAATGTGGCACTTTACAGTGAACATGAGGTCTATTTGTATTAAACAATAGATTGTTTTTCATTTAAAATGTCTGGAAGAGCTCAAAAAATTTAAATGTCAAATTACATTTTCGTTGCCTTTTTTGAGTTGGTCTAAATGTTACAGATAGTGTTAATCGATCGCAGGTACCTGGATCGAATCGTATCGTGGTAGACTTATCGTATCGTTGTCCAAAGAATCGAAATCGTATCGTGATGAAACTGGTGATTCCCACCCCTAATAACTATTATGAGACCCAGCTCAAAAAGAGCTAATTTGGCTCCTCCTCCAGATTTACTCAGATTGTGGGGTCGTGGTCAGGTCACGGCTGTCACGCTTTTGGTCACGCTTTCATCTCAAGTACCATTTTATTTTTCCATTCAATCACAAAATGTTTTGCTATATTTAGCTAAGCTTGATTCATTGACTAACTAGCCAAATCGGTGTTTTTATTTATACCTCCCGGAGTATGGTGCTAATTGCTTTAGCATTTTCCAGTCACGTACTGTACATGAAACAGTTAACATTAGCTTTGCTAAGCTACACTTTTGAGCAACTATGGACTTCAGGGGGAAACCATGCTAATGCATTCTAGGTTCGATAGTGTTAGGGGAGGGGTTATGCTAAGGATGGCTCCAGTGTGTCAATCGAGCCATGATTTCAGGCCGGCACAAAAAATCCTGAACACAAAAAAATTGTGAAACTCGATTGTGCCAAGAAAGGACTCTAGCCTTCTACACCATCATGGATGAGTAGGACATAGCGCTAAGGGGTCGGGTCTCTTTGACTAAGTGAAGAGTAAAGTTATAGTTTGTTTCAACAGAGGACAGGTGCTCACCCCGCAGAGGAGTACGGTAGTAGTAGTGTATGTAAATTAGGGCTGGGCGATATAACAATAACGATAATTATCGCGATATATTTTAATAATCGATATCGGAAAAATATATATCGAAAATGAAAAATATCGAATTTGTTATTATTATTATTTTTTTGTTTGTTTGTTACCTGCAACAGGGCAGTTTTAAAACCAGAGACAGTGGACAGACTTGTCTTTCTTGCAACTTAAAGTAATGGCTTTGCTTGTCCAAATGACAATACTGACCAAATTGAGATTTATTTTTCTCTTGTCCATTTATTTTGTTTGCTTTCTAATTTAAAATACAGTTTGAAACCGTCTGTACACAGTATGCTATGTGTGCTAGCAGAGCTAGTCTCCAGTCACGAGTCACGGTGCACGGTGGTTTGTCCACCAAAAAAGCGCCAAAAGATAGAAAAGAAACTAGCAGAGCCAGAACTATTCAACTCCCCTGGAGCCACAGCCAGCAGAGATGGCGGCAACGACAAAGAATAGCTGCAAAATAAACATACATCTGTTGTTTAAAAAAAAACGATTATTTTTATACAATATTGATAATTATCTATATCGAGTGATATGATATTGTTATCGATATCGTTATCACGATATAATTTTTTGCCATATCGCCCAGCCCTAATGTAAATAACTAAGTGAAGTGTAGGCTTAGTAGGTGCTCACCCTGAGTAGCGATGTAGGCGTTGCTCCTCTTGTACCCGTCCATGAAACTGGCATTGATGTAGTCTGTTGTCTGAAGAACATATGAGAGTTGAGACCAACTTCAAAGTGTGATGTTCTACTGCCCCCTATGGATTTACCCTCTGTATCACTACTAGAGGTGGGCGGAATATATTTCCATATTAGTACATGGTATAGGACGGGGCATTGTAGTGCTAATGAAAGCTGTCATTTAGAGACAACTTTGCCTGTGTAATGGATCTGGAGTTGAGTAGAATATGAAAACAGTTAAATTTAATAAATTTAATTACCTCGTCCTCATCATCACAGAACTGGCAGAGTCGCACTCGTGATTGGTCCAGACACAGGACATCACTGTACCTATTCTTGATCTGATTGGATAGCTTCCTGTTAAAAGGGGAGAAATGCATACAGTTGTCATTTTATCTCAAGCACATGCTTTAAATTGAAGGCTTCCATGATAATTAAGACATGACAGAAGATAACCACCATCCAGGTTCATAAACTAGAAAGACTGACTCTTACTTGGAGTAGTCGAAGGTGCCTGCCGGCGGCTCCTTGCGGATCTCCTCGTACTCCTGGTAGATCCCCTTCTTCTTCCTCCTCTTCACGTGCTCCACCAGCTCCCGCACAGTCAACCCGCCTCGCTCTGGCATGTGAATGGACACCTCCATCTCCATGCAGGGGTCCTCGTCCTCAGGACCCCACGACGAGGAGAGGGGTGGGGACTGGGAGGATAGCTGGTGGGGGGGCCGTGGCAAAGACTTCTGTGGTAGTGGGGGCACACCTTCCTCCTCCTCCTCTTCCTCCTCCTCTTCTTCTTCTTCTTCTTCTTCTTCTTCTTCTTCTTCTTCTTCCTCTTCCTCCTCCTCCTCCTCCTCCTCCTCCTCTATGCTCTCGTCCTGGGGTCTGTGTGCAGAGTCTGTCGTCGTACCGTCAACCGCATCCTCATCCCCTTTCTGACACAAGGGTGTGTCAGGAGGCGTGTCCGACTGGGGAGGGGGCTGGCGGTCGCGCCCATTCACATTAGCGTTGGGGCTCGTGCCGCTAACCGTAACCGCTCCCCCGCTCACCGCCGAGCCATTCCAGTGATGGTGGTTCCCCTGCGGCCTGTTTGGACTGTGTTGGTTCTGGCCCTGGCCTCGAGTCCTGCCCTCCAATCCACCACAGTGGTTAGCGTGTGGGTTAGCGTTGCTATCATCATAGCAGTTGGAGTTAGCCACCACTAGCACAGAAGCTAACACTGTATTCATATGGGTGGGATAGTGGGATAGCGTAGCGCCCGCGCTAGTGTTGCTGCTCTCCAGGCTGTAGGAGCGCAGCAGGCTGCCCATAAAGTCGTGTGTGTCTTGTGTGTCACCCGGGGCAGAGTGTGTGTGTGAGTTAACACAGGACTGAATCCAGGCCACGTGGCTGTACTGGGAAGTCCCGCCCAGGTGCTCCGGGAGGGAGGAGACTGGGATGTGATTGGCCAACTCGTGGGCTTTCACCGTGCAGACCTGGGAATGCGACATGGAACACAGATTACATATTCTTCACTACAAATAAAATACAAACATTATGAGTGGCTAGTGTTGTCACAATACCAACATTTTTACTTCGACACCGATGCAAGCCTAAGTATCATGATATCGGTTCTAAAACAATACCACGGCAAAAACCTAAAATATCAGGAAAGGTAATGGAATATATTAAATGACAGAACATGGAAAATACAATAAAATAACAAAATATGTTGATGCTGTTGAAACTTAAATAATAAAAAAATAATACAATTATTCTGATAGAGCTGCTACACACTACACACTATGAGAGAGTGAGAGAGAGGGAGAGAGAAAGTGCATTGGACCGTTTTTAACTGCTGGGTATCGCAATGCTTTTCTAGTATGGGTATATGGTGCAACCCTATAAGTATATATGCAAATTTTGTTTTTTTTATAAAAAATTTGAATGTTGATTTAGAATTCGAATGCCAACGTAACGAACGAAGGTTCGAACGTTTGGGCTCAGCTCTAGTATGGTGCAAACCTATAAGTGGTGTATGGTGCAACCCTATAAGTGGTGTATGGTGCAACCCTATAAGTGGTGTATGGTGCAACCCTATAAATGGTGTATGGTGCAACCCTATAAGTGGCACACACAATGCAAGTACTAATCTGACAACATGTCCGGTTGGAATTATACTTACTCTTTCCCTCAGCTTCTCGCGGACAAAGAGGCGAAGGACGGCGAAAGGAGCTCGAAACCAGAGAGGCGACGACACGATAAAGACACATTTTAGACGAGCCGGGAATGCACCCTGAGGACAAACAAGACGGATACATTGTTGTCTTATGATGATGAAAAGTTAAAACACAAAGCACATTCACCTTCCACAGCTGCTCGTCTATGGCAATGCTATAGTGTGAAGAATGAATGCAGAGCTCTGCATGCTTATAGCGTTGTCAAGCAATGGACAAAAGGCTAACAATGTCAGACAATTCTCTTAACACAATGTTTCAAGTTCAAGTTTCAAGTTTCTTTAATAGTTGTCATACAGAAGTACAGAATACTTTTATACAAAATGCTTCTTACTGTTACGCTCCAGAGACTGTGCAAGACAAGATAAGTATGAAATAAAATAACATAGTATAGCATGTAAATTAGAAGTAAAAAAATGAGGTCACAGTGTTCAGTATAGACATATGTACAATTTTCGATGCAGAATAGACGTAACTGAGTTACCATATAATATACAATACTGTGTAGTGTACTAATATACAATACTATATAGTGCAAGGCAGAAATAGGATGAGGTGCAATTTAGGTACAATTTACAGTAGGTGTACGAGTTGTAGTGCAAATCCTTTATCAATAAATATAAAGTGTGTTTGTGTGATCTAAAGTGTGGAGAGTGGGTGCTGCAGTGTGTTGTTTGTTTAAGTGAGTGTGTGCGTGTGGGTGTGTGTGCTGTGTGCATTTGATGGTTGTTGCATAGTGTTTATTGTTCGTTTAGCAGCCTGATGGCCTGGGGATAGAAGCTTCTTCTGAGTCTTTCTGTGCTCGCCTTAAGACTCCGGTATCGCTTGCCTGACCGCAGCAGGTCAAAGAGGCAGTTGTTCGGGTGGCTCGAGTCCTTAATAATTCTCTTAGCCTTCCCCTTGCACCGCTTGTTGTAAATGTTCTGGAGGGTGGGAAGCCCCCCTCCAATTGTGCGTTCGGCTGAACGTGTCACTCTTTGTAGTCTGCTACGGTCTTGTGCAGTGCTATTCCCAAACCAGGAGGTGATGTTGCCAGTCAGGATGCTCTCTATTGTACATGAGTAGAAGTTCCTACGGATCTTCTGACTGACTTGGAACTTCCTTAGGCGCCTGAGGAAGTAGAGGCGTTGTCGTGCCTTCTTCATAACACTGTCAATGTGTGTGGTCCATGTCAAATCCTCGGATATGTGGGCTCCGAGGTACTTGAAACTGTTCACTCTCTCAACCGGTGCCCCGTCGATGCTGAGGGGGCTGTAGTCCTTGACCCCCGACCTCCTGAAGTCCACAATCATCTCTTTTGTTTTGCTGACGTTCAGGGAGAGGCAGTTCTCCTGACACCACTGTGACAGGTTCTCTACCTCTTCCAGGTAGGCCCTTTCGTCGTTGGCAGAGATTAGGCCCACCACTACTGTGTCATCAGCAAATTTGATGATGGTGTTGTTGTTCCGCTGTGCTACGCAGTCATGTGTGTACGGGGAGTAGAGGAGGGGGCTCAGAACACAGCCCTGGGGGGCCCCTATGTTGAGCGTGATGGATGAGGAGGTGCAGTTGCCTGCTCTTACCACCTGGGGTCTGCCCGTCAGGAAGTCCAAGACCCACTGGCAGAGGTCATAGTTCAAGCCCAGGTCCCTGAGCTTGGCTATGAGTTTGGAGGGGACTATGGTATTGAATGCTGAGCTGTAGTCGATGAACAGCATTCTCACATAGTTCCCCTGCCTCTTGTCCAGGTGTGATGCTGCTGTGTGCAGCACATGGGCTATGGCGTCCTCCGTGGACCTGTTGGGGCGATATGCAAATTGCAGAGGGTCCAGGTTGATGGGGAGGGAGGAACAGATGTAGCCCTTCACTAGCTTCTCAAAGCACTTCATGGCTATGGAGGTGAGGGCTACAGGGCGGTAGTCGTTGAGGCAAGCGGGCGTAGATTTTTTGGGTACAGGGATGATGGTGGACTTCTTCAGACAGGTGGGGATGACAGCCTGTCTGTCAACAACGAGTTTACTCGTTTTTGGGATTGTTATATAGTTTATTCGCTATATCTATTCATAATTCATAGCCGCAGCCTCTGCAGTCCCTTCAGACCCTGTCTGAGCTGGCAGACGGTCAACACCGCCCTCTACTGCCAGGCGGAGCTATTGCATCTCATTGAAAATTAGCTTGTGTCTTTTAGGAGGCGATCGGAGCCGGGCGGCCAGGGTTTAAATATTCAGGCGAGCCACTTCTATACAACGATGGCATCAGTAACTCCGCCCGCCCGTCCGTCATTGTGAAACGTCGGTAGTGTGGTGCGGACCTCCACAAGCATTATTTGGAATTGCGATAAAATATTTGGATTATCTCTTTTGCATTACATCAGATACAAGGTAAGAACATCATATATGAATTTGATCGTTGATCTGACATTTATTTCTACCGCGATCAAAGCGATCTGTGTGTAGGTGTATGTGCTTATTACCGTTGGCTGTGGTGGTGGTGGGGGGGGCGCCCCACTACGACGGTAATTTCATGTATGGACGAGGAGACATGAGTGATAATCTAGCGTTGATTTCAGGATGATTAGATAATCAGCCGAAAAATTACAACGTGATGACTGGATTACAGTAACATGCATTTTTCTCGCCTTTTCCTGGAATTACTGAAAAACACCCAAACCATACTCTATTCAAAACGGTATAAAACGGAAATGTACGAATGAATAAACAATCTGTCTCTGCAATGTTGACTGTCTCGGCAATGTTGTTGAAAAAAATGTTTTTTTAGAGTCACCTTTTATTTTTTACAAAAAGTGATGTTTGGTGAAAGTTAGATTTGCACTTTATTAATCCCAATAGGGAAATTCATTCTTGTTTTAAGTGAAGTTTGGTGAAAAAGCAAGTTATTGCACTATTAATCCCAATAGGGACATTCATCTTTGTTTGATCAAGAGTAACCTTTTATATATATTAGGGATGTCCGATATTATCGGCCTACCGATATTATCGGCATTAAAATGTGATATCGGAAAATATCGGTATCGGTTTTCAATTTTTTTTTTTTTTACATTTCTATAACCTTTATTTACCCAGGCAAGCAAGTAAGAACAAATTCTGATTTTATTTATTGTCAAAGGTATGCATAATGTTGTGTTAATTCCACAACAAGATATATGTAATGTTAATTACCTGAAATTGTTCCATTTTTTTGGGGGGGGGAACCCTGCATATATCGGTATCGGTTGATATCGGTATCGGAAATTAAGAGTTGGACAATATCGGTATAGGTAAAAAAGCCAATATCGAGCATCCCTAATATATATATATATATATATTATTATATATTTTTTTGTAAGTGAAGATTGGTGAAAGTTAGGTTTGCACTTCAATCCCAATAGGGAAATTCATCTTGGTTTGATTTTTTTTGTGTCAAATAAAAACAAAGGTTATTTGAATGATTTCCTTGGCGTTTCTACTTTTCAAGAGAAAAAAATCGATTAAAATCGTAAATCGGATTTAAAAAAAAATCTGAGATTTTATTTTTAGGCCATATCGCCCAGCCTTAACCCACAGTCTGCGAATCAGAGGCTGAGTAGGGCGGGTCTTCACGACAAGTTTGGTTGACTCTCACCCGGGGCAGTGCAGAGCCTGCACTGCTATAATGAATATTTTTAGAAGGCTCTGGGGCAGTGTAACGCATAATTATGTTTATTATATATATCTATGGTGTAGCGTATGTTAGCGGGCCTCCGTCATCTTACTACACTTAGTAAGTAACTTACTCTCATTCATGCTTGCTCGCACACACACACGCTCTCTCTCTCTCGCTCTCTCACTTTCATTCTCACACTCGCGCACACACACACACAAAGTGCCAACGCTTGGTTTGCACAAGCTGAACCGCTTAACGTGTGGTTTTGTTTTTGCGGTAAACAAAATAAATAAATAACGGAAAATTGGCACTGTTGGATCTCACGTGAATCGATACTCGGTAGTACCGACGTGTTTCGGTAGGTACCTTTAAAAGTACCGAATTCGGTACCCATCCCTAATACCCAGATAAAACATTTAACATTTTTGGAAAACCATGGGGAAATATTCAATCCCAGTGAGGACAAGACAAGATGTATGCAGAGAAAAAGACAGAAGTGGAAGAATGGGTCCATCTTTACCTTGAGTAAGTTGAGTATCTTGACACAGAGCTCATAATCAAAGTTTCCATAGGTGGAGTTGGTCATGTCATCGATAAATATGAGGCCGTCTTTCTGAGTCTGAATGCTGTGGGGAGGAGGGACAGAGTCAGTCAATTTGTTATAGGGAGGAAGGATAAAGTCAGACAATTTATTATAGGGAGGAGGGACAGTCAGAATTTATTATAGGGAAGAAGGATAAAGTCAGACCATTTGTTATAGGGAGGAGGGACAGAGTCAGACAATGTATTATAGGGAGGAGGGATAGAGTCAGAATGTATTATAGGGAGGAGGGACAGAGTCAGACAATTTATTATAGGGAGGAGGGATAGAGTCAGAATGTATTATAGGGAGGAGGGATAGAGTCAGAATGTGTTATAGGGAGGAGGGACAGAGTCAGAACGAATGTGTTATAGGGAGGAGGGACAGTCAGAATGTATTATAGGGAGGACGGACAGAGTCAGAATGTATTATAGGGAGGAGGGACAGTCAGAATGTATTATAGGGAGGAGGGGCAGAGTCAGAATGTATTATAGGGAGGAGGGACAGTCAGAATGTATTATAGGGAGGAGGGACAGAGTCAGAATGTATTATAGGGAGGAGGGACAGAGTCAGAATGTATTATAGGGAGGAGGGACAGTCAGAATGTATTATAGGGAGGAGGGACAGAGTCAGAATGTTTTATAGGGAGGAGGGACAGAGTCCGAATGTATTATAGGGAGGAGGGACAGAGTCTGAATGTATTATAGGGAGGAGGGGCAGAGTCAGAATGTGTTATAGGGAGGAGGGACAGAGTCAGAATGTGTTATAGGGAGGAGGGACAGAGTCAGAATGTGTTATAGGGAGGAGGGACAGAGTCAGAATGTGTTATAGGGAGGAGGGACAGAGTCAGAATGTGTTATAGGGAGGAGGGACAGCCAGAATGTGTTATAGGGAGGAGGGACAGAGTCAGAATGTGTTATAGGGAGGAGGCAGAGTCAGAATGTGTTATAGGGAGGAGGGACAGAGTCAGAATGTATTATAGGGAGGAGGGACAGAGTCAGAATGTATTATAGGGAGGAGGGACAGAGTCAGAATGTATTATAGGGAGGAGGGACAGAGTCAGAATGTATTATAGGGAGGAGGGACAGTCAAAATGTGTTATAGGGAGAAGGGACAGTCAGAATGTGTTATAGGGAGGAGGGGTGGAGGGCTATTGATAAATAAGAAGGAAAGAAAGAACAGCTCACTCCTCAATGGCTTTGTCCAGCTGATAGATTATGGCCTGGAGCACGGCCTTATGGGTAGTGACGTCTGGCCGGTGGAGACGAGCAGTGAAGAGAGCTAAAGCAGCGCCCTTAGCATCACGGCCAGGCTGGAAAAAAATAAATAACGCACACACACACACGATTAGGCCATTGTATACACCAAGTCCTCATACATTCTGAAAAAAGACTGATTCAAATTACCACGTGTAACATGGCTACCAAAGTTCAATGACCGTATTTTCATTTGACCTCTCACCAGAACTGTGAATTTGCCGCTCAACAGTTCAGAGCGCAGTGGCTCCTCGTCTGGGTTGATGTTGAAGATGCCCTCTTTGATCCGTGTGTTCTGATTTAATCAACGATAAAGACAGCAGTGATTAGACTGATGTTAAACTGGTAAAACGGCCTCACAAAATGTAGGCGGGTTACAGCGCCTTCCTTTGCTGGTCTCCTTTGGGAGAGATGAGCCAAAAACACTATAAGAAGCAAACATCAAAAGTAATTAAGTAATGAACATTATTCTTGGTTCTGAAAACTTAAAAAAAAACATTTCTCTATTCTTCTGACACAAACAGTCATCTTGGATTCTTGTTTGGCCAAGTTTCACTTCAATCTATTGTAATTGGTTCAAGTATAGTCCATTCTAGACCATGTGCCACTGTATACTTCTTTGAGATACTCGCACAATCCTCAACTGAAGCTCACATTTGAATGCAGCAGATCCATGTCGCCAGCAGGCATGACAAAGTGTCACCAATGGTACAGTGTCATCTATGGGTCAGTCTGATCATAACATGATTCATTTATAATCAATCTAAGTATCGTCACAAGTTGAAAACACACAAAACCAAATACTAGGGCAAGGGTACTCAAATACAAATCTTAAAGGTCCACAAATGTTCAATAAGACAAAGGTCCGCTTATTAGAGAGGGGGATTTGCTTAATTTTACGTGTCATTTCCTCTTTTTGTTTGCCTTCAAACATGACTCACCACACTTTTTATTATTTCTGCATCAGAGAATGCCTTCTTGTGTTTAGCCAACACCCATGCCACTCAGAGTGAGGATTTGGGTTGCTTTTTCTCATTGTGACATAGATGTAACAAGAATTCTGCTTGCAGCTTGATATGACGATTTCATTCCATTTATTTTTGTGGTTCTTAGTGCTGAATTTTGAGGAAAGGTTGCATCAAAATAACTGTTTTGTTTAATATTTCCACAAGAAGCTATCGTTTCTTGGCATAGAATAGGATAGAAATACTTTATTCATCCCGAGGGAAATTTGGCACTACAAATCGCTCACGGTAAACATTTAGGTAGACAAAACAAAGTCAGGAATAAGAATAAAAATAAGCCCAAGAATAAAATACGGTCCGGGATATACATTTCCTATGTTATGTATATACATTCTAATATAAAATATACAGTAAAAATATTAGGCACATGGTTTGGTGCTCATTGGAGGGAGGATGCATCATTTTTCAATTCATCTTTGAATTGCCGATTTTCAGTCGACTTTTCTTTTACTGGCCATCTTTGAACATGCCTGCCACCTACGCTCAGACAGGACGCTGAATGCGATTGGACCAAAGCAGAGTAGACAGACACACAGACAGTGGAGCAGTTGGACATGCAGAGCCCTGCTTTCAGTGGAGATGGAGATAGTGGAGACTCATTGCGTTGTGGATAATACAGATAATACATATGACAAGTATAATTTGCTCAGAGTCCAGAGACAGTTGTGGTTCGGTCCGGGTCCGGATGGGAGTCCGGACTTTGAGGATGCCTGGGTGATGAAACACTGGTCTCCCCAAGCCATGGAGGGGCTCGTGTGACTGTTTATATATTAGCAATTACAAAGGCAAGCTGGAGAACAAGGTGTGTGGCAGGGACTGTGGCAAATTACCAACTAACTACAAGCCCATTACAGGCCTGTAATGAGGACCCCAAGCTCCCTGATGAACTTAAGGAATTCTACTTTTGATAACAGAGTCTGCCTACAGTGGGGTCCACCTTTTGTGATTTGGGAGCATGGGGTCAGGTGTCTGCTGCGCAATCAGAACAATAGCAGGACCTGACCTTGTGTCCTAAGCTACTTTAAAATGGTGTGCTTTTTTTTTTGTATTTTTAATTGGTCTATCAACCAGTATACTAATATATATAATAATAATTCCTGTGTTTGAGAAGCCCACTGTTAGCTATCAGTGCTGTGTTAGATCCCCACCAGAGCTGTGTTTGATCCCCATCAGTGCTGTGTTCGATCCCCATCAGTGGTGTGTTCGATCCCAATCAGTTTGCCAACATGGCCAATTGGTGGATGATCAGTCTATGTCTTGGCCTTCTTTTTTTTTAAACTTTGACCAGTCAGCTGGTTCTTTTCAGCGTTTATCGCTTTTTCTGGTCAAGCATGACCGACAGAAACAGGTTGAATGGGATATAGATCGGGGAAAGACACTCTGAGAAAATACGGCGAGTCCGGGAGTCGAACTCGTGTACCCCAGATCCGTGACGCGCACGGTTGTCCCCGACGCTGAAATAGCGCTGAGATACGCGGTGAGCTACTGGAGCCCCCCGTCTTGGCCTTCTTACTAGGCAGAACACAGTGAAAATCAACAATAGATATTTAAACTCATTGACCAATAGCACAGGTGCCCCTCAGGTGTGTGTTCTCTCTCCTCCGCTCTACTCATTATATGACTGTATTTCACACTCCGACACTGTGAAGATGACTACGTTTGCTGATGATGATACAACACTGGTGGGACCGATTCCTGTAATGACGAGACGGCTTATATAAATTATGTCTCCTCTCTAGTCGACTGGTGTAGCAATAACAATCTGGAACTGAACATCAACAAAACTAAAGAACTTACTTTTTTTAAGTTCACTTTTGTCAAAAACTATCATATGGCAATTCTACAGCCCACAATAAAAAAAAGACTACTGGGCAGTGAACTCCCCACCATTTCTGATCTCAAAACCAGCCCTCTTTTCTTGATCCTCGAATCACAAGGGTTGATTTCCTCAGGAGGACCAAACCAAAGGTTTTAACATTCTAAAAAGGACTCCTCACACCCAGCCAACCCCCTATTCAATCATCTCCCTTCAGGGTAAAATACTTGACAGTATTACGACCAGAACACCTTGCTTCCTCAATAGCACTTACCCTGAAGCACTCCACATCTTAAATGCTTCACTGGTTGCATAAACGTATATAAAGGCCTTCAGGGGCGGCTAGGTGGTGCAGTGGGCAAGGCACTCACCACCAATGCTGGAGACGCTGGGTTCGAGCCCAGCTCTCCACATTGTTTTCAGTTTGGCTGGTCTTCCGTACTAATACAATTGGCAGTATTAGGGGGAGGGAAAACTGAGGGGTGGGGATCGGACGTTGTGGACAGCGACTCCTACAGGTCGGTTGGTGCGCCTGCGCAGTAGAATCAAGAAGCGATGGGGGCAGCGCCCCTCCAAAGCGCAGACCCCTGACGCTGAAAGATCGCGCCGCGCAGGTGAAAAGATGCGACGGCTGCTACCTCGAGTATCGGAGGGGACTCGTGCTATGTATGGCTTCGTCCACATTGCAGCCGGCTTGTGGGAAGCAAGAAACAGCGTTCGAGACAGGGGAGGGTTGAATTGGACGATACGAAATTGGGATGGGAGAAAAATAGAAATGGGAGAAAAAGTGGATCAAAAAAAAATATATAAGGGCCTTCAGCACATGCACTTTAATGTCACTTTAACCTCTTAAGCCTGAGCGGTCCGGTACCGGTACGAGAATGACATCATGCCATAAATCCATCTCTACAGAATGTATGAATTAATGTTGCGTTTTTTTCTTCTTCAAATGTAGCCAAGAGTAAAGACCCTAACCCTGTCAAAACAGCAGTGAAGGTGTATATTTTCAGCACTACGTTTGTTTACCAATCATTTTAAATGTTATTAGTGAAATATTCGTTTATAGAAATCTGAGGGCATCGAGTCGGAAAAAGGCGAGGATTTGGCGCAACCTAACTTGAGTGTAGTCTTTTGAGAGACGAGACCCAGGGCTTTTGAATAATAAAAAAAACTACACTTCCCAGCTCACGCCAGCCCCGGTCAATCATCGGACTTCTTTTTCCGTTTTTTCCCCTCTTTATTTTCGGGATCATATCTCACGAGTGGAACAAACCTGAAAGTTATTGCCATAAATTAGAATGTAGTTCGTTTCTCTACCTTTCTGTGAACGTCTAGCAAAAAACAGCGTTGCAATCTGATGAAAAATAGCAGAGAGATTTACATTATAAAAAAGTAACTGTACTTACAGTAGATTTCATTCACGGTTTTTGCTGGACGCCTGGTGAAGTGGTGATACTAAATCCAGATTGAACTCTGCCATTGGAAAGGAGAGATTTGGCCCGATCCATAGATGTGCGACTTGGCCATAATAAGGTAATTTATAGGCCTGATATTCTATAATCCTATTTCAAATTGCATTGGATGGAAGAATTCAGTACTGTATTTACCAAACCTTCCGTTTAATCATCTGCCCTTTATTCATTTGCTTAGATTTTTTGTACATGATCTCAAGAAGGTGCTGAATGAGCTCAGTAGCAATTTTTCATGTCTGGTAAATTTTAGCATGGTGTTATTCATCGTCAAAGAAAACAATTATTATATTCTCCTTTGGTTCATTACAATTTACTCAAGCCTAGTAACAGACACACTATTTCTGACACTGGGAATACATTCCCTGAGATCCATAGATGTCCCTAGATACCAAGAACATGCAAGTGGATCTTATAGAAGTGGAGCAATCTTCCATTTACTTAGCGTTCACAAATCAGCATGGGTTGCCGGCACTGTTTGAACTGCGGGCTGAGTATGAGGAGCTTGACGGCAACATTTGCTTCAGGCTCTCATAGGAAATGAAGGGATGCGTTACTTGGATTTGAACAAGTCGTCAATAGTCGCAGGAGAGCAACGAAACAGCCATAGAGATAATCTAATTCTTTGGAAACAGTGTCACATTTATGTCTATACCTTTTAGGGATGGGTACCGAATTCGGTACTTTTAAAAGGTACGAAACACGTCGGTACTACAAAGTATCGATTCACGTGAGATACTGAAGACATAAAAAAAAAATATATATATATATATATATATACGCTTACCTAGGATTTTACTTGATTCAACAACTAAGCAGTCGGGGCAATGGCAAGCCGAAAACGGTCGAAAGTGTGGTTATTTGAAGTTTGGATTTTTTTTCCACAACTGAGGTAGGTAGATTACATTTTTAGAGACTTGCCTCTTTTCCATTGCATAGTACCTACTCGACTCTACCCTACTCTACCCGCTTTAGGTACCTGGTACTTCGTTCCTTTTCCACTGCAGGTAGTACTCAGTTTGTCTCCGTGTGGGGAGGCGGAGCCGCTGGCATATAGCCATGAGAGCTCCAGCATAGCTATGTCCGTGAGGGCTTGGAGCAAGCCAGAGTAAATACAGTTTTCAATCAATCAATCAATAACATTAACCAGACTCTCGTTGTGTCTATTCTGCTAACGTTAACGCTACCTCTCATGTCTATTCTGCTAACGTTAACATTACCTCTCATTGTGTCTATTCTACAAGCTTTAACGTTAGCACATTAGCACCTAAGCTAACAACAAGCTTTAACGTTACCTCTCGCGTCTATCTGCTAACGTTAGCATTAGGTAATAACCGGTTTAAAATGGATGGTGATTACCTTACGTTGTGTCTATTCTACTAGCATTAACGTTACTAGTACAAACAATCAATAGCGAGTTATATTCATCACGCTATGTTCGCTAGCCATGCTAAAACGCAAGCACATTAGCACTTTAAGCTAACAACAAGCTTAACAAATCAGCGATCTTTTTGTGAGAGTAAACTCTCCGCTCTGTGGTAAATTGTGTTGATGTCGGTTTTGTTTCATCAATAAATGAGGCAGAATACACAGTGAATCTATCCTTTTTTGTTTATTGCACTTGTTCCTGCTGCAAACAAATAATGAATCCTAAGCGAGGCATTAAAGATGGCGGCTTTCTGTTTTTGTGCAGACGCTCCAACGTGTGACATGTATCTCTTCTGACCAATCAGTGGTCTGCAGTGTTTCACGTCACTTTTCTGGTACCACTTCTACCCGCTTGGAACCTCGACAGAGCAGGGACTAAAAAAGTACCCAAAAAGTACCCAAAAAGTACCTGGTACCAGGTACTTTGGTAATGGAAAACCGAAAATGCAGAGTAGAGTAGAGTCAAGTAGGTACCATGCAGTGGAAAAGGGGCTTAAAGTACCGAAAAAAGGTACCGTTGGGTACCGGTATCGATTCACAGGTACCGGTACCGTATCGGTTCAAATGTGAACGGTACCCATCCCTAATACCTTTGCTACAATAATAATAATAAAGAAATTAAACGCACACAATGGGTCAAAATCTTCTGCTTTTCAGTCTTTCGGCCAAATGCCAAATATGTTATAATTGCTATTTTCGGTGACGGAAATTTCGGTGCATCCCCAAGTGAAAGTAAAACATAATTTAGGCTACTTAATCACGGAGAGCAAATTACATAGCTGGCACAGAGCGCCGTCATCACCCATCAGCTGTCATACGGTAATTCACTACCTTGTATGCCTGGAAGAGGTCGATGGCTCTGGAGACATCAAACTTGCGGGCCATGAGGAACTTGACAGCTGTGGACTGGGAAACCAGAGCAGCACTGTGGGGATGCTCCCTGCTACGAACCACGCTCAGGAACTCCTCCACCGCCTAGGAAAGACAACGGGGGGGGGGGGGGGGGGGGGGCAGAGAGAGAAAAGTGACATTCAAGCAGAGATAGGAAGGCAGGAGGAAGGGAACATATTGATAGCGATGGAAGTAAGAACGGGGCAGGAGGCAGAGGGAGAAGAGATGGTGTGAAATAAACCAAAAGGTACACTATGCAGAGCCTGCAATTAGTTAACAAAATGTATTGATTGATTGAAAACTTTGTTAACAGATTGCAGAATGGGTACAATACACAGTACGGCTCAATACACACAATTGTTACGGGGATGCAGACCAGGGACCTATACCCGGTACCTGGTTCAACTAAGTCGATCAAAAGTCCCATTATCCAGATTCAATTAACCAGATGTTTTAATCCAGGCTTTCCCTGTTCCTCGAACGCTGATTCAGTCTCGTTAATTCGAACCAGACTTGATACTCAGGATAATTGCGCGCGGCCACCTCACCTGAAAAGACAGCAGGTGTCGATCGCAGAAATTCTCATTTTCTAACGGCATTGATTGATTGATTGAAAACTTTATTAACAGATTGCAGAATGGATACAATACAGTACGGCTCAATAGCCTCACCGACAAGTTAACCTCTTCCACTCGTGGAATATTTAAAAAAAATCCGCCTAAAATATATACCTAGGTAAATTGAATAATGCTCGACTTTTACAAGGTCCATTTGCATATTCTTGGTATCTAGGGACATCTATGGACCTCAGGGAATGTATTCACAGTGTCAGAAATATTGTGTCTATTACTAGACTTGCTTAAATTGTGATGAAACAAAGGAGAATATGAATTATGATTTTTCTTTGCATCTTTGACAGTGAATAACACCATGCTAATAATGACCAAACATTAAAAACTGCCACTGACCTCGTTCAGTACCTTCTTGAGATCATGTGTTCAAAAAAATCTAAGGAAATTAATAAAGGGAAGATGATTAAACAGAAGGTTCTGTAGATACAGTACTGAATTCTCCCATCCGGACCAATGCTATTTGAAATATTATTATAGAATAGGAGGCTTATAAATTACCTTATTATAGCCAATTCGCACATATTATCTTTCAAATGCTTCGAGTTCAATTTGGATTTAGTATCACCAGGCGTGCATAAGAACAGATAATGAAATCGACTGTACTTTTTTATTTCCCCCACAGTGCAACCGATTTCCTCGACACACCGATCGGCACTTCTGGTTTTGGCGAGAGTGTAACTCGCCCGACCATCCACCAGGCGGCGGTATTGAGGCGTTGCAATCTCATACAGGGTCCCACTGCAGTCCGGAGCTTGGCTGGATGAATTATGAATGCCATGGCGAAAAAATGAAATATGTATCCCAAAAGCGGCATAAGTCGTTCTTGGCGTTCAACGCATAGCCGGCAAAAACGACGTAACTCGTTCTTGTGTTAACACGACAATGTATGAATGAAAAAATATAACGTTACCACATCCGGAACGATAGATACCCGATGTTGAATGGGCCATAGTAATGTCGATATAGCTATAATATTTAAAAAATTATAGCCCTGCAAAGAAGGTAAACATCTCCATAGGGTTACAGCACTGGCAGACTGGGCCCAAGGATGGGTACAATGCATGGCGGACAATGTGTTAATGTCTGATTTAATGCATGTCTTAAGTTAAATAAGACATTAAGCACGCCCCAGACTTCTCTTACATCATCTTACATAATCTCTTACATCAGTGACCTTTGACCTAATAGAACCTTCCATTCCATTCTTAATTATTTTTATTTAAAAATATTATTATAATTTTTTTAATTATTATGATTTTTTTTTCTTTGTATCATTCCATTTTGGCTGTTGGGGTGCTTAATGTCTGATTTAATGTATGTCTTAAGTTAAATAAGACATTAACACGTTGAACGCCAACAACGGCGTATCACGTGTTTGGGATCAATATTTCATTTTTTTGCCATGGCATTCATAATTCATCCAGCCTCCCTCCGGATCGCAGCTGGACCCTGTTCTGACATTGCAACGCCTCAATACCGCCGCCTGGTGGATGGTCGGGCGAGTTATACTCATGCCAAACCGGAAGTGGCGATCGGTGCATCGAGGAAATTCCTCCGCCAGAGATATATTGTGGCGTGGATCAATATACAGATTCGAGTGCATTTGGATCGCTTTCGAAACGCAATAATCAATATGATTTCGGCGTTTATTGCGTCATACAAACCGGAAATGGATCTAGCAGATCGACGTCAAATAATTGGACTATTTTGCCTCCAGTCTCATCGGCGAACGGTAAGAGGAAACTAGCGTTATTTTCAGCTTGATTGTCCATTTCTTTGTTTGCAATCCATCTGATCAATATATTAACCCATACTAAATAAAGCCGTTACTGATGATCAAGGAATTATAAATGACCCCCCCCCCCCCCGTTTCCTTCACGCATGATGAAGCATAATGTATACCGATCATATACATTTGAGTTTTTTGTGTATAGGAAAGAAACGCCAATCGATAATCTATCATATGCTTCAGGGCCTATAACTAGCGTTTTTGGAATTACAGCAGAAAAGCTTAAAAACATACTTATATTCTCGACGGTATTAAATTAAAAAAAAAATATGTTTTACATTTTTTATTTTATTTAAATTTTTTGGTTAACACTTTAATCGCCATAGGTTAAATTCATAATTTACCATCCCTCGCCAGCTCTATTTGTCTATGGAGAAGTTCCCCTTCTTTGCAGGGCTATATCTTTTTAAATTCTATTGCTACATTGCCATTATTATGGCCCATTCAATGTCCTATATGTATTGTTCAGGGTGTAGCAACGTTAAACTTTTTCATTCACATATTCATACTAAAATATGGTCTAAACAAGTATAAGTATGTTTTTATCGTTTTCTGCAGCTTTCTTCAGAACGTGATTTATAGCTCCAAATGCATTATATTGATGATGAAATACAGTTTGATAGCAATCGGCGCAAGATGAAAAATTTCAACTGGACGTACTTCTAGAATGATCTACGTATGATCTGATGACCAGATGGGCGGGGGATCGTTTATAATTCCGTGGGCAGCGTTAGATGATTCATCCAGAGTGGGTCATATGTTCATCATAGCAGTTTATATGGAATACGTTAGAAAATAACGCTGAATCTTACCGTATGTTCCTCGCGCCGTTGGACGATCAGCGTGGAGTAGACCGTTTTCGATTATGGGATGTTGATCCTGATGAACCATTTCCAGGTTGTATAATACCATATACGTCCAAATAACGTTGTTTATTGAGTTAGGGCGAGCGATTGATCAACCAGTGTGTTGAGATGGAGTCCGGCTACCGATCGCGAGTGCCCGGAGCACATATGGATGAGCACTTCCTGTTTGGCGCGCCCCTCCCTCTTGGCTGATCTGCCGATCGGCCACCAGATGGCGCTCTCGAACCGTTAGACAGTTGAGTGGAGCTCACCAGTACATCTCAGGGCTCCGGAAAGGAAATATGATTTCGATGACAGATTTTTGAAATATTGACATCAAAGACGAGTTACGGCGTCTTCGGCAGAATGAGCATGGCTAGGAATGACGTCTTAACTCGTCCCCGGCGATCATAGTGTTAAGGACGAAGGTTCGAACATCCGTTTAACCCTTTTCTCGCCAATGATGTGTTACCACGTCATTCCTCGCCATGCGTAATCTGCCAATGACGTTTTACAGCGTCTTTGAGATCAATATTTCAAATTTCTGTCATGGTATTCATATTTCACCCACGGATCCTTGACTGGTGCTGTAGATCTCCGCTCAACTCTCCAACGCTTCAATACCGCCACCTGGTGGCCGATCGGCGAGTTGCAACCGGATGTCGATAATTGTGACGCCGGTGTGTCTCCCTATTCTGTCCGGCGGACTCCATCTTGACACACTGGATAGCGATCCGTTGCCATAACTCAATAAACAACATTATTTGGACGTATATAGTATTATACAACCTGGAAATGGATCGCATAGATCAACATCCCATAATAGCAATCTTTTTGCTCCACGCTCATCACCCAGCGCTACGAGGAGACTGGGGTGAGTTTCAGCCTGTTTGTTTACCATTTTCGATACAAACTGCTCTGATCTATACATCACCCATACTACATGAATGATTTAACGTCGGCCACGGACTTATAAACAACCCCCCCCCCCCCCCCCCCCCCCCCTCCGGTCAACCGCGCATGATGAGTCATAACGTCTGGGACCTTGTACAGTTGACATTTTTTATCTGGCGTCAATCGGTATCAAATTGCATTTGATGATCTAATTATATGCATTTAGGGCTATAACTCACGTTCTATGAAATACTGCAGAAAACGATAAAAACATATTTTAGTTTGAGGATATATATAAAAAAAAAAAAAAAAGGAAGGAGGGAAGGAAGGAAGGAAAATAAATTATACTTTTTTTTTTTAAAGCGGGGGTTCGGGTGTCCGTTCGGGGGACCCTGACAGGGTTTGGATCCCAAGAACAGGCTTCGGGGACAGCCTTGCCATACATATTATTTATATTATTCAAATGGAACTCAAAGATGTTCCGTTGTGATGTCACAGTATGATGTCATAATAGAACATTCTAGAACATTTGTGATGTCACAGTATGATGTCATAATAGTACATTCTAGAACATTTGGGATGTCACAGTATGACTTCATAATAATGTGTTCACTATCCTTCTCTCAGATTCCCAAGAGTTTGTGTACTGCATAGTAAGAGAATAATTCTTCTTTTTTTTTAACAAATGTTTTTTATTTTCCCTTTTTAACATAAAACTAGACACACAATACATTAATAGTAGAAATCTATGATCAGGACAATGACATAATAATAACAAAAATTACAGTCCAGTACTTAAATCAAAATAAATGTAGATTAAAAGACATACACATAATAAATACAATACATTATGCTCTTGCTTGCTCTTCCTCACTCTTCCCCCCCCCCCCCCCCCCCCCCCTCAGGACCCCCTCTTGGACTATACATCCATTAATCCGTTTAACACCGGGGATTACAAGTTATCTTCTCCACCACATCTAACCAGATTGCTATGCTGGCTTCATTAACACCTAAAATTCGTGCGGTAGATATCTCTAGATAAATCACATCGAGATAGGTAAGAACCCATACCTTCCGGTAGGGCTGGGCGATATAACGATAACGATAAATATCGCGATATATTTTAATAATCAATATCGAATATCGAAATAAAAAAAAAAAAAAAAAAAAAACGTTTTTTCTTTTTTTACTTGCAACAGGGCAGTTTTAAAACCAGAGACAGTGGACAGACTTGTCTTTCTTGCCTGCAACTTAAAGTAATGGCTTTGCTTGTCCAAATGACAATACTGACCAAATTGAGATTTATTTTTCTCTTGTCCATTTATTTTGTTTGCTTTCTAATTTAAAATACAGTTTGAAACCGTCTGTACACAGTAGGCTATGTGTGCTAGCAGAACTAGACTCTAGTCACGAGTCACGGTGCACATGTGCGGTGGTTTGTCCACCAAAAAAGCGCCAAAAGATCGAAAATAAACTAGCAGAGCCAGAACTGTTCAACTCCCCTGGAGCCACAGCCAGCAGAGAAGCCGGTTTGCAGCCTGAGAACTGGAATGTGAGGGGATGTAACACTAAAGATGGCGGCAATGACAAAGAATTGCTGCAAAATAAACATACATCTGTTATTTATATAAAAAAAAAAAATCTTTTTATACTTATAACAATTTCGATAATTATCGATATCGAGAAATATGATAACATTATCATATCGTTATCGCAATATGATTTTTTTCCATATCGCCCAGCCCTACCTTCCGGCACATTTTATCGGGTTGAATCCAGCGTGATGCTATCAGCTTTTTGGCATCCGTAAGACCGGACAAAATTAGTCTCTTACAGAGGTTGATAACTGAGAAACATCATTCAACAACAATACAGAAGGCAGTACAGGTATGGTCAGAAATAAAAATTCTGATAATTGAGTGGTTACTTCTTCCCAGAATATCTTAACAGGAGGGCATTCCCAATACATAAATGTACCAAGATCACAGTTTAAACACAAGGAGCATCGAGGGTCTTGTTTAAGCCCCATTAGGTGCAAACGTCTAGGAGTTAAGTAAATCCTATGAATAAAATTAAGATTAATCTGTTGATGATCTGGGTTGCGTGACGACAGCCGAACGTTTGCCCAGACTTCATCCCAATCAAAATCTACTTCCAAGTTTGGTATATCCTTCCTCCAAACTAAGTCTAGGGGAAGGCCATCATATGAGGACGTAAGTAAGTGACAATAAAAGTCAGAGACGAAGCCTCTTGATGTCTCCTTTTCATAAAATAATTTGTGATATCTGTGGTGCTCAAGTGGCATCTTTAATGAGACTCCGTGAAAGCTGCTCTTAATTGTAGATAGAAAATATGAGTAGAGCTGGTGAGGTTAAATCTGTTAGATATATCTTGATAGCTGGAGAGATCCCAGTCGTCGAAGATATCCCCCAATGTATGTATGCCCTTCTTTTTCCATTTGGGAAATCTGACATTTTTTCTGTGTCACGCCATATCCGGATCACATGTGTAATAAGAGGGCCATATTTCAAGTTGCATTGCTTAATTGATAAGTTGGTGTATACTATATCCTGCAGTCTATGTGGTGCCACTATGTTCTCCTCTAATGGTCTCCAGGCTACAGATGCTTGAGAATCAAACCAGGTGATCAGTGGTCTTAAAGAGAATCCTTTTCTGTAAAACAAATTAACTGGACTGTAGGGCTGAGCCCAAACGTTCGAACCTTCATTCGTCATGTTGGCATTCGAATTTAAAATTTCTTATAAATTCTGTTTAAACCAATGGGGTTTTTCTTCACAGTTGCAGATAAAGTTAGGCTACACTAATATTATAGTATTAAAATAAACTGATGAGTTATATTCATTAAAGAAAGTTGATTTAATTGATTTAGTTGGGTTGGGGCTTCTCCCTGGGCTGGGGCTGGAAAGTTGATTTAATAAAAAAAATACTAATTTAATCAGATTAATCACTTTATTCAAATTGAGGATTGTTTGAGGATAAAAAAAAATTTAAAAAATTATAATTCGTTTTTTTTAAAGCGGGGGTTCGGGTGTCCGTTCGGGGGACCCTGACAGGGTTTTGGGTCCCAAGAACAGGCTTCGGGGACAGCCTTACCATACATATTATTTATATTATTCAAATGGAACTCAAACATGTTCCGTTGTGATGTCACAGTATGATGTCATAATAGCACATTCTAGAACATTTGTGATGTCACAGTATGATGTCATAATATAACATTCGAGAACATTTGGGATGTCACAGTATGTCATAATGTGTTCACTATCCTTCTCTCAGCTTCCCAAGAGGTTGTGTACTGCAAAGTAAGGGCCCGGGTCCACCTATCTCATATTTATGGGCGCAAGCATCTTTTTTCAATATATCCCAATGGGGAGGGAGTGTATGCGGCCGCATGCGCCGCCTATAGGAAATGCGCTGCAATCGGCTTATTTTTTCAGCTTTTTTGTGCGGCCGCACACAGCGTTTAAAGTAACTTTCTGAACTTCAGAGCGATGCGCTGAGCTCATTTTCAGACAACCAATCACAGCCATTCATATCTACCACTCTGTTTGTAACCTGACACTGGAGTTGCCTGCCTGTCTTGGCTGTCTACCCACAAGAGACGGGCCATTGAGACTCGCGACAAAGCACAAATACACTAATAATAATAACTACACGAATACACTACTAAAAAGCTAATAAAAAGCAAAGGGCGAACTGTGGTGTCAGGCGATAACTATATATATAATTAATATACAATAAAGTGTATTAAAATATGCTATATGTGCAAAACCGCGGCAGGAAAAAACGATAAAAATATGGCTGTAGATTTCTTTCTGTCATCTACAAGATGCGCTTCATGCCAGCACTACCGGCGCACTGCCAGCATTTTTGTGAGATAGGTGGACGCATGCCCTAAGAGAATCCTTTTCTGTAAAACAAATTAACTGGACTGTAGGGCTGAGCCCAAACGTTCGAACCTTTGTTCGTTACGTTGGCATTCGAATTCTAAATCAACATTCGAATTTTTTATTTTTAATAAATTCTGTTTAAACCAATGGGGTTTTTCTTCACAGTTGCAGATAAAGATTAGGCTACACTAATATTATAGTATTAAAATAAACTGATGAGTTATATTCATTAAAGAAAGTTGATTTAATTGATTTAGTTGGGCTGGGGCTTCTCCCTGGGCTGGGTCTGGGGCTGGAAAGTTGATTTAATAAAAAAAAAAAAACTTATTTAATCAGATTAATCACTTTATTCAAATTGAGGATTTAGTTTGAGGATAGTAAAAAAAAAAAAAAAAAAAAACTATAAAAAAAGATTTTTACTTTTATTATTATTACGTTCGTTCGAAAAACCTAGAGCCATATGAAATCCGTTTTATTATTTTCCAAATTCCATTTTATTTTTTCCCAAATTCCATTTTTTCCGTTTTAATATTTCAGAATTCTGTATTTTGCTTTTTATGCTCATTTTACCATCAGAAATAGTGTCTAATAAGTGGGAATGAATAAATGTCCACAATTGAATAAGATATAACAGTCCATTTAATGTTTTTAAGTGCTGCAACTCAGAAATACAGTTCAATTTTACACAATATTTTTCAATTAATATTGTGACAAAATAAAAATACATATTTCAAGTGTAAACAATAGATACAGCTAGCTACTACTGACATTATCACAATGACAATGTCAGTAACCTAGCTATATCTATTATATTTTGATGAAATATAGTAATGCATAATTTAGGCACCTTTAGTTTAGTTTATTTCGTTTATAAAGGACAGTGTATAATGACAATCGTTTGCATTAAACAAATGGATGGGTGCACTAGATTTAGCAAGAAGCTATCATTTCCATCTATAGTCCTATGTACTGTAACGTTTCATAGCTATTTAAGTTTATTTAGATTATAAAGGGCAGTGTATAATGACAATCGTTTGCATTAAACAAATGGATGAGTGCACTAGATTTAGCAAGAAGCTATCATTTCCATCTATAGTCCTATGTACTGTAACGTTTCATAGCTATTTAAGTTTATTTAGATTATAAAGGGCAGTGTATAATGACAATCGTTTGCATTAAACAAATGGATGGGTGCACTAGATTTAGCAAGAAGCTATCATTTCCATCTATAGTCCTATGTACTGTAACGTTTCATAGCTATTTAAGTTTATTTAGATTATAAAGGGCAATGTATAATGACAATCGTTTGCATTAAACAAATGGATGGGTGCACCAGATTTAGCTAGAACTTCTAGAAGCTATCATTTCCATCTATATTCCTATCGTTACATAGCTATTTAAGTGTATTTAGTTTATAAAGGGCAGTGTATAATGACAATCGTTTGCATTAAACAAATGGATGGGTGCACTAGATTTAGCTAGAAGCTATCATGTCCTAACGTTATAGCTATTTAATCACAATAGTGTCGCAAGTGTTTTTGTGGGTCCAGTCCACGGAACGTTGACAGAATTAGCAAAACACCTTATCACCGGAGGCATAAAAGTCATTAGGATACTGTTCTGCTCTGAATTGAGGGCTTATTGTGGAATTGTTTAGCTTCTTGACGATGTTAACACTGAAGCAGCCAGACGCTTGAGCACCGCGGCTGTGTTGTGTGTAACACGCTGTAGCGTCCCCGCCTCCCCGGTCGCGTGTGCACCAAACGTTCCACCCAAAAACGACATTTCAGTCCAGATTAGGCCAAATTCTGCAATATTCCACGTTTTGCAGTCGATTCCATTTTTATTGGTTAATTCCGCGATTCCGTCCGCGATTCCGTGAACGCGGATTTCATATGGCTCTAGAAAAACCCTGACAAAGTTCTAATCCCAAAAACAGGGTTCGGGGACAGCCTTACTGGACTGAGAAGGAGCTTCGGCCCAGAAGCGTGTCCTTCAGCCGCCCCGTGATGGACCACCCACACACCAAGCAGTGTGACCGCGTCTCCAGGTATTACCAATACAAGCAGGAGTGGACCAAGTACACTTTCCCTGGAGAAAGACTACTGGCCGACAATGCGCCACCACCCAGACCCACAGTCTTCGAGCCACACACCTACGTGGTGCCACTGCCAGTGCCAACGGATAAGAAGGTCTGCCTGAAGAAGTGTGACCCCATCTCCATGCTTTTCCAATACCAGCGGGAGTGGGACAAGTACAAGTTCCCTGGATTAAGACAGGAAAGCGCTTCACTGGGAGATCAGGGAACAACTGGCAGACCGAGCGCCATCACCCAGACCCAGAGTGCCAAACACCTACAGGTTGCCACTGCCAACGAAGTACACACTGTCACACACACACTAGGGCTGAGCCCAAACGTTCGACCGTTCGAACCTTTGTTCGTTATGTTGGCATTCGAATTCTAAATCAACATTCGAATTTAAATGTTTTAAGAATAAAATCTTTTTTTTTCTTTCTTTTTTCTATTCTGTTTAAACCAATGGGGTTTTTCTTCACAGTTGCAGATAAAGATTAGGCTACACTAATATTATAGTATTAAAATAAACTGGGCTGGGTCTGGAAAGTTGATTTAATAAAAAAAAAATACTAATTTAATCAGATTAATCACTATTCAAATTGAGGATTTTGTTTGATAGTAAAAAAAATAAAAAAAAAAATATATTATTAAAACAATTTTTTACCCTTTTTTATTATTAAAAACGAAGGTTCGAACATTCGTTCGAAAAACCCTGACAAAGTTCGAATCCCAAAAACGGTTTGGGGACAGCCTTAATACCTTTTTCCTCTGCATGCATTGGGCTTAGGGAACCCCTGGACCGTTAGCCTAGCTTAGCTTCATCACTGGAAGTGGGGCAGACATCTAGCCTACAGTCAGGAAATATACTCCAAATACAATCAAAATACAACTCCCAAATGTTCCTGTAAACATGTTGTGACCTGTGAATTTACCACATCTCCCAGTCACACAAGTCACACGAGTCTCCCAGTCACACAAGTCTCCCAGACACACAAGTCTCCCAGTCACACAAGTCTCCCAGTCACACACTTCTTCTTCTCCTTCTTCTCCTCCTTCTTCTTCTCCTTCTCCCTCTTCTTCTTCCTCTTCTTCTTCTCCTTCTTCTCCTTCCTCTTCTCCTTCCTCTTCTCCTTCTGATAAGTGTGTGACTTGGAGACTTGTGTGACTGGGAGACTTGGAGACTTGTGTGACTGGGAGGCGCATGTGACTGGGAGACTTGTGTGTCTGGGAGACTTGTGTGACTGGGAGACTTGTGTGACTTGCGTGACTGAGAGACTCGTGTGACTTGTGTGACTGGGAGACGTGGTAAATACACAGGTCACAACATGTTTACAGGAACGTTTGGGAGTTGTATTTTGATTGTATTTGGAGTATATTTCCTGACTGTAGTGAACTAGGCTAGATGTCTGCTCCACTTCCAGTGATGAAGCTAAGCTAGGCTAACGGTCCAGGCGTTCCCTAAGCCCAATGCATGCAGAGAGACGAAAAAAAGGTATGTATCTTCTTGTCTAACTCCAGTAGTGGGGCGGCATAGCTCAACATATCAAACCAATTGTTCAATTTGTGATAAAAGCACCAAATTTGGCAGATGTGTTGATAGATATATTGGGAACAAAACTGGATATTGGGGCGTTACAAACTGGCTGTGGCAGGATTTTTCAAAATGGCCACCAGCGCTTGGTCAAACTTTCTTATCCCATTGGATTTGCATGCAATAACGGTTATAATCTAGATCCCACTAACCCTGAGAACCAAATAAAATACTCACTCACTATTCTAAGGACATTTACAATTTTTTTTGTAATTTCATTATATTAACACATTGGCAGCCACTGGGATGCGTCTAATATAACTCAAGAGGACCAGCAAATGTAAACAGACTTGGGGCTGTTTGTAGAGCTAAATCTATACTTTATAGTATTGCTATCTGTCCATTCTCATTGTCAATTGAGACCATAAACCGTCCCTTGAAAATGGCTTAAAGAAAAAAAAATGTCATCAATACGTTCTAATTTTATAGCGCCGTGAATATAAGCGTTATACGGGATTCCGGCTAGGATATTTCCTGGAAGGCGAGATAAAGGGCAATAGCTACTAACGTTATATCCAATGGCATTTCCATTATACAGATGCTACAGTTAAAACTCAAACTGCATATGATCGGCACGATCCTCAAGCATGTATGCATGAAAGGGGGGGGCGGGGGACGTTGTTTCTTATTATTGATTACCAATAACCGTGTTCGTCTAAGTAGCCACATAGGCCGATCGCCTGGTTGAGTATCATAACAAGGCCCGATTGGGCTGTAATTTACGTGAAAAAGATCTTACCATGAGCCGGTTGGATCCCCCCGAGCATTTCCCCGTTATCGATCGCCATCTGGTAGATCGATATGTCCATTGGCTGATGATAAATCCCCTTATTGCATAGTGAAATCCGCGATCCAAAACGTATTCCAAGCTACAGGCTGCACATCCAGAATCCAGCTAACTGAAAACTCCATTGAAAGTCAAAAAAAATAATGCACCGTTCAGCCACAGGGCACACTGCATTATCGCAACAGCGCCCCTAAGAGGATCTGGCTGGTAATGCACGTTGGGGAATTCAAAGAGTAGGGTACATCTGCAGTGCAGCTCGGCGACCTTGAATAGGTTATTAAAATGGAATAAAAGCCAAAACAACTTGCCACGGATATATCCGTCCTTCTGTCCACAATGGGTGGAATCGAAACACAGAGATCTCCGTGCTTGGGCGGGATTGTGTTAATATATAGTGGCGTGAATCAGTAAAACAGTTATCGTAGCAGGCTGCAACTTAAAAACGTAATTTCCATATTATAGCATACTAAAGTGCAAATGTTATTTATTTAAGTACAGTGTATGAGGTATAAGCTGGCCCCAAGCTTACATTGCAAAAGCAAAAAGACAGATTTGTTGTGATGTTTGGCGGCCTGCATAGAGATGGCAGCTCTGAAGACCCTGGGTGATTGGTTGAAAGGCAGTGGCTTGGTTGAAGCACTGGTACAAGCAGAGATCACAACAGCAGGCACTGCCGACTCCTTCTTGCGTGCAGCACATGTTGCTCGCACAAGACGTGCCCACCAAGTCACAGTGGCTGCACTATATGTCCTGCAGTATCGGGCTTACAATAACTGTGATACAGATACAGAAGATGCGCCTTTGGGGTTTGATGAATGGTGCTCAAGGAGGGAGGAGAGCTGCCCTCAGTTCCAGTACTGGGCAACAGTCATGGCATTGGAGCTGTGTTTACTGGTCTATGTGAGATCCCTGCGGCAGTCCTCCTTCAGCATGTACCTCGATGCTCTGACAGAACTCGTCCCCTGGTTCTTTGCTCTGGACCATATGAACTATACCCGCTGGATCCGTTCATCTTCGTGACATGACTGAACTACCAACAAGACACCCAGATGTTGCCAGAGAATTGAATGTAGGCAATTTCACCATTCAGAAGACCAATCAGGTCTTCTCGCCAATCCCCATTGATCAAGCACATGACCAAAATAATGCTTGCATCAAGAGTGATGGAGGGGCGGTAGGTCAACCCTAGTGCCCTCAGATGGTGGATGGTAGCTGACCCTGAGGTTGCAGTGCTGATTGAGGACTTTGAAGATGTTCACCAGCTCATGGGAAGACAAGATGGGGTGCTCCACCATGATCAGACACAAAGTGTGCAGAAAGCATTTAGAAAAGATGTCTGCTCCCTCGTCAATGTAATGGAAGAACTGGGCAACCCATTCGAAGAGGAGAGTGAAGACCTGCTTGTCCTTTACAGCAAAGAGATTGCAGATCCATCGGCAGTGGAGACTGTTAAGGACGCACAGAAGATTGGCCAACAACAGTGTCAAGCATGCACAAAGGAATGTCTTGTGGAGAGAACAAAACCCATTGATGACACAATCCACCGCAACCGGTTGAAACTGTTGGCTCAACGCCAAAGACGGCAAGTAAGGAGAAGCAGCAGCTGACATCAATGAAAAGTGATGTTTTTTTTATCTACTTTTTCTCCCATTTTCTATTTTTCTCCAATCCCAATTTCGTATTGTCCAATTCTACCCTCCCCTGTCTCGAACGCTGTTGGCCATGCCTCCCACAAGCCGGCTGCAATGTGGACGAAGCCTTGCATCACATGTCCCCTCCGGTACACGAGGAGGCAGCCGTCGCATCTTTTCACCTGCACAGCGCGATCTCTCAGCGGCGAGGGTCTGCGTGGGAGGGACACGCCGCCCCCGTTGCTTCCTGATTCTATTGCGCAGGCGCACCAACCGACCTGTAGGAGTCGCTGTCCACAACATCCAATCCCCACCCACCAGCTTCCCACCCCTAACACTGCCAATTGCGTTAGTATGAACGACCAGCCAAGCTGGTAGAAATGCCGAGATCTGGGCTCGAACCCAGCATCTCCTGCATTAGTGGCGAGCGCCCTGCCCACTGCGCCCAATGAAAAGTGATGTTGAGTTGTTTTCACGACTCTACATTAGCTGTCAAACAAGAGATGGAAACCTGGAAGACTTCTTTCAGCATGAGAACCAAGCATGGCCACCAGCACTCTCTGATGGAGGTAGATTACGACTTGGGACCAAGAGTGACCTTCTGAAATGCCTGGAGGACCTGTCTCCAGCTCAGACTAAAGCCCCTGATGCTACCTGTGTAGTTCTTGATGGAGCTGCCATGATTCAGATGATGAAGCCAGCAGGTGCCAAGACATTTGATGAATATGCCCAGCAGGTTTTCATCCCATATATCTATTCTCAGCTGTGCAGTGTTTCACCCCCCCAGCATGGAAGTCACTGCCAGACCTGACAGATGCACTACTGATGCTGGCAAATGGACCAAAGGAGATCCCAGATGATGCAATGAACACTATTGAGAGGTTTGTCATACTTCTATTTGACAGAACCAGCACCTGCACCTAGGTGAACCAGGCAAGAAGGAAACTCTTTCCACGTAAAAGCTTGGCACAGAAAATTCTGCCTACCCGAGCTGCTCTGGTCTACCAGGGTGGTCACATCTGGGGGAAGACACTGCTTTGACTGGGGGTGGGTGAAGACAGAAGGAATGTATGAGCCACACTGGACGACATTGCCACAAGCGTCACAATCCTGCCACGAGCTGATCTCTTGTGGCTGCAAGAGTGGTTGCAAAAAGTGCTGCAGGTGCAAGAAGGCTGCACTTCAGTGTACAGGCCTCTGCTTCTGTGATTGAGAATGTGCCAGTTGACTTACGGTTTACACGTTGACGGGATGACAGCTTGAGGACAGAGCTCCCGTTCCAAGTCCGACCAAAAGCCCCTCAAACGGCGAAATTGAACTTTAAAAAGTTAGAGTAATAGCGAAATTACGAGGGCAGAAATGGCCGCAAGAACAAAAAGAAAGGAAAAAAGACAAGCAATATTAAAGGAGCTGTCAGATGCGGAATCTGACAGCAACGAGGAAGACCAGGCTGAAGACCAGGCTGACCTGGGCCTGATATTGGAAGAGCTGAGAGGCCTAAGAAAGGAAAATAAGTCACAACATGACGAAACAGCTCGACAGCTCAAGGATATCAAAGGGGAATAAAAAAAAAAACAAGCGCAAGAATGGACAAGGCTGAAGAGCGAATTATGAAAACGGAGGAGAAGATAGAGAATACAGATGACGTCATGACAGAGATGATACGGCTACAGATCCGAATGGAAGACAAGTTAACAGACTTGGAATGCCGCTCCAGACGGGATAATATCAGGATATATGGAATCCAAGAGGGTGTGGAAAAAGATTCCCCCTCCATGACAGCGTTTGTTGAGGAAATGTTGCGCAAGAGCCTCGAGATTCCCGAATCAACAGACCTGCAAATAGAGAGCCCACAGAGCAGTCGGCCCGCAGCCACCTGTAGCAGCCCATCCGAGGTCTATCCTGGTCAAGTTTCTCAGTTTTAAAACCAAAGACACAATATTGCGAATGGGTTGGCAAAGGAAAGGACTTACCTGGAAGGGGAATCGTGTGAGTTTAGACAATGACTACGCACCACGAGTTCTCTAGCGACGGAGAGAGTATACGGAGGTGAGGAGAATCCTGAAGGACAACGAGATATACTTCCAAACTATTTTCCCCGCCCGCCTAAAAGTGAAATTCAACGACGGGATCATGATATACGAGACAGCGGCAAAGGCGACGAGGGATATGGCCCAGCGAGGCCTTCCCATCAAAGCAATCGAGGACCCGGAGACGATGACAGAGCGGCTGAGACAGATGTCATGGCAAACAGCTGCTAGGGGACGACGAGCCAGGGGAACCGACTCGCTCATCCCCAGAGGCAAAACGGGAGGCATGGAGAGACAGCCAAACAGCAGGAGGGACTCACCTGCAGACTGAGAACCAGTCAGAAGAGACAGTAAGACGAAGAGATATATGAACAGATTAATAACATAACAATGGAGATAATATAATTATTATCTTAATTACAGGACACGACTGTGGATATGGAGTTAAAACATATATTGATAATAATGGCGAACCCTGCTTTTCAGTGCATGTGACAGGTGTCTTAATCTGCTGCCAGCATTTACATTTGCCATAAAGAAATAGCGTGCAGATTAGTACAGATGAACTGGTGATGGACTGGGGCTTATTGGGCGCATAGTGTCCTTTTGGGGAGCTCGCTTGTCCCACAACCTGACTAATACGATTTGCCTCAAATTAGACACATACCCTGTGCTTTTTACTTGAACAACTGAGGGGCAAATAATTGGTCAATTTACATACATGCAAAGAATGAAAAGTTGTAAGACAGGGTATTTCGAACAGTTCCTCTATTGTCACGGGAGCAGGGAGAGAACTGCAGGGGTAATTAATGGACAAGGTGCTTTTTTAGACACTATTTTTCTCAATTGTTTTATGAATCATTGGATCATGTTGCAGAGCACTATTGAAGTAAAACATTCACAGATCACGCAGATTATTATTTAACAATGTACAGGTCTGTCTGATTATTATTTACCAACGTCCAATTCTGACTGATTATTATTTCTCAATGTCCAGGTCTGAATGATTATTTATCAACATCCAGGCCTGACTGAGTGATTATTATTTATCAATGTTCAGGTTTGACTGATTATTACTTATCATCGTCCAGGCCTGACTGAGTGATTATTATTTATCAATGTTCAGGTTTGACTGATTATTACTTATCATCGTCCAGGCCTGACTGAGTGATTATTATTTATCAATGTTCAGGTTTGACTGATTATTACTTATCATCGTCCAGGCCTGACAGAGTGATTATTATTTATCAATGTTCAGGTTTGACTGATTATTACTTATCATTGTCCAGGCCTGACTGAGTGATTATTATTTATCAATGTTCAGGTTTGACTGATTATTACTTATCATCGTCCAGGCCTGACAGAGTGATTATTATTTATCAATGTTCAGGTTTGACTGATTATTACTTATCATCGTCCAGGCCTGACTGAGTGATTATTATTTATCAATGTTCAGGTTTGACTGATTATTACTTATCATCGTCCAGGCCTGACTGAGTGATTATTATTTATCAATGTTCAGGTTTGACTGATATTATTTATCAAGGTCCAGGTCAATTATTATTATTCATCAATGTCCAGGCCTGATTATTAATATGATGAATTACAGTGTGTATACATGGAATATACAGGGCCATAGTAAAATAACAATTAAAGATAAGGGTGAAAATAATATATACAATCAAGAGGAAACAGGCAGCCCAAAATAATAGGTGCGTTCAACACATTGCAGAAACTGTCTTTTTAAGTTAAGAAGATGAGAACGATCTAGCGGATAAAATAAAATACAAATAGGAATAGGGAAACGAACGGACATGGCTCTTTCTAACACTGTTATCCTCAAGCCCCCCCCCCTGTCAACAACGAGAGGGGGGTCTTCCCTTGGAGCCTCTAGTATCAGGCTCATGGAGGGTCACAATAGTGACCTCTACCTTGGAAGTCATTAGAGTTAATGTGTTTTCTGTATTGTTTTTACTTTTTTTTGTGTGTTACTGTTTGTTGGCTAGCGACGGGGAGGATCCTCATGTACATAGCGGAATTACTACATACCACAACCTGAAATAAGAGGTAAAAGTTGTGTCTTTCAACGTCAACGGTTTACTGAACCCAATAAAAAGAAAGAAGATATTATCAAAAAGAAAAAAAGAAAGAATACAAATAGCATACCTACAAGAAACCCACCTTACCGATACTGAGCATGCTAAACTGAATAAACTGGGATATAAACATGATTATTACATGGCGTTTTCACATTCGCCGAAATGCTTGCTTGTGATTGGTCAATAGCCCCCTGACAGCGGTCATTATCGGACAATAATGACCGCTGTGGGACAATAATGACCGCTGTGCGCAGCTGTTCGCAATCAAGCCCCACTGACACACACTGTTTCAGTGCAATTAGACACTGCCGGTGTTCTGCTGCCGGCGATGACAGGGGGCGGAGCGACGAGCGGAGCCAGAACGCAGCCAGAACCAGTGTTGCGAGTCAATGTAAAATGAATTAGGTATATTGTTAGTAAGTTAGCCATGTAATAAGCGGGATAATGTATAGCTATACTCTATCATTGTCGCAAAATAATTGACCTTCACTGACGTTTAAAACACCTCGCAGAGGGGGCTCGGTATTTTAAACTCTGTCGGTCAATTATTTTGCGACAATGACCTCGTATCTATACATTATCCCTTACATATTCATCCTCATACGGATCGGGGCACAGAAGGGGGGTGGCCATATTAATATCAAAAACGGTGGCATACCAGAGTTCAAGGATAGAGAGGCAGGTATATAATGATAATAGGGAAAATAGATGGAACACTGGTAAGCTTACTGAACGTATATCCGCCCCCAAGTAGCGACTGGACATTCTACAGACAGATATTTGACTTAATGGCCACACAAACCCAAGGGATATTAATCTGTGGTGGGGATTTCAATGTACGTTTAAACCCGCGGCTGGATGCCTCAAGTGGCAACACAGAGACAAGACCCATAATCAGGAAAATAAATGCATTAACCCATTCTCCTCCACCACTTTGATTCATCCTAAACCGTCCAAATGCCGTTTGACACTGATCAACGTTATATAAAAAATTTCAATTGTACAAGGTCCTAAACGTCATGACTCATCATCTGCTGGTGACCGGAGGGGGGGGGGGTCGTTTATAATGCAATGACCGACGTTAAATGATTCATGTAGTATGGGCAGGGCTGTACGCTAAGCTTTTTCACTAGGGGCACACTTGCCCCTAAATGAGAAATTTAGGGGCAAAAAATATTTTTTAGGGGCAAATTTTTAAATAACAATTTTACCATTATTTATATCGATTGTTTTTGATTTAAAAAAAAAAAGAAAAAAATATATTTTATATAATTTTTTTTTTAATAAAATATATATATTATAGGCGGCTAGGTGGTGTAGTGGGCAAGGCACTCGCCACCAGTGTGGAGACGCTAGGATTCGCGTGTTCGAATCCAGCTCTCCACATTGTTTTCAGTTTAGCTGGTCGTCCGCAGTAATACACATTGGCCGTATTACGGGGAGGGAAAACTGAAGGGTGGGGATCGAACGTTGTGAACAAGCGACTCCTACAAGTCGGTTGGTGCGCCTGCGCAGTAGAATCAGGAAGTGTCGGGGGCAGCGTGAGCCTCCCACGCGTTACTCCTCGACACTGAGAGATCGAGCTGCGCAGGTGAAAAGATGCGACTGCTGTTACCTCAAGTACCGGAGGGGACTTGTGCTATGTATGACTTAGTCCACATTGCAGCCGGCTTGTGGGAGGCAAGAAACAGCGTTCGTGACAGGGGAGGGTTGAATTGGATGATACGAAATTGGGATGGGAGAAAATATAGAAAAATGGGAGAAAAAGTGGATAAAAAAAATATATATATATATTATATAATCATACTTGTAGTTGTATTATCTGCGAGACATCGCCACCACGCAACAAGTCTAAATGCTCGCTATATGCAACCAGCTCCACTGTCTGTGTGTACTGAGTAGCCTCCAGCTACGGCCAGGATTCTCCGGAGCTGCAGCTGGGCCCTATACTGTAGGGATGTGCATCTCCTCACTGAGGCCGATGCGATGTGCATCTCGATACGGTGCCAACGATACGATACATTAACGATACATTTGAAGCACCGGGCGATGCGATATGATTCACCCCCTGTTGAGATACGATACGATTCGATACGATTTGATTCAACATAATGCGATTCGGGGCGATACGATGCGATTCAACACGATGCAAAATAATAATAATAATAATAATAAATAATACAATTTTATGGTATGACAGAGGATTTGGTTGTATTCCTTATATGCAGCTTATATTATTATTAAAAATAAAAGAATCTACTGTAATCTACTACAATTTATATAAAAACTCTTGGGTGCCTAAGAAGACTTTTGCATAAACTGTCTTTTCTATCCACTTTAGCTAAAAACACACGAGAGAGAGAGAGAGAGAGAGATATGCCGTAATATTTTATGTTCTATTTTATGATGAACATTTTTGTATATATAATATTTTACAATGATATTTTGTATGTACTTATATCTGTTTGTAATCCATGTTTATGTTTAATATTGCTTTGGCAACATGTAGAAGTACGTCATGCCAATAAAGCCATTTGAATTGAATTGAATTGAGAGAGAGAGAGAGAGAGAGAGAGAGAGCCCATCCCCGTCTGAGCTGTCGTCGACAGTTGATGATGTCACACACTAGACTAGGTCACTAGGATGCGTCGTCTATACTTTCCGACCGTAGCTCCATTATGTCAACAACACGGAGGCAGCCAGCCTGGATGGATTGCATGAAGCGATATAATTAAGAAATGAATAACCAATAAATGTGAAGTTATCTTTGAACCCCTGTTGTCAAGCGTCTTCAATATACCCCCCCTCCTCACTAATGGTACTGGTGTTGCAGAGTCACTTTAGTTAGACACTAGTTTAGCGTTAGCTGAACGGCTAACTGGCGTTAGCCAGAGGCTACTAGCGTTAGCATGTTGAGCAATTCTATTCATGTCTCCTCGACTTCCACTGTTTGTTGATAACTGTGACGCGGCTCTCGCCTTATATGTAGTAGCGAAGCAATAGTATCTGCTGTGTGTGTGTGCAGTCACAGTGCACTGCTGACAAGTGGATGAGAGGAAATTATATCAATGCATCGGTTTTTGATGATGCAAAGACGCTACAACAAGATGCATCGCGAGTTCAGCCTGACATTTTGCCGACGCGGGGACTTATTCCACCGGTACACTTGCCCTATCAGAGTGAGTGCTCAGTCGATTGTTCCCGCTGATCATACCTGCTGAGTGCTCACTGCTCAGCTCGCGTGAGTGGCGTCATCACACGCCTTGGATAATTTAGGAGTGAAATGCGAATCCAAGGCTTGAAAGCACTACTCGCAAGCCCGCCCCCAGATAATATTTACCAATCGCAACGGCCAATTAAAGGGGCAATTCGCGATGATATCATCGCAGTGTACAGCCCTGATGGGTGATATATAGATCAGAACTAGGCTCGGGCGGTATGACGGTATACCAGGGTATTTCGAAATACAGACGGTATGATTTTCAATACCGTGACGTCACAGACTGTGCGCCGACTCTGTAGTGCACAGCACGCGCCAGCAGAGGGCAGGGCAGTCTGTCTTTCCCTCTCAGTCAGAGCAGAGCACAGCTGAGCAGGTGACGCAACGCGCATGTTCCGTTGGTCTTTCATCTTGCATGTGTTAATCTGCACGATAAATAAAGACTTATTCTTCTATAGAATGCGGTTATGGACCGTTTATTAACCATGGGCCCACTTCCAGACATTGGATGATTGAGGAATCGGGAAATGGAGCGTTTTTCTAACGTTTTGAAATTGATTCGTGCATGAATGTGGACTCAGGGACACGTTGTTTGGCTACCGGTAAGTAAGTTATGTTATGGTTAAGCGATTGGAAGATGAACGTATGAGATATGAATGCTGGTGGTAGTGTATGTTTGGTAAAGCGTTCCAGTTCGACTGTGTGTGTGCGTATTGGCTTCGCGATTCACTACATTGGTTTAATGGCTTAAGTTGGGTTTTGATTATTATTAAGAGCAGAATACATTTTGTGCGTCCGTGTAGTTGTGTACTACTGTCGTGAGTTTGTGAGTCATATTGCTCTAATGTCAGCCTCCGTTATACGCTCCGTATGACTCGTTTCATATCTGTGACGTGTATCGAATGTGCGCGCTGGTTTGTTTACAGCGCGTTTGTTTACACTTGGTAACACGGGTCGCTAAGGAATTTAGGCTTGAGGTTGAAGAAAGTGCACTTTTAGGTTGAAAGAACGGCCCTAATGTCAACGTGTTTCAATATAAGCGTTATGTATGGTGATAACGAGTATATTGTTAACTTAACTTAGCTCCGCTCCCCCCCCCCCCACCCCCCCCCCCGCCAAGGTATGACGGTGTGAAAAAAATTATACCGCCCAAGCCTAATCAGAACAGTTTGTATAGATAATAATAATCAAAAACGCTATAACTCACGGCAGCTTCCTCGTAGCAATGGGGGATGATACTGGAGCAAAAAGATCGCTATTATGGGATGTTGATCTATGCGATCCATTTCCAGGTTGTATAATACTATATACGTCCAAATAATGTTGTTTATTGAGTTATGGCAACGGATCGATATCCAGTGTGTCAAGATGGAGTCCCGCGAGCGATCAGTCACCAAGTGGCGGTATTGAAGCGTTGGAGAGTTGAGCGGAGATCTACAGCACCAGTCAAGACTCCGTGGGTGAAATGTGAATACCATGACGAAAAATTTAAATATTGATCTCAATGACGCCGTAATCAGTCATTGGCAGATTACGCATGGCGGAGAATGACGTGTTAATCAGTCATTGGCAGAGAATGGGTTTGAAAGAACTGGGAATTATAGATGTATGGAGAACTTTACCCAACCAGCAGGGACTACACACATTATTCATCCCCACATACAGTATAGTCAAGGATAGATTATTTCTTCACCTACAATAAAGACCTACACAGAATAAATAAATGCGACATAGGCCCGATCGCCCTCTCTGACCACAGCCCTATATATATGTCGGTACACCTCAATAGAAAGCCAAGGTCTACACTATGGAGGCTAAACTCAGAAATACTGAATAACCCAGGAACTAAAGAATCTCTGAAGACGGAAATTGAAACTTATCTAGAAATAAACGATAATGACGAGGTGGCACCAACCATACTCTGGGATGCGCTAAAAGCGGTACTAAGAGGTAAAATCATCGCCATTACATCACACTTAAAGAAACTTAGAGGACAAAGATTACACAACCTGGAGATCAAATTAAAACACCTACAAAGACAACATAGTCACAATCTAGCCAAAGGAGTGAAACAAGAGATGAAAGACATAAAGAACGAGATAAATGAAATAGGCAACCTAGAAATAAAAAAAAAACGACTATTCACAAAACAACGACACTATGAGGTGGGTGGGAAATCACTGAAACTCCTATCATACAGATTAAGGAAACAACAAGCAGATAAAGCAATATATAAAATAAGGAACCCCGTCACAGGAACAATTGAATGTAGGCAAGACAAAATCCAACAGAACTTCGAAAACTTCTATAAAACTCTGTACTCCCAACCTAAAATAGACAACAACTTCCAGATCGCGACATTCCTCTCCTCTCTAGACCTACCCAGTCACAGTTGAGCAAAATAAAAATTTGATAAACGAAATAACAATAGAGGATTTACACACTGCAATTTCTAGATTAAAAACAAATAAATCCCCGGGCACAGATGGCTTCACCGCAGAATGGTACAAAACATTCAGAGACCAACTGACCCCAACTCTATTGAAGGCATTCAATTGGGTACTAGAAAAAAAAGAAATCCCCCCCTCCTGGAGAGAAGCAATAATCTCAGTCATCCCGAAGGAAGGGAAGGACAAACTGGAATGTGGCAGCTATCGCCCCGTAAGTGTATTAAACTTGGAATATAAACTGTTTACATCTATTATATCACAGAATAGATAAGATCCTACCCAACCTTATACACCTGGACCAGACAGGATTCATTAGACAGAGGCTGACACAAGACAACATCAGAAGATCATTACACATTATTAGACACATCAACCAAACGGGAATAGAGGCAGCCCTAATAAGTTTAGATGCAGAGAAAGCATTCGACTCGGTAAGGTGGTGAATGAATGAATGAATGAATGAATGAATGAATGAATGAATTAATGAATTAATGAATTAATGAATGAATGAATGAAAACTTTATTTAACAGATTGCAGAATGGGTACAATACAGTACGGCTCAATACATACAATTGTTAAGGGGATGCAGACCTGAGAAAGACGTTTGTCTTGTTTCCATCAGGGTCCCCCATTTTCAATTCATATAGGGTGGTCCTTCTTATATAAGGTATTCGAGAAATTTGGCTTTCATGAGTCCATAATAGCAACTAGGGATGCACGATATTGATTTTTTGACACCGATACCGATAACTTTATGCTCCTCAAGCCGATAACCGATACCGATAACCAGGGCACAAAATTAACTTTTTGACTCACCGGCCAGTGGCGGGTAGATGGGAAGAATCTACCCGCCAAGCATTTTTTTTTTTTTAACTTCATTTTTTTGCGTTTATCGCTTTTCTGGTCAAGCATGACCGACAGATGTAGGGTGAAATGGGAGAGAGAGCAGGGGAAGACATTCGGCAAATGGCGGCGAGTCCGGGAATCGAACTCGGAGTCAACCAGGTCCGTGACGCAGCACGGTATTCCGCGACACAGCGCGGTACATGGTGTGCTACTGGAGCACCCCCAAGCATATTTCTTACCTGCCACATTTCTTTTGATTACATTTTTTTATTTTTATTTTATATAATTTTTTTTTATAAAATATATATATTATATAATCATACTTGTAGTTGTATTATCTGCGAGACATCGCCACCACGCAACAAGTCAAAATGCTCGCTATCTGCAAACAGCTCCACTGTCTGTGTGTATACTCGAGTAGCCGCCAGCTCCAGTAAGGATTCTCCGGCGCTGCAGCTGGACCCTATACTCTACATTCAGCAGCATGCAAGGATTCTCCAGCGCTGCAGCTGGATGCATCTCCGTCTGAGTCGCGTAGTTGATGATGTCACACACAGACTAAGATGTCAACAGAACACACGGAGCCTGGTGGATGCATGAAGCGATATAAATAAACCAATAGCCAATAAATGTGAAGTTATCTTTGAACCCCTGTTGTCAAGCCTCGTTAATATAACCCCTTTCCTCACTAATGGAACTGGTTTTGTGGATTCGCTGACGGTGCTTTGAGCGTTTCCAGGATTAGCAGCTAACGCTAATTAGCTTAGCGTAGTTAGCTCCTACAGTGCAAGCAGGCGCCACGGGCAGTCAGGACAGAAGAGTAGTGGATGTGACATCGGTAAACAAGCCACAAATTAGGCCTGTCGTAAGACCAAAACACACTGCAGTTTTAATTATTTTACATGACTATTTTGTGACCCGCCAAATGGCGGACAGACCTCTCAGAGGCACACGCCAAACCTAAAATCTGGTCGCCAATGGCGGGTGGCGGGCTCTAGTTTCGGGCCCTGCCGATAACCGATATTTATTGTATTATTAAAAAAAAGATTAAATGTATATATATTTTTTTTTTATCACATTTTTTTTTTCAACATGAAACAAAACATATCACAATACAATAATAATCATACATACCAGCCAGGCAGCGCCGTTTGCTCCCGAGACGAGTAGCTACGTTAGTTAGCCAGCAACCAGACAGACAGAGACGTTAGCTCCCGAGACAAGTAACTACATTAGTTAGCCAGCAACCAGCCAGACAGAGGCGTTAGCTCCCGAAACGAGTAGCTACATTAGTTAGCCAGCAACCAGCCAGACAGAGGCGTTAGCTCCCGAGACGAGTAGCTACGTTAGTTAGCCAGCAACCAGCCAGACAGAGACGTTAGCTCCCGAGACGAGTAGCTACATTAGTTAGCCAGCAACCAGCCAGACAGAGGCGTTAGCTCCCGAGACGAGTAGCTACGTTAGTTAGCCAGCAACCAGCCAGACAGAGACGTTAGCTCCCGAGACGAGTAGCTACATTAGTTAGCCAGCAACCAGCCAGCCAGTATCGGCCCGATACTTATCGTGCATCCCTAATAGCAACCTTTCAAGCCCTATACGACAAACCAACTGCAAGGATCAAAATTAATGGGGAGTTGGGGACCTATCTGAATCCTTCACCCTAGAACGCGGGACTAGACAGGGTTGTCCGGCTTCTCCAGGACTGTTCACGCTTTTTATAGAACTACTGAGTCAATGGATACGACAAAATGTTGACATAAAGAGTGGGCATGGCAGACGGAGAACATAAACTAAGCCTTTTTGCAGATTATGTCATGGTGTACCTAACGCAACCCACACAGACAATACCAAAACTAATGAACTTACTAGAAGTATATGGGACGCTTTCAGGTTATAAATTAAATATCCTGAAGACTCAAATTCTTATGTTCAACTACAACCCTCCCAACCATATTAGAGGGAAATATAAACTGAAATGGGATGTAGACTCACTAAAATACCTGGGTGTGAACCTACCAAGGGATATCTCGAAAATATTTTATCTCAACTACGGCCCTTTAAATGAAAAACTAAAGTCAGACATTATGGAGCCTCATCCCCTTCCTAAGTTTAACCTCCAGGGTGGACTCAATAAAGATGAACATTTTACCAAGACTACTATACCTGTTCCAGACCCTCCCAGTGGAGATACCCACTAAGCAATTCATGGAATGGGATAGACTAATATCAAGATTCCTCTGGCAGGGGAAAAAACCCAGAATCAGATACAAAACACTACAGACAAGAAAAGAAAAAGGGGGAATAAACCTACCCTGCTTACGGGACTACTTCTATGCAGCCCAACTGAGGCCAATAGTTTGCTGGTGCGCCCCATCATACTCAGCAAGATGGAAGGAAATTGAAAGCGAAATGACAGACGGGGTCCCACTAGCAGCACTAGTGGCAGATAACAAATTAATAGAAAACATGAAAAAAAAAAAAAAAAATTAATGTAGCACGAGAATCTGGCAGGACACGATCAAGCTGTGTGGAGTGAAGGATCCTCTCAGAAGGTTGAGATGGTGTGCATTCGATTCCAATTTCCCCCCCAATAAATTAGATGGCAGATTCAAAGTATGGATAATGGACAGATAAAGGCCTAACAAATTATTTTACTTTTGTCCACAAAGGGGTGTTTCAGAGCTTCGAATCACTACAGAGAAGACACGGACTGGAGCAAAAAGATTTCTTTAGATACCTGCAGGTACAACATTACTTCAATCAAAATTTAGTGGGAGAAATAGGAACGGGAGAACAAGAAATCATGGAAGTGTTTACATCAGCAGTCAAATCATCAAAATGTAATAGGATCGTCTCCAGAATATATGGAGGACTCTGCCAGGCCAAATCAAAATCAACTAACACAATGTACATAAAGGAGAAATGGGAAAAAGAATGCAATATGTTAATCTCAGGATCCCAATCATTCACATATATTCTGGGAATGCCAAACCCTGGTACCATACTGGCAAGAGATACATAAGAACCTAAAAGCAATTTTTGAGATTGACATCCCCTTCAATTTTGACACCCTATACCTAGGAAATATTCCCTATGAAAAATGGGACTTCAATGACAAAAAATTGATAATGATGCTTCTGATAGCAAGCAAGAAAGCTATCACAAGAAGATGGTTAAAACCAGAGGCACCCACAGTAGAAGATTGGATAGACGTAACTCATGACATCTACATAATGGAAAATATGTCATTTTCAATACAAATTCAGCAGGAGAAGTTCTACCGGATCTGGTCGAAATGGACAGAATATGTCAAACACACACGATCTGACTTCTGCTAAAAGTAATAACGATCAAATGTAACAGATCCTCCCCAGGAACAGCCGCTAGCCTGTCTGATATGTTGTATCATTGTTTTATGTTCTGTCTTATGTCTGACCCTATGTGATGTCCCCCTTTTTTATTTTTATTTAAATTTAAAATTTAATATATTTTTTTTGGGGTCTTATTTTTGTTGTTTGTTTATTTTTCATTTGATCTTTTATGTTTTCTGCTTCTCTCCTCTCTTTTGGTCACCTCCCCCCCTTCCCTCTTTCCCTCTTTCTCTCCTCTTTCCTCTCTGCTCATTCTAAGTTACCTGATGTGTACCAAAAAATGTATCTAGTGGCCATCGTCCACTGGTAAAATAAAAGAATTCAAAAAAAGGAGAATGTGCCAGTTGAACCCTGTTGAACCATTCTTCGCTACAGTTTAATCGGGCAATAGGCCCTAAGGCCCATCACCATTTTGTTTTTATTTTTTTTATAAAATATTTATAAAACATGTTCTTCACTTTAAGTTGTATGTACATACTAGTGTTAAAAACATGGAAACAATAGCTTTGGTGGCCAAAGTGTTCTATGCCAGTAATCGCTGGCAGCCATATTTGGAAATGGTTACCATGGTCACCAGAATGCCAATCTGCAATGCCCCAATATCCATATATTTTCTAAATATATTAAGCTAAATATGTACCAAATTTGGTGCTTTTATCACAAATTGAACAATAGGTTAGCTATGCCGCACCACTACAGGGAAGATGTTAAATAAGCAAAATGTTGGAGTTTTCCTTTAAGGTAAAAAAAAAGGATGGAGTGCCCTCAAAAAAGGGCAGGGAAAAAAACTAAAAATAAATAAAAATAAAAAGGTAATAAACAGTTTATTTGTCTATCTGTGTTATTTCCATCTTTAACCGTTTACACATGGGAACACTGTAATTCTATACGACTGCTGAAAGTCTAATGCCTAACGCCAGTATAGCAGTATGTACAAATATTCAATAAATAGGCAGTTTGGATGATGAAATAGAAGATATAATTAAGAACACATCTGAATATAAAACTAAGTAATTACGTTTTGTTTTTGAAAGGCCATGAAGCAGGGTCATTTGAGCTAACGTTCCTCCCCCCCCCCCCCCCCAGAGTGAATTTATGTGCGCACCCGTTGGCTGGTTAACATTATTAACTAACGTGATTTGAAAGACGCTTGGTATTTAGTAGGTAAGTATTTATTTCCACATTTATGACAACGATTGTAGGTTAGGCTACAGTTTGTTATTGTAACAAAGGTAGCAGACGGGGGTAGGTGGAAGGTGCAATATGGTTGTACAAATAATCAAACACACAGTCAAACAGCTTTAGCTCCCCGCTGGGCAATGGCCAGGGGCATTTATTTAAACAAAACAGAAAATTAAGAAAGCAACAAAAATCATACAGGCTCCCAGTGAAGCACCTAACTGTCTTTGCTATAGTCCAGTCTTTAACTAGGCCGGGCCGCTGTCCGGCTTACCGGCTGTTAACTCACAGTTTGGTTGTCTCCAAACAGCTCTCCCACTCTCCATTCCAAGACACCCTCTGATTTACTTGTTTTTTTTATGTTGTGGGACTTGTACAGCACTTTGTTCAACTTTGTCAGTGCTGTAAAGTTTAAACCTTTTAAAATCTTAGACAAACAAAACACTTTGCTTTCATGAAATATTGTAAGCCGTCATTTGAGGCTTTATAAAAGCAGCACAATGAACACAAATCTGTGAGTGCCGAGTCCGACCTCATCTTAAATAACAAACAGCATTGCTTGTTGTAGTTAACAAAGAGAGGCAGAGTTGATTTTGCAAAAATATATATAATTTTTTTTTTTTTTAAATAAACAAATTTTATTTTCATATTCGAATCCCATGCCCATCGAACGAAGCTTCGAAGCTTCAAAGTATTTAAGACAGCCCTATTAAATGGACTGTTATATCTTATTAAATTGTGGACATTTATTCATTCCCACTTATTAGACACTATTTCTGATGGTAAAATGAGCGTACAAAGCAAAATACAGAATTCTGAAATATTAAAAACGAAAAAAACAGAATTTGGAAAAAAATAAAATGGAATTTGGAAAAAAATAAAACGGATTTCATATGGCTCTAGGATCTCCCTTCTTAGATGTCGGTGATAGTAGTGTTGCAGACTAACAGTTGGTAAGCATGCACTCATGTGTGTAGTGAAACACAGATGAGTGCATGCAATAGCAACTGAACATTTTGAAAGATTAAAGATAGAGCTGATAGCGAATCTATTTGAGGCACAAAGGCGGCGCAAAAAGGGTTGCGTCCTCCCCGTCTTAATCACAGGACGTTCAACACTCTGGTCATCGCTCCGAGACAGCCGGAGACAGGGAGATAGGGAGATAGATCCTCGTAGGGTCGCTGTCTCGATAATGCAGTGTTCCCTGTTACAGACCGGTGTTTTTTTTTTTCATCATGGGTGGACTTTTTTGTTAGCCTGAAGCTATGCCTGTAGCATGTAGCCTGGAAAACTTTTTGGGACGCTGAATTCAGTATGCAGTAAAGGAATATAGCATCAGCCAATGGACATATCGATCTACCAGATGGCGATCAATAACTGGGAAATCCGTTTTGGGATCCAACCGGCCCACGGTAAGAGCTTTTTCACGTAAATTACAGCTCGATTGGGCCTTGCTTTGATAGCCGATCAGCGTATGAGGCTAATGCCGTTATTGGTAATCAATAATCAGAAACGACGTCCTCCGCCCCCCCCCCCCTTTCATGCATTCATGGTGGACCGTGATACCGATATGCATTTTGAGTTTTAGCTCTAGCTTGTGTATAGCCGAAACGCCATTCGATTTAACGTTATTAGCTTAGCGCACTGTATCTCGCCTTCCAGGAAATACCCCAGAACATTGCGGTATATAGTTCATATTCACGACGCTATAAAATGGGAACGTATTGATGAAAAAAATATTTATTTAAGGCATATTGAAGGGACGGTTTAGTGTCAATTGACAATGACAATGGACAGATAGCAATAATATAAAGTATAGATTTAGCTCTACAAACAGCCTCACACACAATGAAAGGTTGTTATGATAAACTGGCTTTATAGAGTGAGATTAGACGGATCCCAGTGGCCGCGAAAGTGTTAAGCAAATACATAAACCGCGGAGAATATGAAACGAATCAGAGCCAAACGCCCGATAGGTTTCATTCATTAAAAAAAAATTGCGTTTAATTTTTAATTTAATATCCCCGCGGGATTCACATTTGTAATGCACCGTTATTAAAATAACCACTAGGGCTGACCTTCGAATTTTTTTTGGAATTCGAAGCTTCGGGGCCGAGATTCTATTTTAATTCGAAGGTTCGAGATTAATTTTTATTTATTTTTTTTATAAAAAAATTATGTTGTGGGACTTGTACAGCACGTTGTTCAACTTTGTCAGTGCTGTAAAGTTTAAACCTTTTAAAATCTTAGACAAACTAAACACTTTGCTTTCATGAAATATTGTAAGCCGTCATTTGAGGCTTTATAAAAGCAGCACAATGAACACAAATCTGTCAGTGCCGAGTCCGACCTCATCTTAAATAACAAACAGCATTGCTTGTTGTAATTAACAAAGAGGCAGAGTTGGGCGGTCAGGTGGCGTAGCGGAGATTGTGCTCGTCGTCAATGCAAGAGGCTGCGGTCTCGACTCCCGGAGAGTCAGCATTGCCTTGGCTTGGGCTGATCGCTATACTAACTCGTTTGGCTGAGTTAGGGGGAGGGAAGCCGTGGGTGGGTCCTGGGTGTTGTGGACAGCGACCCCTACAGTTCGGTTGGGGCGCCTGCACAGCGAGGGTAGGATCTGGAGAAAGGTAGTGTGACCTTCCACACGTTACACTCTCCCGGTGAGAATCTGCGCTACCAGGCTGGCTGCCGGCTGGCTGCACATGTGTCGGAGGAAAGCATGTGACAGTCTCCGGCCTCCCGGACCAACAGTAGGGGGGGTGCGCAACAACCAGGAAGGGGGTTGGGAATTGGCATAACGACTAACAGTGGGATGGGAGAAAAATCGGAAAAAAGGAGGGGGAAAAAGATAATAAAAAAAAATAAAAAAAGAGGCAGAGTTGATTTTGCACACAAAAACTAAAATATATATATATATACATTTTTTTTTTTTTTTCGAATTTTATTTTCATATTCGAAGCCCATGCCCATCGAACGAAGCTTCGAAGTATTTAGACAGCCCTAATAACCACAGTGTGTATCGCGACTGCGAGCGCCGTATAGCTATGAATTGACATGCATTATTTAGGATATGGCTCTGCACTATACGCTGGAACATCTGGACTGTGCGGGCAACTATGTCAGGATCTTGTATGTGGACTTCAGCTCGGCCTTCCTGGAGCACCAGCTATCCCTGCTGCAGGTGCCGGCCTCCACTCGCAGGTGGATTACCGACTTCCTGTCCAACAGGTCTCAGCGGGTGAAGCTGGGGAAGAGCATTTCCAGCTCTAGGTCCACCAGCACTGGTTCCCCGCAGGGCTGCGTCCTGTCCCCACTACTGTTCTTCCTGTACACCAACAGCTGTGCCTCTCTCCTCCCCTCTGTCAAACTCCTGAAATTCGCTGACGACACCACCCTGGTGGGTCTCATCTCCAAGGGGAACGAGTCGGCCTACAGGAGGGAGATCGAGAGGCTGCAGAGCTGGTGCAGCTGCAACAACCTTGAGCTCAATGCTCAAAAGACAGGAGATGGCAACTGTGGAATAATATAATGATTCCCCAACTCTCTCATGTAAAGACAATCCCCTCCCCTTTCTCCCCAATTCTGTGTCCCCCCCCACCCATTTGACCTATCAAATGGGACCACATCCCCCCCTTTTAACTATATAAGGCTCCTCCCGAGAACAATCCAGGTCTCTCTACCTGGGTCATTCAGCTGATCACCTGGGGCGAGCCCCTCAGCCATTCTCTCTCTAAATACTATGTGTATATTTCTATCTGTCTGAGAAGTCATGGCGAGGTAAGTATCCTGAAGAAGCACACCATCGTACTGAGGTAAGGTCAACTTCAATTTAACATCACAGACTATAAAGATAAAGAGCTATTTTGTCTGATTCAAGACTGGCCATTCAGTTACAATTTTATTTAAAGCCCAATGCTGCAAGATCTAGTTAGATACAAGATCTGATAGATTATAGTGAATATGACCTTCTTGGCATAAGGACTCACTGCTAATGCAATTGGCTTGCATTTCCTATTTTCAATTAAGTGCTTTTATTTACAATGAATTGAAATAACCCTAAATGATTTTCCTCTTTAGCAGAAAGACATTGAATCATTTATGTGAGGAGATTCTAAGGCAAATCTTATCACTGCTAATGCAATTGGCTTGCATTTCCTATTTTCAATTAAGTGCTTTTATTTACAATGAATTGAAATAACCCTAAATGATTTTCCTCTTTAGCAGAAAGACGTTGAATCATTTATGTGAGGAGATTCTAAGGAAAATTTTATCACCCTCAGATCATATTGGTGAGAGGACATGACGAGTGAGAAGGAGGAACACAACCCAGAGACCAGGGCGACCCACGGCAGCAGAGGACCACGAGGGACGCCGCCAAGGAGCTGCGGACACAACCTGAGAGAGCCGCCATCCAACCCAGCCCACATGACACAGACGTCCCCAAAGGAAGGGGAGCAGACACAGAAAGGATGACATGCTGCACCACCCCGGCAGCCTACGACAGACCAAGGCCATGTGTATCTCCACCATCCGTGTGAGAGAGAGCGTCCTACTGACAGGCCGCTACACCAGCAAACCCTCGCCCCTCTGGTACCGCGATGACGGGGAGCGGGGGACCAACCACCACACAGCACGTTCAAGACCACCCTATTGCCATGTCTCTAGGCCTGATAAAGGTCAAGCGTGAGCACAGTGGCAGACATGTGATGGTGGTGGAGAACAACATAGGCTCCAGGAAAAGTCTGCAAGGCCACTATAGTTGACCGCCCCACTGCTACCGGTGACCCTGTGACCCTTGACAAGGTACACAGGGAGTGGACGGCGACCTCCTGTAGGCCCCCTCTGAATGATGGAGGAGTGAATGTTCCCGACTTCATCATCTAGAAGACGGACATCATCAGAGACCCATAGACCAAGAGAAACGCCTAACATACATTGTCCACCTTGTTATGTATTTCTTATTAATTTTATAGAACCAGTTGGTTTGTTCCAAGACACCAAGTTTTGTTTGACCATTGATAGTATGAACCACAAAATACTAGAACAATGCATAACGATTATCATAACCACCTTGTATATCAGTTTTTTTATACAAACCACTAGGTTAACGGTTTTTAAAAGTTTATACATTAGCCACTAGGTTAATGCATATCTGTAAATCCTATTCCTGATAATTATACACACGATTTTGTGTTTTCACCCTGTGCACTCTGACCACACAGAGACAGTGTGCTGATGCAGACATGTATTTAATTGGTTTATTACTATGTCTGTATGTGCAACCATGATCTTAGCTCCCATTGATATTATCATGAAGACACATAGTTAACACTTAAATGTCTGATTCACGACGTGAATGACTGGAGGTAAGTGCCAAGCTAAGATAGGCACAACCAGAGCTTCTAATGATTATGTTATTTGTTGTTTGATATCAGAGTTGAGGACCAATCATTGATATAGGTATTTGAGATTATTAATAAAAGAAAAGGGTGATAATCCCACATCTCTGATATCAAAATAACACAGACTTTAGTCCAGTCAATCATGTCATGAATCACGTATGTAAATATTTCTATTTTAAACTGTTATGCCAACCACGGATTTGAATTGATTTTCATTCATTAATCCAGTTAACCAACAAATCACAATGGCCAACATTTTCATTATTTTAATTGTTTTCTATTTTCATTCATTATCTGATAACCGATGGATTACATCGGTCCCATTCTTTTACCATATCTATTCACTTTTCAATATTTTACCTGTTCCAAATAATCCTGGTATATTATACATTAATCTCACCCACATTATGAAGAGAAAAGTGAGTAACTGTGGAATAATATGAGTCCCCAACTCCCTCAAGACAATCCCCTCCCCTTTCTCCCCAATCCTGTGTCCCCCCCACCACCCATTTGACCTATCAAATGGGACCACATCCCCCCCCCTTTTAACTATATAAGGCTCCTCCCGAGAACAATCCAGGTCTCTCTACCTGGGTCATTCAGCTGATCACCTGGGGCGAGCCCCTCAGCCATTCTCTCTAAATACTATGTGTATATTTCTATCTGTCTGGATAATAAACCTTATTATCTTGATCTCGGTTGACTGTAGGGGTGGACGGTATGGTCTAAAATTTATATCACGGTATAATTTGAAGCATAGACGGTAACGGTATATATCACGGTATCAGTGTTTCCGTTAGAATAATTTTTTTTGCCTGATAGGCAGGCTATATAAAGAATGACATCCTCAAGGCATGTAGATTTATAATATTTGAACTTAAAACTAGGCTACTTTTGCGTATAAAGTCATTATATTCCAAATAAAATAAGTCCCGAGTCGAGACTCCGTGCTGCTCCCATTGCAAACAGCGGGGCTGGATTTTGCTAGAAGCATAATGTAGCTGCAGAGCCGCAGAGCCAGTGGCTCTTTCAGGTCGTTCAGCCGTTTGGTGGGGGGGCGCTGTTGAGCGGGCCTGTGACCAGACCTGAAAGAGCCACTGGCTCTGCGGCTCTGCAGCTGCATGCTATTTCGCAAATCCACTGCTGCAGCCGTCCTCCCGTCGTTATCATAACACTACACACATATCATAATGTTTACAGCAAACTGTAGTTGATCACCAGGTATGTTTTATTAACGTAGAATAATTCATATAAGAAAAACGATAGGTAAGATCTCTTACCTTTCTCCACTGGTTAAAAATGCCAGGAACTGAAATTGAAACTTGCTGTGCACCGCGGTGATATGTGTTTATTATGAAATGACAATTGCGTGTTGACACGCCCAGTGCGCCCACTGCGCGAAGCCTCCTAAATAACTTTTTCCAGTTTGCACATATCTATTATCTATGACTAATTCGATCTATTTTTAGGGGCAAATGCGATTGAAATAGTCGCGCTGTGGTTACATGACGTCATTGCTATTTTAGAGCTGCTCTACCGGTTACACGGTATAGTCAAAATCCATACCGTAGAGCAAATTCATACCGTTTATACCGTATACCGTCCACCCCTAGTTGACTGAGTACATTCTTCAGGATATCCACAAATATCCCACACAGCCCTGCCCCCTCCCATCATACTGGGAGGCACCCAGGTGGCCTCCGTGGAGTCATGCCGATTCCTAGGCATGACAATCTCCCGGGACTTGAAATGGGAGCTTAACATCACGGGCCTGCTTAAAAAGGCCCAGGGGAGGATGTTCTTCCTCCGGCAGTTGAGAAAATACAAACTGCCGAGGACCATGATGCCCCAATTTTACACGGGCATCATTGAGTCCATCCTCACCCACTCCATCATCTCCTGGTCCCCCGCTGCAGCGGCAAAAGATCTCGCCAAGCTGCAGCGGGTGATTCGCTCTGCGGAGAGGGTGATCGGCTGTCCCCTGCCCTCCCTCAGGTCCCTGCCCGACTCTATGGCGCTGAAGAGGGGAAAGATCATGGCCGACCCCTCCCACCGCGGACACAGCCTCTTCACCCTGCTCCCCTCTGGGAGAAGGCTGAGGATCCCAAAGGCTGTGAAAGCTCGTCACAGACTGAGTTTCTTCCCCTCAGCCACCAGGCTGATCAATGCCTCAGGCCCCCCCCCCCCCCTCCGCCCCCAAGTGACACTGGCTCAATGACACTGCACTGCACTGGTCTTTACTGGAACTCTGCACTTTACACTTTATATATATATTGTGGCAATTCCAGGTGTAGGGGTGGCAGAATAAACAACACACAGACAGGTTGCAGTTCCCAAAATCATACTCTTTATTTTCTATTTAAATAATGATCGCTTGCTGGCGTTAATCTGTCGGCCGGGCGGCATCTCCGCTCTGTGGCCTCTCGCCTTGCGCTGCTACGGGGGACTGAGAGGAGGCTCCTCGGCTCCGTTAAGTCCCCCCTCCCCAACAGGCGCACCGCGCCGTGATTCGATAATGACTCCTGATGGTTCTCTAGTGACAGGTGCGTCCGGAAGCGGACGCCCAAACATGGGCAGCGCCCAGCCATTGGGTCGCCACGTAACGCCCATCAATCACCAAGCCTGCCACAGTACCCCCCCTCCAGCTCCGACCGTCGGGGAAGAGCGTCCGACGCCCAACAGGCATCCTTCCTGGAGAAGGCGTCTGCGTTGCCATGCGCCACCCCGGACCTGTGGATGACAGAAAAGTTAAACGATTGTAACTCCAGAAACCATCGAGTCACCCTGGCATTGGTCCCCTTTGTCTTGGCCATCCAGACGAGGGGGGCGTGATCCGTCACCAGCGTGAAGCGCCTCCCCAGCAGATAATAACGGAGCGTCTCCAGTGCCCACTTAATTGCCAGACCTTCGCGCTCCACCGCAGAATAATTGCGCTCGTGTGGCAGTAGCTTCCTGCTCACATACACGATTGGATGTTCCTCACCCTCCAGCTGCTGGGAGAGGACCGCTCCCAGTCCCACCTCTGATGCATCTGTCTGTACCGTCATCTCCTTGTCGAAGTTCGGGGAGACCAGCACCGGTCCCGAATAGAGGGCCGTCTTGAGGTCCTCGAACGCCGCCTCCGGTGTCCACTTCACCGTGAACGGCCGCCGCGCCTGGGTCAGATCTGTGAGGGGAGCAGCGCGAGCAGCGAAGTTAGGGATAAACCTCCTATAATAGCTTGCTAGCCCATTAAATGTCCTGACCTGCTTCGTGGTTAAAGGGCGAGGCCACTCCCTTATCGCATCAATTTTCCCCTTCTGCGGTTTTACATTGCCCCGGCCTATTGTGAACCCCAGGTACTCTGCCTCTTCTAGTCCCAGCCTGCATTTCTTTGGGTTGGCGGTGAGACCCGCCTCCCGGAGGGCACCCAACACCGCTCCCACCTTTTGGAGGTGGGAGTCCCAATCTGACGAATGAATGATAATGTCATCGAGATATGCGGCTGCATAATCCCGATGGGGCCGTAGTACTCTGTCCATCAGCCTCTGAAAGGTAGATGGCGCCCCATGCAGGCCAAACGGGAGAACTTTATAGTGAAATAGCCCGTCTGGGGTGGAGAAAGCAGTCTTCTCCCTCGAGGCGGGGGCCAGAGGGACTTGCCAATAACCCTTCGTTAGATCTAGAGTTGTGATGAACCTGGCCTGGCCCAGTCTATCAATGAGCTCATCCACTCTAGGCATGGGATAGGCGTCAAACTTTGAAATGTCATTAAGCTTCCTGAAATCGTTGCAGAACCTGGTTGTTGAGTTGGGTTTCGGCACTAAAACAATAGGACTAGACCACCCGCTATGAGACTCCTCAATTACTCCCATCTCCAGCATGACCCGCACTTCTCTTCTTACGGCCTCTCTTTTTGCCTCTGGGATACGACAGGGCTTCAGCTTTACCTTGTCTCCCGGGCTGGTGATAATGTGGTGCTGGGCCAATGTGGTGCGGCCGGCGTGGCCGAAAACACGTCGCGGTTCTGTTGGACCAGCTCCCGAAGCTCCTGCCGTTGGGTCGGGGACAACTTTTCCCCCGATGGGAACATCGGCCGCCTCTGCCACCTGCTGCGCAAAAGGGGGGAGAGGGGGGGGGGGGGGGCAAGAGCAACACATCCCGGGCATGCCATTTATTTAACAGGTTAACATGGTATAACTGTCGATGCTTCCTACGGTCGGGCTGGTGGACCTTGTAGTTGACGGGACCCACTTTTTCATTATGTCGTAGGGTCCCTGCCATTTGGCTAGGAATTTGCACTCTGCTGTCAGAACCAGTACGAGGACCCGGTCCCCCACATTAAACTCCCGTGGCTGTGCGCCCTGGTCATAAATGCGCTTCTGTGCGTCTTGGGCCTGTTGCATATGTTCTCTCACCACTGGCCAGAGCGCCTTCATCCTGTCTCATCACCTGCACATGCTCTATGAGAGACCGGTGGGGCGACGGCTGTTCCTCTCAAATCTCTTTTGCGATGTCCAGGAGACCCCGCGGCTTGCGGGCGTAGAGCAGCTCAAACGGCGAGAAGCCAGTGAAAGCCTGTGGGACCTCACGCACAGAGAACATCAGAAAGGGCAACAACTGATCCCAATTCTTCCCATCCTTCTCCATCACCTTTCTTAGCATGCTTTTCAGTGTTTTGTTAAAGCATTCGCACAGCCCATCCGTCTGTGGATGGTATATGGAGGTTCGCAGCTGTTCCACTTTCATTAGTTTGCACATTTCTTTCATGACCTGCGACATAAAGCACGAGCCCTGATCAGTGAGAATGGAGTCGGCAATTCCCACCCGACTAAACAAATGAAAGAGCTTCCGTGCCACAATTTTGGCCGTCACCGTGCGTAACGGGATGGCTTCGAGGTAACGTGTTGCATAATCTATGATTACCAGTATATACTGGTGGCCTCGGGACGATTTGACTAGGGGGCCCACCACGTCGAGGGCAATTCTTGAGAATGGAGTCTCAATGATGGGCAGTGGGATCAGAGGATTTTTATAGTGTACCTTTGGTGCTGTGCGTTGACACTCTGGGCAGCTCCTGCAGTAGTCCTCTACCGCTCTCTTCATGCCCGGCCAATGGAAACGCGCCTTTATGCGCTCCATGGTTTTGTCCACGCCCAGATGCGCTCCGAGGATATGTGACTGCGCTAGCTGGAGTACAGTGGGAATAAAGAATTTCGGCACCAGCAATAGTTCTTTAACCTCATCATTCTTTTTTACGACTTGGTACAGCAGTTGTCTTTTTATTGCAAAGTGAGGATATGACTCACCCCCTCCACTGGATTTCCATCTACGGTTTTGATATTCGCACGGGCCTGCGTTAGGTTTGGGTCTTCCAGCTGGGCCGTTCCGAACTGACCCGCCAGGTCCCTCCCCACCTCGTCCGCCTGGGGGAACTCCGCAAATGGTTCCTCGTCACTGCTATCCGTCTCGGGGCCCACTTGGGGCTCCGGCGCGTCGTCACCCACACCTGATGCCGTCTCAGTCTCACTCCCCGTTACATTCAGGGGCTCCGGCGCGTCGTCACCCACATCTGATGCCGGCGTCTCAGTCTCACTCCCCGTTACATTCAGAGCACACACCTTCGGCTGACGTAATCCTTTCCTCTTCCTCGGGTTACCCGTGGAGGGTGGGGTGCGCGGGGAGATGACGGCTGAGCACAGCTGGCGATACAGGGGGCAGTCTCGACCAATCAGCAGCGCTACCGGCAGGTTGGGTATCACGCCGGCTGTCATCGAGCAGACCCCCTTGGTGGTTGTCAGGGTGATCTGCGCTGTGGGATACAACTTTGTGTCCCCGTGCACACAGGACACTGACACTTGCGGAGCCTCTGCGTCGCAGTGTGCCAAATGGGGCTGAACCAGCGTTATGACACTACCCGAGTCCAGGAGCGCTACTGCATCTTCGTCGTTGACGCGCACGGGTAAAAGTGTTGCCGATGTTTCCTTATGGGCCCAACAGGCTGCGCCATAATTGCACGTCTTTCCGTGGGGGTCTGAAGCTGCCGCCGATGGCATGGACACATCCCGGCCTGGGCAGTTCCACGAGAGATGCCCTGGCTCGCCGCAATCATAGCAGCGGCTTTGGTCCTGGTCAAACAGCGGTCTTCTTCGGGGTAGTTCGGGATCACCTGCGTTCCCTACCCGGCCCCTTGGGCTGGGCTCGTCGGGACCCCTCCTCGTTCTTAGCCTCTCTGGCTTTTCCCCTCGCCCCCCTTTGAGTAAGTCCCGCGTTACCTGGTGGGCCTCCACAATATTCACTAGCTGCTCCACGGAGCGGGGGTCCGCCTGACTCGCCTGCTTCTTCGTGTCATAAGGGAGGGCTCTAACAAAGCGGTCCATAACAATCCGTTCCACTTCCAAGACAGTGGGCCCTGCGGGGTCGGTCATTAGCCAAGCTCGGCTTATGCGGACTAGGTTGTGCATCTGGGAGCGCGGGGAGGCCTGTGCGTCATACACCCAGTCATGGAACCGCTGCGCACGGGACTGCAGACTATGGCCGTAGCGGCCCAAAATCTCCTGCTTTAGCCGGGTGTAGTTCTCGGCTTGCTCCGGTGGCAGGTCCTGGTAGGCCTTTTGCGCATTACCCAACAGTAAGGGGGCCAGCAGTCCCCCCCAGTCGTCCTCTGGCCAGCCCTCCCGGCCGGCGGTGCGCTCAAACCAGGGTTGTACAGTGCGATATATATGTTGCACGTGCGACACTGACGTCAGTCTGTGCGATGAAAGGATTGACTTCAATAGCACTGGTGCGATGGCCCGCTATCCACTTGGTACTTGTAGTCTTGTGCGATTAAATACAATGTCCCTTCTGCGTAAGACTCCATATATCAAACACCAAATCCCATAATCCCTAGCGAACAATATCCCCGCGAGTTGCGAGCTCAATGTACAGTGACTCATATCCGCTCGGCTCAGCTCACAACACGGCAGGACTCGTCTCAGCAGCAATAGCGTTTGGAACGCGGACATTGAAACAGAGCTAGTGGATAGTCTTGTCGCGACCCAAAACAAATCCCTGCTGTTTTATTCGGCAACGGGTCAAATGCATATAACATGCTTTGCAATCCTCGCGTCATAAAGTCCGAAATGAACGTTACGTTAGCATGAGCTAACAACAAGCTGTTCATAGCCATATTTATATAGAGAGAACAGCAGACGAGCAGAGTGAGGAGGAGGGGGCAGACATTCTCCCTTCTCTGTGTGTGTGTGTGTGTGTGTGTGTGTGTGCGTTTGGAAAGATCACATGAAGTCAGACGAGTATATTATATTGATAGTAAATGTACTGAGGGTGGACAGATAATGTTGATATTTAAACATAAAAAATACAATACAAAATAAATGTATTCATGATCATGCAACATAAAACGGTTGCGTGTTGCGAGTTCCAAAACATTTAACTTAAAGTTTAAAGCTCAATATATCAAAACGTGGCACTTTACAGTGAACAGGAGGTCTATGTGTATTAAAAACAATAGATTGTTTTTCCTTTAAAAGTCTGGAAGAGGTCAAAAATAAAAATGTCAAATGATATTTCCGTTGCCTTTTTTGAGTTGATCTAAATGTTACTGATTGTGTTAAATGGGCTTATGTTATGATATCGTCTCATATCGATTGCAGGCACCTGCATCGTATCATATCGTGGCATATATCAGCAAATATCGTATTGTTGTCCAAAGAATCTATATCGTATCGTATCGTGATGAAACTGGTGATTCCCACCCCTAGTAGAGTCCATACACCCAACACCAAATCCCATAATTCCTTACACGTAACGTGTCTGGCTGTGTGACGTCAACTTGTCAGCATGAAAATGACAGCCAAACATGGCACTGCAACTAAATAACACAAATACAATAGGCACATTTGTGACTGTTACAAATATAACACATTTTATACTTGTGCTACAAGATTTTGGCCTGTGCTACAAAACGATCAACCTCTGTAGCACCAGTGCTATGTGCAAAAAAAGTTAACGTAAAGCCCTGGCTCAAACGCTAGGAGATAGGCTTCTATATCCTCCTGCTCCGTCAGCTCGGGGATGAAGCGCCCGGGGTTAGGCCGCGTCCCTGCGGGCCCTTCGTCCCGCCGGTGAGAGGCCATCCGCTGGAGCTCCGCGTGGATCATCCCAGTATGTTTCCTCTGTTCTTGCAGGGCCTCTTCATGCCGGGCCTGTTGTTCCAGGTTCGCCTGTACGAGCTGCTGCACCAGCGCGTCCATGCTTCTTTTCGTTATTATATATTTTTTTAATTTCTTTTATTCTACTTCGATAAAGTCTATCGTTGTTTATTCTGCACCCCTTATTGCCAGTAGACTATGCCCGCATTCTCCACCACTGTGGCAATTCCAGGTGTAGGGGTGGCAGAATAAACAACACACAGACAGGTTGCAGTTCCCAAAATCATACTCTTTATTTTCTATTTAAATAATGATCGCTTGCTGGCGTTAATCTGTCGGCCGGGCGGCGTCTCCGCTCTGTGGCCTCTCGCCTTGCGCTGCTACGGGGGACTGAGAGGAGGCTCCTCGGCTCCGTTAAGTCACCCCTCCCCAACAGGCGCACCGCGCCATGATTCGATAATCACTCCTGATGGTTCTCTAGTGACAGGTGCGTCCGGAAGCGGACGCCCAAACATGGGCAGTGCCCAGCCATTGGGTCGCCACGTAACGCCCATCAATCACCAAGCCCAGGGGTGGCTTGGGGTTGCCACAATATGTATTTCAATTATTAATCCTCCACTGCACTGTTTTTGTCCTGTGTCTGTGTTGGTGTTGTTGTTACTGTGAATAAAATTATGAAAAAATGCATACACCGTAATGCTGCAACAATTACCAATGTGTTTTACACAAATGGCTTAATAAAGGAATCTGAAAGTAAATCCATAGGCTGAATATGATTTATTATCAGCATTTTAGGTCTAATCTTTTACATTTCAAAAGCCCCCTCTAGAAGAACGAAGCACAAAAATATAATTCAGAATGGTATAATGGGATCTAGACTGAGGATTATTTCAGGAAGGGAGCTGGCATTTCTTTGCAAGGGCGTGGCCATGGTTTATCAAGCTAACTGAACTAAACCCTGCGGTGGACCAGATTCAAACTTTTTGATCTGTTGCCATAGCGATTTAGACAATCGCACGTCGGGGAACCGACAGATCTGGCTTAAGTCAAGTTATCCTGAAAATTATCCGGCTAACTCAGTTAGCCAAGTACGAGGAACAGGGCCCAGAGAAAGACTTTTGTCTCGTTTACATCAGGGTTAGGGTTGGGTACCGTTCATATTTGAACCGATACCTGTGAATTAGGGATGCACCGAATATTCGGCCACCGAAAATATATCACTGAATGTCAAAGAACAGGGTTACGTAACGTTCGTAACCTAAAGTGTTGTTGTGATGACGTAATCAAAACGCGGCTACAGACTTTGCGCAACGTATAACGTGAGCAGCTTGGCAGCTCTTCCTGCGTTCTGCAGCCTGTGATAACTAACTCCTCTTGGGAGTCGCGCTGTTTCTATGTAATCTCCGCGAGGAACGCATCCAATAAATGCATCTTTAACATGCTTTATATCCTCGCCATTACTATATGCCCGTCGTGGTTAAAACCTTTTAAACTAACGTTAGCGTTAGGTCCTCTTTCACTCGTTTCTCGTAAGCTACGTCATCCCCCGCTAAGAGTCATGGGAGATGTAGTAAATACAACAGTCCATGAATTATGACTAGCCACTACAGCAGGGCTATTCAACTGGCGGCCCGCGGGCCAGATCCGGCCCGCGGGATGATTCTGACCGGCCCGCCAAAGATTACATGATAATAAAAAAATTTTTTAAAAAATTTAAAAAATAGTTTTTTTTTTTTACTTTTTTTTTTTTTATGTCAACGTTAACACGCACAATTGAGCCAAAAGTCACTCAATTAATGACAGATTTCATTGATAAATTGAGGGAAAACTTTGCAAGTCGATTTGATGAATTTGACATGTCCAGAGAATTGATGCATTTTGTGAGCAACCCATTTGCCAATGTAGCTGCTATTTCCACAAAAGGACAAGAGTTCCTTGCATAACTTCACATTGATGAAGGTCTCCTGCAACTTGAAATAATTGACATGCAAGCATCATCTGCTCTGAAGCAGGCACTTGAGAATGAATCCACCACAACATTTTGGATAAAGTGTATTCATGTCAAGACATTCCCCAAAATAAAAACGCTGGCATTATCTGTGCTAACAATGTTTGGCTCAACATACACCTGTGAATCCAGTTTCTCTCACATGAATGCCATTAAAACAAGCAACGTGCCTCCTTGACAAATGAGCATTTGCATCACTGTTTGCGGGTAGCCCTCACTTCCTATGAACCCTCTTTCTCTGCCATTGCCCAGTCAAAGAAGTGCAATCGCTCTCATTAGATGTGTGTATGTAGGCTAGGCCTGTCTGCCCCCCACCCCCCTGATGTTTGAGAGTTAAGAGTGGACAATAAGTGCTAATAAGATGCTGTGATTTGCTGTTGTTGCACAGACATGAAGCACTTTTTCATAAGCTCAGCTGCACTATAAATGTGTTTTTTTGTTCAAGTGTTGATGTTAGAATGTTCAGATGCACATCATGCACTTGTTTGTTTTTTATTTTATTTTTATATTGAAATGTTGAAGAGGAGATGTTGCAGTTGTTGCACAGTCATAAATGAAGCACTTTCTGCATGAGATGTTGCAGATGTGGCACATAAATGAAGCACTTTTTTTTTAAAAGTATACTACTTTTTCAATGTAGTTAAATAAAAGTTGTGAAAATGTGGTTGCGTGTTGTGTCAAGTGTACATATATTCATATTTCGGGGAGGCGCCGTGGCAGGCCGGCCCCTGGCCCCTTGGGTTTCTGACAATGTGGCCCCCTGAACAATTTAGTTGAATAGCCCTGCACTACAGTAACATCATTAAGTCTGCTATAAGCTATTCTCCCTCTCGTGTGTGTGCCTTTATGCAGATCTTTATGCAGTTTTAAAGCACCTTGGCTTTGTTCTGAATGCACATTGTTGTAGTTATCCTACAGAGAAAAGAAAATGCACTTGACTTTAATGCACATTTTGTTGTATGCAAAGAGAAAATGTTTAAATTGTACAATCTTTCAGCAGTCAGTCTGGAATTAATGTATGCATTCAAAAGTGCTGAATAAATGTTTTATCGGCCCATAAGTGATTATTATTATTAATATTATTTAAGTTAAGTTTTGCCATAATCATGTCTTTTGCCATAATCAGGTAGCTAAAAAAAAAATACATTATATATATATTTATATTAATCATTTTCGGCCTTTCGGCATTCGGCCAACTGTTTCCTATTTTCGGTATCGGTTTCGGCCAATAATTTCCCATTCGGTGCATCCCTACTGTGAATCGATACCAGCACCCAGTGGTACCTTTTTTCGGTACTATAGTGTCTAAACATTTAATCTACCTACCTCAGTTGTAAAAAAAAAAATCCAAACTTCAAATGATGTATTATCATTATTATTTATTTAGAACAATTTGTTAATATATATATAATATTGCAGCGAGCGTTGTCTGCATCTAGCTTTGTAAAGTGTAACCACACTTGCATCCTTTTTCGGCTTGCCATTGCCGACTGCTTTGTTGTTGAATCAAGTCAAATCCTAGGTAAGCGTGTATTTTCCATGTGAATGTTGACGTGAACATGCGGCACACTTCATAGGTTTCGCTTTGCGGTAAACAAAACGTTTTTTTTTACAGTACTGAAATGTGGCACCGGTGGATCTCACGTGAATCGGTACTCTGTAGTACCGACGTGATTCGGTCGGTACCCTTAAAAGTACCGGATTCGGTACCCATCCCTAATCAGGGTCCCCCATTTTCAATTCATCATGACATTTATGACATACAAGATATACAAATATACAGTACTGTTTAACACATCCACCGCCGGAAACGCTTTAAAACGTTATTGCCCGCCATGCTTTGACCACCAGACCACACTGTACAGTGATATTGAGATCAATATTTCATTTTTTCGCCATGGCATTCATAATTCATATATACACCTCCGGCGCTGCAGCTGGACCCTACGGCTCAATACAACGACGGCTCAATACCGCCACCTGGTGGATGGTCGGGCGAGTTACACTGGTAAACAGGATATGGCTGCTGTGCGTCGATTAAATTCATCCGGCCGTCAGATATTGTCGCAAGGCTCCCGACAGACACTATGTACATAATGGATCGCTTTATAAAGTTTTTATAATCGATATGATTTCGGCGTTTATTGCGACATACAAACCGGAAATGGACCTAGGCGATCGACGTCCTATACCTGGGATCTTTCACCGATAAAACCATAACTATCGCGATAAATTATTTCCTCGAAATAAACATGAAACGTGGTCGCAAAGTTTCGATATCGATTTTCCAAGCTTGGATATGAGCACACGCACTAACAACCAATCAGTGAAGGAGATGGCGGACAGCGGAAGGAGACCCGCGCTGCACCTCTGGGTAGAGAGGTAGGACTCTAGTAGTCAACAAGGCTGGCTAGGATAATTAGCTTGCACGCCGCTATTTTATAGTTTACGTGCGGAGTGGGTGTGTGGCGTGAATTCTGAGGCCACGGTTAGAGTAGTGTGGGGTATACGGTGGACGTCGTTGCAATGTATTGGGGCGAAACAGAGTATTTTAGGGTCATATTTAGTACTTTGTAAACCAGGCTGGCTAGGATAATTAGCTTGCACGGCACTATTTTATACTTCACGTGCCGAGTGGGTGTATGACGTCATCCCGATAAACCCGATAACGTTATTAATAGCTCCGATAATATAATATATTTTTTGGTAAAAAAAAATGCGGTGTGGGTGAATTGGAATGAAGTGCGTTTGTTTTGACTGTAGGCTCCTCCCGTTTTGTCAGTACTGTGGTACGACTGACATTGTGTGGTTTAGGAACAGGGCGTTTTACACAAATCCAGCGCTCCCTTTCTTGGCTGTGACGTAGCCACGCAAGTTAACGTTAACAACTAACTTAGAAGCCCACGACGACGCGAGGAGCTAAGCAAAGCTAGCCCCTTTCGTGGCTGTGATGCAACCCTTGGTTGAATACGCAGTCACTTATTGCTCCGTAGTAGCCAGGTTAATTTGCACCACCAAGGACTGCTTAAAAGCTAGCGGCTTGAGCCCTTCTGCGGTTCCCTCGGTCTTCGACAGACAGACCGGCGCATGCAGTTCAGCGTCGCGGAGCATTTAGCCTGCTGGCTACCTAGCTCCACTTCAACCAGCATCGGGAGCTCCAGCAGCTTGTCGATGTGCTAATAGCCTCAGCAAGCTAATGTTAGCTGGCTCCAGCAGCTTGTCGATCCAATAGTGCTGGAGCCAGCTAACGTTAGGTTGCTGAGGCTATTAGCACATCGACAAGCTGCTGGATCTCCCGATGCTGGTTGAAGTGGAGCTAGGTAGCCAGCAGGCTAAATGCTCCCGACGACATCAACAAGCTGCTGGAGCCAGCTAACGTTAGCTTGACTGGTTGCTGGCTAACTAATGAAGCTACTCGTCCCGGGAGATAACGGTGTTGCCTGGCTGGTTGCTGGCTAACTAATGTAGCTACTCGTCCCGGGAGATAACGGCGCTGCCTGGCTGGTTGCTGGCTAACTAATGTAGCTACTCGTCCCGGGAGATAACGGCGCTGCCTGGCTGGTTGCTGGCTAACTAATGTAGCTACTCGTCCCAGGAGATAACGGCGCTGCCTGGCTGGTTGCTGGCTAACTAATGTAGCTACTCGTCCCGGGAGATAACGGCGCTGCCTGGCTGGTTGCTAGCTAACTAATGTAGCTACTCGTCCCGGGAGATAACGGCGCTGCCTGGCTGGTTGTTGGCTAACTAATGTAGCTACTCGTTCCCGTGAGATAACGGCGCTGCCTGGCTGGTTGCTGGCTAACTAATGTAGCTACTCGTCCCGGGAGATAACGGCGCTGCCTGGCTGGTTGCTAGCTAACTAATGTAGCTACTCGTCCCGTGAGATAACGGCGCTGCCTGGCTGGTTGTTGGCTAACTAATGTAGCTACTCGTTCCCGTGAGATAACGGCGCTGCCTGGCTGGTTGCCCTTCTGTCAAACTTCTTTAATTTAGCAAACGACTCGTCAATAGGTAGAAGCGTGCTCGCGCCGTCGTCGCGGGCCCCCAACACCGTGGCGGTGGTGATGCCGCAGGTGACCCGTTGTTGTTGTGGTGGTGATGTGAGGTGGTGATGTGTCCACTCAAAGCCTCTTTTTCAAGGCTCCGCTTTGAAAAAAGAAGAACAAAAAGCTTCGAGCGTCTTAGGTTGGATGCACCACAAGCTGTTGACGGATTGTGAATTTTCATTTGGAAAAATAAATATGGTCACTTTATCAGTCAAAACTGTTGTCTTGGCTTTTGTTTCTGTTGTCTGGTTAGGTCACATTTAAGTTGGTGTTAAGTTATTGTCCTGGAAAGTCTTTTTATGTATTATTATTGTATTGCGATATGTTTTGTTTCATGTTGGAAAAAAAATATTTTTGATAAAAAATATATACATTAATTTTTTTTTAATAATACAATAAATATCGGTTATCGATATCGGTTATCGGCTTGAGGAGCATAAAGTTATCGGTATCGGTGTCAAAAAAGCAATATCGTGCATCCCTAACGGTTATAGTAGTGTGGGGTATGCGGTGGACGTCGTTGCAATGTATTGGGGCGAAACAGAGTATTTTAGGGTCATATTTAGTACATTGTCATGGGATACACCGCTTGTCGGCTAACTGCTAACTGCTAACGTGCGCGGACTGATGACGACATCAACTCGAGACATTCGCAGCAGCAAAACAAGTCTATTAATAGCCCGTCCATCGGCGCCGGGCATAAGAAGTTAATTAAACTTGACAGACATTATATCGACGATAATTATCGATATCGAGTTATATGAAAATAATTTTATAATTTTATCGCGATAACGTTTTTGGCCATATCGCCCAGCCCTAACCCATACTACATAAAGCATTTACTGACGATCACGGAATTATAAACGACCCCCCCCACCTTTCATCCGTGCATGACGACGCATAACGTATAGGATCATATACAGTTGAATTTTTTAATATAGCGTGTATCGGGAATAAATGGCAATTGATAATCTATATATACGTTTATGCCTATAACTCACGTTCTATAAATTACTGCAGAAAACGATAAAAACATACTTATATTCTAGAAGGTATTTTTGTATGAATCTATGAATGAAAAAGTATAACGTTCCTACATCCTGAACGATAGATAATCGATGTTGAATGGGCCATAGTAATGTCAATTTAGCAATACAATTTAAAAAGTTATAGCCGTGCAAAGGTGAACATCTCCATAGGCTTAGAGTGGTGGCAGACTGGCTATATTGATGGATATAACCAGTGGCAGGGAATGTGTTAAGAAACAGATTATAAAAGAGAATATATACATTAGAGAATTTCGAGGGGGAAGAAACTGTACATTTACAATAGGCCAAATGCAATTCTTAAAATTATTCTATCTTATAAATCAAAACAAGCTTGGTTTGAGGCAGTGTGAACCTCACACAAGCCTAGAAATAGAATGTTTGTAAACAAAAGTGCAGTCACCGCCTTTGTAAACGACAGCAGTGAAACAGTAACCTTTCAGGTGGCTTTCTAGCTTCAAACAGCGTTCAGGGGACCTCATTTTCCTCTGAGGACAGCTTGTTTATTCAGTTATGGGGAAAAAAGCGTAATTTACAACGAAGTTGTCAGTGAAATTATTACTTGATAATATATTGCACAATTTATTTTCATAATTGATTGATTGATTGAAAAGTTTATTATCAGATTGCAGAATGGGTACAGTACAGTACAGCTCAATACATACAATTGTTAAGAGGATGCAGACCTGAGAAAGACTTTCGTCTTGTTTCCATCAGGGTCCCCCATTTTCAATTCATCATATGACACACATGACATACAGATAGACAGTACTGCTACATCTATACATTTATGACATACCAGATTTTCAAATACAGTACTGTTTGTGATACTAAAAAAATCCAGAAGAAGAGTATATACATTTGACATAGAAACTGTGCATTGGGGGAGGTTGGGTAGGTGGGGTGGGGCTGTACATTGGAGGTGGGGGGGGGGGGGGGGGGGGGACACTGTACATTGGAATACTGACATACATTTGACATGGAAACTGTACATTGGAGGAGGTTGGGTAGGTGGGGTGGGGTTGGGTGGGGCTGTACATCGGAATACTGACAAAGCCATGCTTGGTCTTTATTGTACAACTGGGTTAGGACATTTGTAGGGGCCAGTTTTGAATTGCAGTCTCCCGTAGGTGTTCTTTGAGAGTGTTTTTGAAGGTGGGTAGTGATTTACATTCCTTTACAGCTTTGGGTAGGGCGTTCCACATTGTTGTGGCATAATTGCGAAACGTGTTTAGTCCCTTGTTTGAGCCGAATCTGGGTTTTACATGATTTGTGGAGATCCCTCTGGTGTTGTGATCGTGGTATTGTCGTGGATCGTGGTATTCAATGACTCTAAGGATTTACTTGTATGAAGAGTGGAGAGGTGGGAAGTAGGAATAGGCTATAGTATACACAGTATATTCATGACACAGATGCCAGTCAAGAAGCCAAGATACTGGAACAGTTCGAACTTGTGTAATGGCATTAAGATGTGCTATTGTTATTTGATAAACGATTTGGGAAATGATGGGGATGTCTTTGACAACCTGGCCTCAAATGCAATTACCTGTTCACTACTACCGTTATTATCACTATTATCATTAATACTTGCACTTTGGTCTAGTATTACTACCTATCCTACTTGTACCCCCCCCCCCCTATCCCACGGGATTAACAAAGGAACACTTGACCTGAGTCTCCAATTTACAAGTGAAAAAAAAACACTGGGTTGTTAAAACAATATGCAGGATATCAGTTGCTTGATGTTGCTATCGATCTTCATGTTAGTTAAAATAAATGGAAAAACGGGGCGCTGTAAGGTAGGCTTAACATAGTATCTCGAATAACTAGCCTGCTAACTATATTGAGTTCCAGTTTTGGCAAGGAATCAGCAGAGGTAAAAATGAAAAGCTGTCACCGAAGGCTCTGCCATGGCATTTGATATCAATGTCAGGCCCATCCCCTTTACTGGAGTAATGGCAACAACAACAATGCTAGGAACTCGGGGACCAGTTCTGTGAATTGTCGGCCGTAAATTTGATAGCCAGGATATTGCTAACTGGACCGTTGCTTATATGTTGGGGGGGGGTCAAACGAGTAGCAGCATTACAATCCAACAGTGTGATAATCATATGAATACAACATCGTAAAGAAAATCATGGTTAGTGATTAAAAACGAACCCGATCAATCCTACTGCCATAAAAACAATGTTAACAGAACGTTAGCAAGCTGGCTATAATGCTATTGCGGAGCCAACTGCTACCAAACGCGTACAATAGCTAGCTACATGTGGTAGCTAACGCTAGTTAGCCAACATTGCCATTAAATACTTGCCACACTGGGTTAGCTAACGTTAGCAAGCCAACGATTAGCAGACATCGTTAAAAAGGAATTTCTGCCCGAGTGCCAACAACATGTCACTTAATGTCCCACCGACTAAATAGGCAGCATATAGTCCGGACGAACCGGCAAAGTGTCTTCTGTGTGTAGTAGCTAACATTCTTAGCTAGACACTCAGCAAACGCCATCATACTAAAAGTTAGCAAGGTAGCTAACCAAGCTTCATGCTAACTGCTGTCAGTCACACACGGGATTCGCTCGAGAGACGGGAAGAAGCGAACGGGCCATAGCTGTTTACCAGACTGTAGTGTACTATTATATATCCCAAGAACAATAATAATACCAACAATTATATCAAAACATCATGCAGATAACAGAGACAAAGAGGGTGCCAAGTGTATACTCCAAACGTGACACGAAAGCGAGAGAAAATAGGTTAACCGAGCCTTACCAGCTCCTCTTGAGTTGTCAGGGCTTCCGCCATCTTGAAGCCTTCGCAACGTCGCAACGGGCGCGCCCACCGCCCGCTCGTTCACGCCCAGTGCGCCCAAGCATAGACATAATAAGGTGATAACAGGTTAATACGTAATAATATGATTAATAATATAATACAAATAGTAACAGAAATATTCGGATAACCCTAGTTATTCATATAACCTACCATTTTACATTTACATAAAAACACACAAAAAAACCCTCAGCTCGGAACTAGGCAGAATCTGCATATGGCTCGCTGATAACAAACTATCATTACACATGGGCAAAACAGAGTCCATTCTCTTCGGTTCAAATAACAAACTCAGCAAGACCGACGGCTTCTCAGTTACAGTGGGTGACAATATTGTCACAAGGAAAGATGAAATTACCTACCTGGGGTCCATCCTAGAGGCTAATCTCTCCTGTGACAAAATGGCATCCAATGTAATAAAAAAAGTCAACCAACGAACTCGATTCTTGTACCGGATCTCCTCTCTGGTAAACAAGAACACCCTGAAGACTCTGGCAGGAGCACTCATTCAGGGGTACTACGACTATGCTTGCACCTCATGGTACCAAAGCACCTCAAAGGCGCTAAAAACAAAATTACAAACATCTCAAAACAAACTGGTCAGACTACTGCTTGACCTTACTCCTAGAACCCACCTCACCCCTGCCCACTTCGACAACCTAGGATGGCTTAGAGTAGACGACAGAGTACAACAACTTGCAATGGGCCTGGTCTACAAGATACACTACACGACCAAGGTACCCATGTACATGTCAAAATACTTCCCAAAGGTCAGTGAATACCACGATCACAACACCAGAGGGAGCTCCACAAATCATGTCAAACCCAGATTCGGCTCAAATAAGGGACTAAACACGTTTCGCAATTATGCCACATCAATGTGGAACGCCCTACCCAAAGCTGTAAAGGAATGTGGATCACTACCCACTTTCAAAACCTCTCTCAAGGGACACCTACGGGAGACTGCAATTCAACACTGGCCCCTGTAAATATCCTAACCCAATCATTCCAACCCCCTCCAATGTACAGTCATTTACCTAGTATGGTTTTGTCAATAGTTCAATGTACAATTGTGTTTGTTTGTACAGTGTCTCCTCCCCCCCCCCCTCAATGTACAGTGTTACTTGTTTATACAGTATGCCCCCCGCCCCCCCCCCCCCCCCCAACCACCTCCAATGTAAATTACCCAGTATGGTTGTCAATATCCCAATGTACCCAACCCCCCCCACCCAACCTCCAATGTACAGTTTCTACGTCAAATGTATATACTCCCTTTTCTTGACTCCTTCTGTATCACAAACAGTACTGTATTTGCAAATCTGGTATGTCATAAATGTATAGATGTAGCAGTACTGACTATCTGTATGTCATGTATGTCATATATGTCTATATGAATTGAAAATGGGGGACCCTGATGGAAACAAGACAAACGTCTTTCTCAGGTCTGCATCCCCTTAACAATTGTATGTATTGAGCCGTACTGTATTGTACCCATTCTGCAATCTGTTAAATAAAGTTTTCATTCATTTCATTCATTCATAGACTGTATGCAGGGAAATAGTTTATGCAATACAGGCAAAATAAACAGTAAACCAAATGTAAAGGTAAATCCAATGCTCTAACTAACAGAAAGACTATGATTGAATGAATGTGTATATACTTTTTTTTCTGGACTCTTTTTGTATCACAAACAGTACTGTATTTGCAAATCTGGTATGTCATAAATGTATAGATGTAGCAGTACTGTCTATCTGTATGTCATGTATGTATATGTTACGATGAATTGAAAATGGGGGACCCTGATGTAAACAAGACGAAAATCTTTCTCTGGTCTGCATCCCCTTAACAATTGTATGTATTGAGCTGTACTGTACTGTACCCATTCTGCAATCTGTTAATAAAGTTTTCAATCAATCAATCAATCAATCAATCAATCAATCAATCAATCAATGTTATGTTATATTTATATAGCCTAGCTAACACTCAACTAAGCTAATCAGCATGGCATGGCTAACAGCATCTCACTATAGCGGAGAGAAACAACATCAATCAGAAGAATCAGAAAGGTCTTTATTGCCAAGTAGTTTTCACATACAGGAATTTGCTTTGGTCGTTTTCGGTGTGACATTAACAGACAGATACTACAATAAAGAGGTGGAGTAAAATAAAATGAAATAGGAACTAAGTTAAGCACAATATAATATAATTATGAAATAAAATATAGGTCAGGGCTGTACAACTGTAAATAAAGAGATCGAATACAATTAAATGGGATATAAACTAAATTAAATATAGCACAATAGAATATAGTACAATTAAGTAAAACATAAAATACTATAGGCCAGGGCTGTACAACTGGGCAAGATGTGGTCAAGTGTTACGGTTCAAGGTAGGAGTTGAGTTCCAAGGTAATAAGGAGACAGAGATGTGGTTGCTCTTCTCAAAATGCGTGTTATTTTTATTATCAGAATCACTAGAGCAAGATAAAGTTATGAACAAAAGAGACGCCAGGCGTCAAGTCAAGAGTTTTTATTTGTCACGGCATACAAGTATACAATGAAATGCCAGGCATCAACTGAGGGTACTTAAGGAAGAGAATTAAATAATATCAACAGCGACAAGAGGGTCCATTACTTGTCCTGTGGCCGACTGCTCGCAGGTTCTGTTTGAAGATCCGACAAAAGATAGAGAACATGAGATTACTATATGGCCAAATTCCCAGCATACCACACGCAGGAATTAGTGACAGCAAACCACAGGTGACAGTCAATCAGTGCAGAGAACAGGGTGACGTACTCCAGAATGGCGGTAGGGTTTCCAGTCCTGGGAAAGGACAGAAACCCAGAACGTTACAGTCAAGTATATACACTAATTAAAATGAAATAACAATACAGTGGGATGGGATAATTAGCAGGGCTGTGCAATTGGGCAGGTATGTGCAAAGAGTATGAATCAGCAAAGTATGAACAGGTATGTTTTGATTGTTTATGCAAGTATATAGTCCAGTAGGGGTGTGTTAATGTAACACAGTGAGGGGAGTGTCTCAAACAGGTTGTGACCAGGGTGGTAGGGGTCACCACAATCTTACCTGCACGCTTCAGGGTTCTGGAGGCGTACAGGTCCTGGAGGCGTCTATTCGAATCCTAACGCATTTATGCTTCCGCGTTCGCGTTTTGCGCTCTGATTGGCCACTGATGTTTCTGGTCGCACCAATCGTGTGACGGCAAGTTCTTTCACGGTTAAGCTTAGGCACTCTTTCGAAGTTGGTTAAGGTTAGAGTTTGTCTTAGAGCAGGGCGATAGAACACCAGCCCTGATTCCAAACTCTAACCTTAACCAACTTCGAAAGAGTTGCCTAAGCTTAACCAGTGATAAACTAGGCGTTAGGTAGTTTGCTGCTGGTCGAGGCGGAAATGGGCGCGTCACGCGATTGGGCGCACATGTCACATGACCAGAAACGGAAGGGGCAACTATTTCACAGGTGTGGCTTAAGGCCGGAGCATCTACAAAAACAAAGAACAGAGAAGCTCGGATTAGAACGCACACAGAGGGAGTGTGACATGATTCTCTGCTCAGGACGCCATTACTCCATTATATCTTTACATAGCTAGTTGTTTGGTGCTATATTAATGTTCAAAATCAAAAATTCTGCATCTTTAATAAAGTATCTTTTTTTTGGGCGGCTAGGTGGCGCAGTGGGCAAGGAGCTCGCCACCAACGCAGGAGATGCTGGGTTCGAGCCCAGCTCTCGGCGTTGCTACCAGCTTGGCTGGTCGTTCATACTAATACAATTGGCAGTATTAGGGGGTGGGAAGCTGGTGGGTGGGGATCAGCTGTTGTGGACAGCAACTCCTACAGGTCGGTTGGTGCGCCTGCGCAGTAGAATCAAGAAGCGACGGGGGCGGCGTGTCCCTCCCACGCAGACCCTCGCCGCTGAGAGATCGCACTGTGCAGGTGAAAAGATGCGACGGCTGCCTTCTCGAGTACCGGAGGGGACACGTGATGCAAGGCTTCGTCCACATTGCAGCCGGCTTGTGGGAGGCATGGCCAACAGCGTTCGAGACAGGGGAGGGTAGAATTGGACAATACGAAATTGGGGAAGGGAGAAAAATAGAAAATGGGGAGAAAAAGTAGATAAAAAAAAAAAGGTATCTTTTTCGTCTTGGTAAATGGTAAATAGCTGCATTGTTATATAGCGCTTTTATCCAAAGCGCTTTACAATTTGTTCCTCACATTGTACCCATTCACTCACACATTAGCGCGTAAAAGTTATAGGCGTGGTAGAAATATCCGAAACAAAATAGGTCCCGCTTCTTCCGAAACGGAACGTTAGCACTTAGCATCCTAGCCCGTGGCTATAGTCGTGCAACAGTACAACGGTCATATACAACAGAATTGTCCGCCCCTCCCCTTATGTCAGATAGCGAGAGAGAAAAAAAGATAAACTTCCAGGCGAAGCCTAACGTCAAGTATTCATCCATAACTATTATGTAATAAAATATTAAATGCAACCCCTCTCTGTGTGATAGCCGTAGCAGGATGCTAACGGCCCAGAGTCATGCTACTACCGCGTCTGGATCTGATGAGGCCGGCATCGAGTCCGCGTCCGGCTCCGGCGAAGCCGGCATCGGGTCCGCCGGGTCCGCGTCCGGGTCTGGTGGTGTCGGGGTCGGGGTTTCTCTGGGCCGGGTCCTCAGGAAGTCCACGGCATCCTTGGGCGACGTTAGATGTATCCTCGTGCCATCCTTGGCTCTGATGATGAGCTTCGCAGGGAACTGGAGCGATGGTTTAAATCCACGTTTGTACAGGGGGCCCATGACATCTCGGTAGTGTGATCGCTGCTCGACCACCTCGGGGCAGTAGTCTTCGAAGATTGAGACTGCCAGACTGGTGTCCCTCTGTATGTCAGATTCCCTCTCCGTTTGCGAGATTCCAGGATAATAGCCTCCTTAATCTTGTAGTGATGCAAGCGGGCGATTACCGCCCTAGGCCTGGAGCCGGGCGCTGGCTTGGGTGTTAGCGTCCTGTGGCATCGGTCGAGCTCCGGTGGTGTAGCGAGGACGTCTTTCCCCACGATTTCCACCAGGACCTCTGCGAAAAAGACACTGGGACGGTTGCTGTGTAGGGATTCATCCAGGCCCAGGATGCGTATGTTAGAACGCCGGCTGCGTGACTCGACATCATTACCAACTGTCCGTCTGCAACACTACTATCACCGACATCTAAGAAGGGAGATCCCCCCTTGAATGGCCCTTCTAAGGTTTCTCTCCTCCACACTGCCTGTGGAGCATTTTTACCTATTGTTAGGTTTTAGTGAGTTTTTCCTTACCTTCGCGTGGGGTATGTCTGGGAGTGCTTGCATTCTTTCATTTATTTGCATTTATTTTAAATTTGTTGGATCTTATGGTGTCCTTGTTCTGTTCTTGACTTATTGTTATGTTTTCTTCTTGACTTGTTTAAAGAAGACCTGTACGGCCCATGGGGACATTAACGTGTGTTGTTGGGCCTTATAAATAAATTTGATTTGATTTGATTTGATCAATTAGCTTGTTTTTTAGCTTGCCGATGACTTCGTCCTGAGCTGTGCATCTGGCCTCCAGCTCTACCATCCTACCAGACCACGTATTCAGGCCGTCTTCCACAGAGGCCAGGCGTTGGGCATGGTCTGCGACCGCCAGTTGGAAGCCGCCGAGCCTGGACTCGAGCGAGGCAGCAAACGCTCTGAACTCCGCGGTGAAAGCCTGTCTGATTTCCTCCGTTAGCTCAGCCATATGGTAGCTCCATCCCTGGGGCCGGTCCCGCTTCTCAAGACTCGCGCAGCCATCATGCTCGTTCTTCTTTTTGGTCGAATAATACAAGCAGAGATATGGATGACGTATAGTAGTGGTTCAATTATCTTGAAATAAAAAAATATATGCTTTTTAAAGTAAAATAAAAGTTCAGGAGTGGCAGCGTGGCTCTGAGACATCTAATCCATATTCTACACGGAACCGGAACCCCCCAAATATCTATCTTCTATAGTACTCTAAACCTTAATTCATCTTTATCTTCCGTTGTTACTAAACAGTCCTGAGAAAAAGACTTGGACATAGAGATCACGGATGTAGACTGGCAGGATGCATGGACCTACGCAAAAAAAATCTCTGTTTGCAACCGCACCAAGTCTATCCAAGTTAGAATCTTGCACCGCATTCATATTACCTGTAACTGAGGGGTACAATTCCCTGACTGTATTACTAGATATGATACTTACTACCACTACCTTTGTACTTAATATTCGGCCACCCAGTACACGGCATAAATATATTATGATGAACACTGTCACGTAGATGAAACGGATCCAACACAAATGTACGAATTAGAAATAGGTCTTTATTTCTACACAGCGATGGTGTGTAGAGCAAGCACTTAATCAAATCAATCACATTTATGAATGGGAATTAGTATGCACTTTTATGGCAAGAGTATTCGTCGGTATATCAATAGAGAATGTCCAATCTCTGAAGGCGCAGGTGGTACATATACGACCTGGAATAGTTTAAGGAATAACAGCAATGATACTTTAATGATTATATACTGGATACACTAGGGGGGGTTAATCCGGTCGCTTGTAAGCCGACAGGAGTAGGAAGGGGGGGGGGGGGTAGAATCCGGCTGCCTCATCCGGCCAAGGGTATCCCAGGTGAACCCACTGTAGTGCCGTTCAATGCGCCGGCGATCCTTGGACCACAGATGAAAGCAGATGGACTCTTTGTGGGCCGGCGTCCTCCGGTCCACGGAGGAGAGACGTGAAGCGACCTCGTCTTGCAGAGCGTCTCCTCACCTTGCGTCCTCTCCAGGGGGGGGGGTTCCAACACACGGCAGTGTCGGGGGTCTTTATCCATGGAATAATCAACGTATACAAAGCATAATCCGTGCCTGAGAAGGCGGGCTGTCGTCGGTAGAGTAATCCGGTATACAGGTCCACTCGCTCGTCGGCTCTGGGGCTCCTCGGGTGCAGCTTCACGTGGGGTCAACCACCCTGGATAAGCAGCCAGTTCTCTGCCCGAAACGATGGGGTACTGACTACGGTAGTATTCTCACCGCACGAAGCACTATATATTAACAGACTATTATTAGCTTAATAGACTACGTCCAACTCGACGATATAGTGCCAAATATGACTATTCAAATATTAATATACACGATGTCTCAATACCGATGGTAAGCCGAACTTGGCCTTACTCCCACACGTGGCGTCGCGGGGAGGCTTTACGTCTGTGACTCTATTGGAGGGTAAGAAACTGGACTGAAAAGGAAGTCCTACTTTAGTAGCGCAGTATATATACGCACTATGAACAAATAGTCCCATTAGTGGTGCGGTAGCCAGATTCCTACGCGGAACTAGGACTTGTTCGTACATGTTGAGCGGTACGTTTGAACTGGGTCTGAGGGGTATGGCAGCCTGGCACCAAGGTCTCGACCAATAGTAGAATGGAGACTATTATGGGAAGTTCAGTAGGCTAGAATGGATATTCAATGCATATTGTACAAGGAATATACAAGGGATATCAGGGAATATTAGAGAATATACAAATACAATTAAATATATATATATAAATAAATATATATATTCGGTTTAATCTGGCCCTTCACAACATTACCCCTGCCCTTAAGAGTAAAATGGATCCCAACAGGGACGTGCACAGGACTTTAGAAAGGCAGGTGCCCGAAATGAGAAAAGGGCATGAATTATTAAATGCAATGCGAGCGCGCATAGCGCGCATGCCCGATTTTTGGGGTTAATACAAGTCTATGGTACATTCAGTTTCACCGATAGATGTCACCAAAACTACATAGTGTCCCTTTAATAACACAATATGCGCTCCAGACCAACAGCTGCGAGAGAGAGAGAGAGAGAGAGAGAGAGAGAGAGAGAGAGAGAGAGAGAGAGAGAGAGAGAGAGAGAGAGAGAGAGAGAGAGACCGAGACCGCATTAACTACCTTGTTTAGTTGAAACGTGGTCCAGGTCAGGAGGGCTTGATGAAGTATTATGTCCACTGTCCCACAGTCACAGACTGTTGTCTTGATGTATATCCACTGTCCTCCAGACTGCATCCAGCCAAATAGCTTATTGTTAGCACTGTAGCTTTGTTGTTGTCAAACTTGTCACCACACAGGACATTCACGAAGTCAAAAACTAATAGCGCTTGCCGATTGGTGCTAAGAACAGCAGGGCGGGTGCAAGCCGTGTGACGTAATTGGCAGACTCGACTGTCAATCAAAATTATTCTGTTTTCCGTCAGAGAGGAGAGGAGAGTGAGAAGAGAGAGAGAGAGAGAGAGAGAGAGAGAGAGAGAGAGAGAGAGAGAGAGAGAGATAGAGAGTATGCTGCGTGATTTTCCTGCACTAGCAGCAGACAGGGAGGGGCTGGGGAGGGGTGATCTGGCGACGTGTTTCACGAAAATATACAGTGCACTGCAAACCCGACATTTTATTTTGTTGGGCAAATACCTTACCTGATGAAGTGTACTCTTGCTTTGTTTTAGTTGAAATAGTAACTGTAAAAAAAGAGGTCTCGACTCGAGTGTGAGCTCAACAACAGCTGGATATCAATTTCGTGTTCAGTGCACTGCTGTGCTGCTGGCCCTGCGCGGTTTACATCATCTCATGATCATCACCCACCCACGTGCTATGCCTATGCGTAATAGGTCCTTCCAGGCTGGAAGGACCTATTATTTACAAGAGGGGTGGCATTTCTCTTTCTTTACCTAATATTTAGATTCTATAGTGACATCTTTCATTTGGAAGGGCAGGGCAGTATATCTATATGTGCAACAGTAAAAAAAAAAAAAAGAGGGTGGCATAAAAAGGGCACTTTCTAATGAAAAATGAAAAAGGCAGGTGCCCGGGCACCCCTTCACCCCTATGTATGCACGTGCCTGGATCCCAATACATCCCCACTCTGCTTTAAATGCAAGATAGAGACTGGAAACCACGTCCACTGCTTTTGGTCCTGTGTAAAGCTTCAGAGCTATTGGTTCGACATCGTAGAGGAACTATCTGATATATTTCAGACCCCCATTGAACTGGATCCCCTCTGCCTCTTACTAGGCCTCCCAGATATTCATATTGCCAATTTCAAACATAAGAGACTGTTCAATCTGTTGACATTTGATGCTAGGAAGAACATTCTGTTGTTCTGGATCAAGGACGAGGTCCCATCAAAGAGGTCATGGCACAATATCATAATGGAATGCATTCCCTGTGAATACATCACGTGCATGCTGCACTCTAAACTGGACACTTTCTATGAGATATGGGACCCATATCTGTCTCATATCGGACCTGCACTGTCTGCCACTGTACTTGGTGGGTTTCCCCATTACCCATAACCCCCTTATAGACCAATGCTGCCTTGTTTTTGTCTGATTGTTCTGGTATCGTTGCCGAGGGAACCGTAATTAATGTAAAGGTGCTTACATATACACGCACACATACACACGCTCACACCACACATACGCATGTACACACATAGAACACACATCACTCACACACATGCAACATGCATGCGTAAATTACACAGGCATATTAAACATTCACACATAAAACACGCACATAGGTAATGCACACGCACACATGGGTAGGTAGAACACACACATATATAGCACACATAGGTAATACACACATAAGAGCCACATTTATTTTTTATTTAATTTTTTATTATTTTACTTTTTCTTGTTTGCCTGTCTCTTGTACTGTTATTATTGTAGTTGTCGCAGTTGTCGCTGTTGTCATTGTTATTATTATTATTATTATTATTATTATTATTATTATTATTATTATTATTATTATTATTATTATTATTATTATTATTATTATTATTATTATTATTATTATTATTATTATTATTATTGTTATTGTTATTGTTAATGTTATTGTATTGTGATGTCTTGTTCTGTGTATGAAAGAAAAAGAAAATAAAAACATTTATTAAAAAAAAAAAAACCTATGAAGTTTGCCATAGAGATTTTAGAGATATGAGATTTTCCGGCCATTTTCAATTTGTTGATAGACACTTTTTCCCCCTACTCCCCCTAGCCTGTTAACTCAATTCTCACCAAACATCTTCATACAGTAGCATATGTGCCATTTAAATAATTTATAGGCCAATCGAACGCATTGTCCGATTTGCACCAAACTTGACAAATTTCAAGTTCAAGTTCAAGTTCTTTAATAGTTGTCATACAGAAGTACAGAATACTTTCATACAAAATGCTTCTTACTGTTACGCTCCAGAGACTGTGCTAGACAAGATAGTATCAAATAACATAATAACATAATATAGCATGAATTTAGAAGAAGAAAATGAGGTCACAGTGTTCGGTATAGACATATGTACAATGTTCTGAGTTACCATATAATATACAATACACAATACTATGCAGTGTACTAATGTACAGTACTATCTAGTGCAAAGCAGAAATGGGATGAGGTACAATTTTAGGTACAATTTACAGTAAGGTGTACGAGTTGTAGTGCAATCCTTCATCCATAAATATAAAGTGTGGGGAGTGGGTGCTACAGTGTGTTTGTTTAAAGTGGGTGTGTGCTATAAAGTGTGTGGAGTGGGTGCTACAGTGTGTTTGTTTAAAGTGAGTGTGTGCGTGTGGATGTGTGTGCTATGTGCGTTTGGTGGTTGTTGTTGTGTAGTGTTCATTCATTGTTCGTTTAGCAGCCTGATGGCCTGGGGATAGAAGCTTCTTCTGAGTCTTTCTGTGCTCGCCTTGAGACTCCGGTATCGCTTGCCTGACCGCAGCAGTTCAAAGAGGCAGTTGTTCGGGTGACTGGAGTCTTTAATGATTCTCTTAGCCTTGCCCTTGCAACGCTTGTAGTAAATGTTCTGGAGGGTGGGGAGCCCCCCTCCAATTGTGCGTTCGGCTGAACGTGTCACTCTTTGTAGTCTGCTTCGGTCTTGTGCAGTGCTATTCCCAAACCAGGAGGTGATGTTGCCGGTCAAGATGCTCTCTATTGTACATGAGTAGAAGTTCTTAAGGATCTTCTGGCTGACTTGGAACTTCCTTAGGCGCCTGAGGAAGTAGAGGCGTTGTCGTGCCTTCTTCACAACACTGTCAATGTGTGTGGTCCATGTCAAGTCCTCGGATATGTAGGCTCCGAGGTACTTAAAGCTGTTGACTCTCTCAACCGGTGCCCCGTCGATGCTGAGGGGGCTGTAGTCCTTGACCCCCGACCTCCTGAAGTCCACAATCATCTCCTTTGTTTTGCTGACGTTCAGGGAGAGGCTGTTTTCCTGGCACCATCCCGCCAGGACCTTGACCTCTTCCAGGTAGGCCCTCTCGTCGTTGGCAGAGATCAGGCCCACCACCACTGTGTCGTCAGCAAATTTGACGATTGTATTGCTACTCCGCTGAGCCACACAGTCGTGTGTGTACAGGGAGTAGAGGAGGGGACTCAGAACACAGCCCTGGGGGGCCCCTATGTTGAGGGTGATGGATGAGGAGGTGCAGTTGCCTGCTCTCACCACCTGGGGTCTGCCAGTCAGGAAGTCCAAGACCCACTGGCAGAGGTCATAGCCCAAGCCCAGGTCCCTGAGCTTGGCTATGAGTATGGAGGGGACTATGGTATTGAATGCCGAGCTGTAGTCGATGAATAGCATTCTCACATAGTTCCCCTGCCTCTTGTCCAGGTGTGATGCTGCTGTGTGCAGCACATGGGATATGTGTGTTCACGCTAATTGGCTAAAATAGTGTTTGGCAATGGGAGTGGCCCATCGCAAAAAGGTGCATAACTTCCAAATGGTTCACAGACTTGCACAAAAGGTTGGTCATGAACCAAAGGACAGAGAGTGGCAGTGGGTGTGGCTGGACTGTATGATGGCCATGTAGAACTGGACCTTCATCACCTGTGGCAGGTTAAATGTCTTCAGCTGGTCGCAGCTAATGAAGTGGTTGAAACTGGAAATCCATCAGTGAAACGAAAGACAAAAAATATTCGACTGCTGGACAACTCCCTCCCGCCCCCGAAAAAAATCACTGCTACATGCCTCAGGGCTTCACAGGACTTTGACTCTCAGTGAAGATAAGTAAAAACAATTGAATGCTCTTGAGAACTAATGGAAGAAACAACAAAAAATTCAAACATTTAGTTAGTGTGTTGCATGCATTGAGTTAGTGTGTTGCATGCATTAAGTTAGTGCATTGCATGTGTAACAGGGTGGATTATCCCTGCTTCGTGGGAACGGTTGCTGGCAGTCACAAGGTAGCTGGACACAGTAGAGCTCCGTCTGACTGCACCCTCGTCTTTGAGCCTGGAGCATCAAACTGGGACCCGGTAGTGGGAGTGAATGGGGCCCGGGGTTTACCAACCTGGTTTGGTACTCTGGTCCTCCTCGCCTCTCCGGGGCGGTCAGCAGTACTCCCCAACTCGCTCTCACTTCCCTGATTACCTCCGTGGGCCCTCCCACACCTAGTGACTGATATGCCTAAATAGATTCGTTCCTCCCGCAAGCAGTACCCTCCCTTGATGACCACTAGAAACCTTACAATGAAAAGGGGAGAGTTGGGTAGGAAGGGGTTAATCATATATACGTTACCCACACCAAAAGAGTTAATACTGGGCACAGGAATGGACACGCACACAGAATCCCATCTAATGTTTAATACTAGTTGTACTGTTCAGTTACAATGATTTAATAGGAGTGGTCAAATGGACTGAAGTCCCACTATAGCGCCGTTTGTACCTCAATACCTCATAGACACGTATATTATACACCCACCTCTGGGTTAGTATCAGGGATAATATACCTCAATGTGTTTGACTCATCACCCACGTCTGGGTCGGTACCATGTGTAATACCTCTATCAGGCTTTAATTATATGGCAAGAACAGTACCTCTCTAAGGCTTTACTTATGATGCACCAGGTCTGTAACCTCCCCACAGGGAAAGGGTTAATTAGATGGGAAAATATTATTAAAGAACAAACACGTTATCACACTCAAAGGAAACCAAAAATGTGGGCCCACTTTACCAAACAAAAGTCCTAGCTAAAGCCGACTTCTAATGTTTGGGGTTGCCCCTCCACGCTGCTCAGGTAGAAGAAGGAGGAGCCCGCGTCATTGTTCGTGAGAATATCAATGGAAACTAGTCAACATGTCTTTGTGCACAAAGGGGAGATAAAAGGCAAGTCAGCACTTCTGAATAATATCCATATTTTCAGGATGCTACACATGCATTGAGTTAGTGTGTTGCATGCACTGATTTAGTGTGTTGCATGTACTAAGTTAGTGCATTGCATGCATTGAGTTAGTGTGTTGCATGCATTGAGTTAGTGTGTTGCATGCATTGAGTTAGTGTGTTGCATGCATTGAGTTAGTGTATTGCATGCATTGAGTTAATGTGTTGCATGCATTGAGTTAATGTGTTGCATGCATTGAGTTAGTGTGTTGCATGCATTGGGTTGGAGTGTTGCATGCATTGAGTTAGTGTGTTGCATGTGTAGCAGGGTGGATTATCCCTGCTTTATGGGAGTGGTTGTACACGGCCACCTGGTAGCGGGATGCAGTAGAGCTTGGTCTAACTGAACCCCCGTCTTTGGGCCCGGAACGTCGAACTGGAGGTCGGGCAGCAGGAGCGGATGGGGCCCAGGATTTACTAACCTGGGGGTGGTACTCTGGTCCTCCTCGCCCTCCAGGGCGGTCAGCAATAGCTCCCCACACACTCTCACTTCCCCCAGTACCTCCGTTAGCCCTCCCACACCTGGTGGCTGTTAGATGAATAATGATTTTCACTCCCCAAAGCAGTACCCTTCCTTAATGACCTGTAGAGACCTTTAACACTGAAATAGGGGTGTTGGTGGGGAAGGGTTAAATAATAATAACATTACCCGGACCAAAAAGGGTTAAGACACGGACTCAGTAATCGACACACACACAGTGCTCCCATCCAGTACTTGTTTAGTGTCGATTAAGATTCAAGTTACAGATAAATACAATTGGCTTCAATGCTATACTCCTTAGGCACCAAGTGCGCTCACTCCATAAGACAGATTAAAGTGCTGCCCACGTCTGGGCTAGTATCAGTACCAATACCTTCCCTTAAGGGTTTACATATACTGTTGCACTATTTTAAAAATGGGGAGGGAAGGGTTCACTGAATGGGAAATGGTATAATTGAACATCCACGTTATAACACTCAAACAAAATGAAAAGTGGGCCCACATTACCAAATGAAAGTCCTAGCTAAAGCCGGCTTAAAATGGTTGGGGTACCCCTAGACGCTGCTGCTAGCGTTCTTTCCAAACAACATTTATCTTCGCCCTTAGGGCCTGCGCCACACAGTGAATCGTATGATACTGTTTCAGCACTCGAAGCGCCGCTGTACTTAACCGAGATGGCGGGCCCACTCTCACCACCACTCGTCCGGGTGGTAAGATGGCCGTCGGGCGATCCCGCGATAACAGCCAGCGGGCCGGGTAGGCAGCTGGGGCAGTGGTGTGGGCTGGAGGAGCGTGCTGTGTTGTGGCGACCTCTGCTGGGAGAAGAGGCGTCCTCGGCTGCGTCGAAGAGACGTCCACTGCGGGGCTGAAGGGCCGAGCTGGCGCGCAGGCTAAGCTGTGGGCTAACCTAAACACAGCTAAACTGTGGGTCTTGGTGGACCCTCCTGCTATCGCCTATATAGCTAACGCACGGTGGTTATGTATACCACCTGTCTTCGGCGACGCTCGCCTAGTGGTGCACTCAAAGTGTCTATAGCCGTTAACTACAAGCTAAAATACCGCGTACACTTCTAGTATAACCCGTGGTATTACTGAAGTTTATTCCTTTCTCTGTTTCATTAGTCCAACACTCCACTATCGCCTGTAGTTCTATAATAACCCGTTTTGTAGCAGAGTCTCTCTATCTCTCCCGCTTGCTCTCAACGGGGCTCTTCGAGAGCGCACGTCTGTTCACGTCCACGTTCCACACCGAAGAGAGCTCCTCTCACTTCCGCTCCCCAGGTAACCAGCGTCTTCCTCATCTCCTTTCTCCTCCGCTCCGCCTGCCACCACCGCCCCCTGCTGGCAACCGCAATCTGGTCCCACTATGGGACACTCAAGGCAGGAAAAAGGGTGATCTAGTTGCACGTTAATAATCCATATTCTGGCCGGAGGGATTAAAGAGAACCTTGCGTTATTTGTCCGGGCAAAGAGAACCACTGGTTACCATGTCTTTGTGCACACAGGGGAAGTAAAAGGTTACGTTAGCACTTCTGAATAATAGTAGAATATTCAGGATGCTACATTTCCCCCCACTTTAAACTTGCCAAGGCCTCTGCAAGTTACATCAATGGAACACCAGTTTAATACATGCATGAATACGGTCCTTAGACCAACAGTTTCACACACTCTTTCATGAATTGCACACATCGTTCAACAAATACGCTCTTCAGCACGTAGTCCTGGCGATACCGAGCGGGTAGCCGACCTCTGGTGCTCCTCTGGGGCCGGGTTGGTTCGACCCCCCCCATGTCTGACTCCGTGTCCGACTCGTCGGTACCTGCTGGCAGGTCATTGGCCGCAGCCTCGCCCTCCGGGGCCACCGGCTGGCCGCCAGCGGCGCCCTCCTCGCCCCCGTCTCCGCCGTCCTCGCCGTCCTCTCCTGAGGGGTCCGACTCTACCTCTCCTCCCTCGTCCGGCGCGGCTTCAGCGACGACCCGAAGGGGCCTGGGTGGGTTACACGCCCTAGGACGCGGTTCCCGAGGATAATCGAAGGCGCCTCCCACGTCTGATTCGGATGAGCTCCCCGATCCCATAGGGGTCCTCCGGGGAACCCGGGCCGGGAAGGAACAGATCTTGAGCTGGTCCCGATGTATGGTCCTTTCTGGGCCCCCTCCTTCGGGCCGGACTGTGAACACCGACGTCCCCTCGTGGCTCTGCCTAACCACCATATAAGGCGTGGGCTCCCACTTGTCCTGTATCTTATTACGACCCCTGGGTCGGTGGTCGCGCAGCAGGACCCGGTCTCTCGCCCTTAAGAGTGCGCCTCTGGACTTCCGGTCATATATCCGCTTGCGTCGATGAGACGCGTGCTTCGCTGTGGCCTCCACGGCCGCCTTCAGTTGCTCGTGGTGTCCCTGGACCCATTCGTCCAAGTACTCTGCACCGTCGTCGACGACATCCTTGCCACCCAGTACGTCTCGGGGCATCCTTGCGTCCCTCCCAAAGAGCAAGTAGAAGGGGGAGTATCCCGTGAGTACCAACTCCGGCAGGTGTTCTTTCCAGTCTCGCTTCCTGTTTGCAGGCAAGCTACGCAGCATATCGTGCATGGTCCGGTTGAACCTTTCGCACTGCCCATTCCCCTGGGGGTGGTAAGGCGTAGTACGGCTTTTCGAGATCCCGTAGAGTCTACAGAGTTCTTTGATGACACGACTCGAAATTTCGCCCTTGGTCGGCATGGAGCCGGGCGGGGCAGCCGTAATACACAAACCAGTGCTTGATGATCGCGGCGGCGGTGGTCTTGGCGGTCTGATCTTTGGTCGGGATGGCGATAGTGAATCGGGTAAACATATCGGTCAACACCAGTACGTTCTCGTAGCCGCCCGCCGACATCTCCAACAGGGTAAAGTCCATGGCTAGGACTTCCATGGGTGCCGTTACATTGGTGCAGGTCATCTGGGCCTGGGCCTTAGGGAATACGTCCCGGGCCAGTGCACACCGCTTGCACTGTTGTACCCAGCCCTTCACCTCCTCGGCCATTCCGATGCAGTAGTAACTTCGCCTCATCAGGTCTATGGTCCCCCGCCCACCGAAGTGTCCCCCGTCTTCGTGTTGGGTCTCATAGATACGTCGTCGCAGGACCGTAGGCACCACCAGTTGTAGGACCTCTTCCCCGTCGCGGGGGTCGCTGACGCGTCGAAACAGTACTTGTTGGTGTAGACGGAACCGCTCCAATTGCCCGTATAACTTGCGGAGACCTGAGTCCTCCTCATGCAACTGGGCTTTAGTGGGGGGGGTCCCACGGGTCACCGCCCGCCACACCGGTCCCAGTTCGGGGTCGTCCGCCTGGATTTTCCGCCCAGCAGTACCCACTGTTTCCCTTCTGCGTCACTATTTGTCTTGCGACAACTGTCGGGACCCCCCGTGGCTCGGTCCGTCCCTCAGGGCTTAGTAGAGCCCGGACTTCGTCCGCCGGGATCACTACGTAGCTGTCGCGTGCGACTAGGGCGGGGGCCCGCGATGGGACGGTCCGTTCCTTGGTGCCCAGCCGAGTGTGGGCGCCTGTCGCTGTGATCGTTAGGAAGTCTTTTTCGGTGTCCTCCACTTCAGGTTCTTGCCTCATCGGCATGCGTGACAGGGCGTCGGTATTCTGATTAAGCCGGCCGGGTTTGTAATGTACCACAAAGTCATACTCGGCCAGCTGGGCGTTCCAACGCTGCTCCACTGCCCCCAGATTGGCCGTGCCTAGGTACCGCAGCGGGTTGTGATCGGTGACCACGGTGAATTGGGAGTAGAGCAAGAGGTCTCGGAACTTCTCTGTGATCGCCCACTTCAGGGCGAGGAGCTCCAGCTTGAACGCGCTGTAGTTCTGGTCGTTTCTTTCGGACCCTCGTAGACCTCTGCTCGCGAAAGCGATTACGCGCTCCACGCTCCCTCTTGCTTCTGACTCAACACTGCTCCCAGCCCCAAGTAGCTCCCGTCCGTGGTCACTATGAAGGGGAGTCGGAGGTCTGGGTAGGCCAACACCGGTGGCTTCATAAGACACTCTTGCAGGTGGTCGAAGGCCTCTTGACACTGGGGAGTCCACTTGAAGGCCTCGGTCCGTCCTTTAGCGAACCCCTTCTTTTCCTTTCCCATTAGGGCATGCAGAGGCTGTGCCACTTGGGCGAAGCGGGGCACGAACCGCCGGTAATACGACAGGAACCCGATCACTTGTCGCACTTCTTTCGCCGAGCGTGGCGCCGGCCAGTCCTCCAGAGCCTTTACTTTGTCGGTGTCGACTTGGACACCGGCCGCAGATACAATGTGTCCCAGGAATTTCACCTCCGTCTTGAGGAGGAAACACTTCCGGGGCTTGAATTTGAGCCCATGCTCACGAAGGCGTCCGAACACCAGGTCCAGCTTTTGGCAGTGACTCTCGAAGTCACTGGCGAACACCAACACATTGTCTAGGTAGACCAACAGGACGTCGAAAGCCAGGTCTCCTAACAACGCGGTCATCAACCACTGGAACATCGCCGGTGCGTTGCACAGCCCAAAGGGCATACGGGTCCACTGGTAGAGGCCGAAGGGCGTCGTGACGGCCGTCTTTTCTTGGTCCTCCTCCTTCACCGCCACCTGGAAGTAGCCTGCCGTGAGGTCGAGAGAGGAGAAGATTTTGGCCTGCCCCAGGGCGTCTAGGGACTCCTCTATACGGGGTAGAGGATACGCATCTCGGTGCGTCACATTGTTCAGTCGGCGGTAGTCGCAACAGAATCGCACAGAGCCGTCTTTCTTGATTACTATCACGGCTGGCGACGCCCATGGGCTACAGCTCTCCACTAGGACGCCCTGGTCCACCAGGTCTTGCACGTGTCGTTTCACTTCCTGAAAGACGTGGGGCAGTATCCGGCGGTGCCGTTGTTTGACGGGGTGCGCGTCCCCGGTGGGGACGTAGTGAGTGACCGTGGTCGTGTAGCCGTAGTCTCCATCGTCGACGGAGAACACCGTCTTGTGTTTCTCCAATACCTGGTTCAGTCGGCTCACTTGGGCCGGTGTGAGATCTTGGAGGTTCGCTTGTACGGGCACGGCGAGCCCTCGGGTCCTCTCGTCGGCCACCGCCGGTGTCGGGTTGTCCCTGGCTTCAATCACCGTCACCCTAACTCCTCCGTCTACTACTTCCACGGTCACCCTCTCTTTGGGCCGTACTTGACGGGGCAGTGGAGTTCCGCCAGTTGGGACCGGGGCCGGAGCACGATTTCGGCGTCGGTCGGGTTTAGTAGACGCACGGGCACCCTTCCATTTAGGGAACCACGTTAGCCACCAGTAGGCCGGGCGGCAGGTTGGCACTCGGAGTGCTCTCGAGCATCACGGGACGCCGCATCCCCGCCGACGTCTCGCAGCGGCCCGAGACAATCATTTCACTGTGAGGGGGAATGACCACCGGGTCTCAGCTGGCCACCTTCATGTATCCCATTTTTCCCGGGGCGGTGCACTCCCGTTCTTCCTGTGCCATGGCAGCGACGATTCGGCGCAGTGCGACACTTCCGGCGTCGGGGCGACGACTACTTGCGGGGTGCATCCCCTTGATTCCCTTGAAGAGGCTGTCCACCCCGCCGAGTACGTTCATCCCCAGAAGTCCCTGGACGGCGTCCCTCGCGGGTCCACGGAGGGGGTCGTCTTTCTTTTTTTTTAAACTTTGACCAGTCAGCTGGTTCTTTTTAGCGTTTATCGCTTTTTTCTGGTCAAGCATGACCGACAGAAACAGGTTGAATAGGATATAGAACGGGGAAAGACACTCTGAGAAAATACGGCGAGTCCGGGAGTCGAACTCGTGTACCCCAGATCCGTGACGCGCACGGTTGTCCCCGACGCCGAAATAGCGCCGAGATACGCGGTGAGCTACTGGAGCTCCCCGAGGGGGTCGTCTTTCACTGTGAATATGCATTTCCCGGAGAACGTCATCTCTAGGCACTTCACTTCCGCGTACAGGCACCCCACCACTGGGATCTCTAAACCGTTGGCGGCTGTGAGGGTGATCCAGTTAGCGGAGGTCAGCTTCTTCTTCGGGAAGTGCCGCTTGAAGTGGCCTTCCGACATGGTGGTAACCTCGGCTCCGGTGTCAAAGAGGCAGCGGGTCTCGACGCCGTCTATCTGTACATCCAAGGTGAAGCATTCCCCGTGTACATCCTGAGCCCCTGGGCCCTCAGCGACTGGGTCGGCGGCTCCTGTCGTGACGGCGTCGATCGCCCTTCGCAGTCCAGGTCGGTGGGCCCGCCGCTTCGGGTGCGGGGGAAAGGGCAGGGCGTGGTCCACCGGCTGGAAGGGGGCAATCCCTAGCGATATGGCCCGGCTGTTGGCAGGTGTAACATATCAGTCTCCCATCCTCGTCCCGGTGGGGCGTTCCACGCGGGGCAGCGGGCACGTCTCCCCTGCGTCGGCGTCCGGCGATGCCTCTTTGGGGCGCGTCTCGCTCCTGCTGAAACGCCTGGAAGAGCTGTTCTTGGCGCGCGCCCAACCGCTCCTGGCCTGCGAACAGCTGTCGGATAGATTCCTGGAGTGTGTCTGCGCTAGGAGGGGGTTCGCGTCCCTCTGCGGCGGCGGCGTGTATCAGGCCCCAGGCGGAACCCTTAGTGGGGGCAGGACCATCTCTTCGGACCAGTCGATCGCTGCCATCATCAAGTCGAGGAACGTCGGCGCCCTGTCCTCCCTTACATACTTCCTCATCTCCCGTCGCAGCATTTCGTCCCTCAGGCCTAGCACGAACTGCTCCTGCAGCCGGGCAGCAGGATCTGCAACCTGTCGGGGATCTCGGCCCTGTATGCGACGCATCCGCTCCTGTAAGTTGTAAGCAAACTCTCTCACGGTCTCGCCGTCTGTTTGTCGGCGGTCAAGGAACTCTCCCAGGCGGACACTGACCGGGGTTTTGTCTCCGTACGTCTCTTGCAGCAATCGGAACATGGCGTCCGGCTCTGGGGCGGTCCCTTCCATCACGAAGCGCACCGTCCGTTTAGCCTCGCCTTTTAGGTACCGTTGTACGAACTCCGCCTGTTCGTCGCCGGGCACTCTGCTGATCCGGAAATGCGCTTTCATTTCCCGGATCCAATCCTCCACCGGCGGCTCTCCTCTCTCTTTCCCCCCCCCCCCCCCGAACTTGCTGCATTTTCCGTCCCGTTGGACATACACGGTCGAAAACGGGACGGGACGGGACGGGATTCGCGGCCGTCCCTGTCGAGGGCGGCCTGGGTCCTTTCCAGGACCAGCGCCTGTCGGTCCAGGAGGCCGGCTTGTTGGTGGGCTTTGTTCGCCAGGGCCTTCACCTGTGCGGTCAGTTCTTTCATGGTTTCGGCCTCCTCCTTCACCTCGGCGGCGGCGCCCTGGCCGTCTCGTTGCTCCCGTAGGGCTGCCTGAGTGTAGCGCTTCTCTTGGAGTGCCTGCTCGGTCAACTCCTTCACTTCGGCTTGCTGCTTCAGTAGTGCCGCCTGAGTCCGACACTCCTCCTGCAGCTCCTCAAACTTCGCTGCCATTTCCTGCGCGGCGCGGGTCTGGTCTTCTGTCATCATGGTCTCTCTACTGGTCGAGATCAAGCAAGTAGGTTAGGATGTTGATCCTGTTCGTGATGCCAAATGTAGCAGGGTGGATTATCCCTGCTTTATGGGAGTGGTTGTACACGGCCACCTGGTAGCGGGATGCAGTAGAGCTTGGTCTAACTGAACCCCTGTCTTTGGGCCCGGAACGTCGAACTGGAGGTCGGGCAGCAGGAGCGGATGGGGCCCAGGATTTACTAACCTGGGGGTGGTACTCTGGTCCTCCTCGCCCTCCAGGGCGGTCAGCAGTAGCTCCCCACACACTCTCACTTCCCCCAGTACCTCCGTTAGCCCTCCCACACCTGGTGGCTGTTAGATGAATAATGATTTTCGCTCCCCAAAGCAGTACTGTAGAGGCAGAAACCGACTTGGTGGATTTATATATTATTATTATATTATTATTATTATTATTATTATTATTATTATTATTATTATTATTATTATTATTATTATTATTATTATATATATATTATATTATATATATATATATTAGAACCTTTAGACTGTCTTATTTATGTTTGGACACTAGAGGGCTCACCACCCATTACAGCCCACTCCTATAAATAGCCAAGGTGATCACTGGAATCTTGTGCATCTGCCGAGGTTTTACATTCAAACGCTACTGTTTCACTGTTGGAACTGACCACGGAGCAATTGACGACTGTTCTGTTTAACCCTTCATTTACTATCATTTACCTTTGGACAACAATAAACCCTGTAAACCGAACCGGCGGCAACTTTGGACATTCAATTCATTCAACATCACAACTTTGGTACAGCGTGAAAAGGCACATTAGCGGGTGCATCGTGGACGACTGTCAGCACACCCAGGAATGACAGTCGGCCACTACAAAGTTTGAAGGTCTCCTCCTGAAAGAAGGACGTGAGTAAAAAGTTTGAAGGTCTCCTCCTGAAAGAAGGACGTGAGTACAAAGTTTGAAGGTTCCCTCACGACAGAAGAACGTGAGTGTAAAGAAGAAAGTTTGAAGGTGTCCTCACGACAGAAGGACGTGAGTACAAAGTTTGAAGGTCTCCTCATGAAAGAAGGACGTGAATACAAAGTATGAAGGTTCCCTCACGACAGAAGAACGTGAGTGAAAAGAAGAAAGTTTGAAAGTGTCCTCACGACAGAAGGACGTGAGTACAAAGTTTGAAGGTTTCCTCCTGAAAGAAGGACGTGAGTACAAAGTTTGAAGTTACCCTCACGACAGAAGGACGCGAGTGAAAAGGAGGAAAAATATCCTTGTGAAAGAAGGGCGTGATATGTGAGTATAAAGTTGGATCACCTCCCTCACCAAGGACAAGCAGAGGTAAGAAGATTTTTTTTTTTTTTATTATTATTGATCTTTTTCCCCCTCTATTTTCCTCCAATTTTCTCCCATCCCAATGTTAGTCGTATGCCAATTCCCAATCCCCTTCCTGGTCGCTGCGCACTTACCCCCCACAGTCAGATCATCTGGGAGAGTGGAGGCTATCACGTGCTTCCTCCGACACACCTCCAGCCAATCAACCGCTTCTTTTCACCTGGCAGCGCGGATCCTCCCTGAGAGGGCGTAGCGTGTGGAAGGATCACACTATCCCACTCAGGTCCTATCCGCGCTTAGCAGGCGCCCCGACCGAACTGTAGGAGTCGCTGTTTACAACGACCCGGACCCACCCTCTAATACAGCCAATTGTATTAGTGTGAACGGCCAGCCAAGCTGGTGACAACCCCGGAGCTGGGGTTGGTGACGAACGCAATCTCCGCTATGCCACCTAACCGCCCAGGAGGTAAGAAGATTTTAAATAAAACCTCCATTGATGAAGAACTGGATAACGGATAACGCTGCTGTATTTATGAATGGAACCAACTCAGGACATTGCTACTGCGTGCGCTTCCTTGCGAACGCTGTGGAGCATTCTAGCGTCGGACTAATTAAATTGTAATACTGTGGATAATGGAACGGACTATGCGCCGTATTGATGTGTGGAACCGTCACAATTATTATTGTCTGGACGTGTGGAAACTGGACACTAAATGTAACGCAATGGACTCTGATTTAAATTCCGACATATATAGCAGTGGACAATACTATGTTACTGCAGAGCATTCATCAGCGGGAAGAAAATAAACCCACTTTGAAGGCTCTGGCGTCACACCACGTCGCCATACGATTATTATAACATTTAAAGTTACACTTCGTTATATGTAAAGAATAAAATAAATACAGTAACGAAATGTCTGAAGCAACGGATAAATGGAACCATTGCAATTAATGTTACTCTGGACGTGTGGAAACGGGATAACGTTGGCACATAAACCCACTTTGAAGGCTCTGACGTCACACCACGTCGCCATGTGATTGTAACGTTTAAAGCTACAAACGATATTTGTAAAAAGTTAAAAGAATAAATAACAATGTCTGAAGCCAGGATGGGAAAGTACGTGCCTCGCCAGCCAAGCAGTCATAGAAGTAGTGTGAGCTCAACAGCCTCATCTATGCAAAAGGACTCAAGCTGAAAAAGCTGCCATGATGGCACGTCTTGCCAATTTAAAGAAAAAAAATTACCTTGAAAAACAACAAAGGGATTTGAAGCATGAATTGGAAAACAGACAAGCAGCATTAAATACCTTACAAGAGGAGCTTGAGATGAAAACTGTCATTGACGCTGCATATGCTACATTAAAGGCACTATCAAGTTGTGAGGAAAAGAAGATGTCTGTTGAAGACAAAAGATTTGTGGAAATTATGTCGAACTCTGCTGTGAAAAGTGATGGACATTACCAACTTGCACATACCAGTTATGCCCTATTAAAGTCTGCAGAGGACAACACAGATGCATTCTCAGCTGAAGCGACACTGTTCGAAGCAATTTCAATGAAAATGATTGTTTAAAGTCTATTTCCACAGAAGAAGAAGCAGTGACAGAGGAAGTCGCTGTGTCAGACAGTGATGAAGGAGATGAGGACAGCGATGAAGAAGAGGGCAGCGAGGATGAAGATGAGGATGACTATTCGATCGCGCCTCATATTCCCTCCAAGGAGTGGATTGCTCCTCAGACACTTCCTCAGAATGAACCAGATGACGATGATGATGATGGTGGTGAGGAGGACGGCGTCGATGACGTCGATGATGAAGAAGAGGACGACAAAGCGATCGCGCCTCATGTTCCCTCCAAGGAGTGGATTGTTCCTCAGACAGTTCCTCAGAATGAACTAGACGATGATGATGATGATGGTGGTGAGGAGGACGGCGTCGATGACGTCGATGATGAAGAAGAGGACGGCGTCGATGACGTCAATGATGAAGAAGAGGACGCCGATGACGAAAACAAACTGCATAGCCAGAGTGATGAAGGAGAGGAGGACAGTGATGAGGACGAGGAGGACAGTGATGAAGACGAGGAGGACAGTGATAAAGAAGAGGAAGACGATGGAGTAGAAGAGGTGGACCAGTGGCCAAGCCATACTGCTAAAACAAGATGTGCTGCCCCTGCTGGTCGAAGCCGGCATGTGCTGCCAACAACCTCTCATACCCAAGCCCCTCAGTCTCACACTGATCTACATCAAACAAGCATAGAAGTGCATCTCCCAAAACGTAGCTCTACTCTGCAAGGACCTGCTGAGGTCAAGAGTGTTGGAGGAAATGCCAAGCCAATGGGAAAGAGCAGAACCAAGATAGAAGTATCAGAAGAAAAGGAGGCGTGTTCAGTTGAACACCATGACAAAAGTGTTCTGATATCTGATGAAGATGAAGAGGATGAAGGACAAAAGACGGTTGAAACGGTTATGTCAACCGGCAGTGGAATGGTTTCTCTGGAAGCCCATGGTGTTACCGGGGCCGGTGATCAGGGGTGTAGCTAAAGATTCTGGGCCCCATGAAAGAATGTATTTGTAGGCCCCCAGTGAATGCGAGCGAGCGTAAGCGCACGAGAGGAATCTTTTTTAGCCATTTTTTTATTGATGAAAACGCATAATATGGTTTTTACCTATACATTCGGATCAGTAGTTCAGCACCTGCACTGTTGGTGGGTGAGCCTAGTAAAGGATGTCGCATTGCGTTCATCTTCAATGAATGGACCAATGCAATAGTCTACCAAAGCCCCCCCTCTCTCTCTATATATCTCACACACACACACTTCAGAAACAAAATCAATGTATCAATGAGAGCATCAATAATACACCCGAGTGGTGTCTAGTAAAAAAAAAAAAAAAAAAAAAAAATGTGGGCCCCCCCCCCAGTGCTGGGCCCTTGGAATCATCCTAAGCTACCCCCCCCCCAGCTACGCCCCTGCCGGTGATGACCAAACACTTGCAATCATGCCAGTTTCCAAGAGAAAGAATTATAAGAGAAGACGGAGCAGGGACACCTGGAAAAGCCGGCTGAGACTTCCTGACAGACTTACCGCTGACAGTCCTGATGACTCTGATGGAAGGTCACAACCAGTAGACATTGGCTATATGCCTATCAGAGCTATAGGGCTCTGTTGAACAATGAATAAACATTGAATAGACATAATATGCATATAGCCTATCAGAGCTATATGGCTCTGTTATTAAAAAAAAAAAAATAAAAAATAAAAAGGGCATTATGTTTTTGGCTCAAATAGATTTTGTATGTTTATAATAATAACGGAACCGGTTGTTGGACCGGAGCCTGACCAACAGCCTAATGCTTTGAAACATTTAGAATGTTATTGACTGTTACTTGACTCACTAACTGATTTGTTCTTCCCATGCTCAGGGACAACAGGTGAAAACAACAGGACCCAGTCAAGTTTCTATGTGTTTAGAACTATGATTTGAAATTGATTATTTATGAGGACATTAGCATTGACTGTAGGTTATGTCGGCTTCTTTGCCTCTTTGATGCATATATCATTTTATAATTGTGTTTTGGTGCACAATTAAGGGGCCGGGGTGTAGAGGCAGAAACCGACTTGGTGGATTTATATATTATTATATTATTATTATATATATATTATATTATATATATATATTAGAACCATGCACTGAACCATTTATATATATATTATATTATATATATATATATTAGAACCTTTAGGTCTTATTTATGTTTGGACACTAGAGGGCTCACCACCCATTACAGACCACTCCTATAAATAGCCAAGGTGATCACTGGAATCTTGTGCACCTGCCGAGGTTTTACCTTCAAACGCTACTTTTTCACTGTTGGAACTGACCACGGAGCAATTGACGACTGTTCTGTTTAACCTTTCATTTACTATCATTTACCTTTGGACAACAATAAACCCTGTAAACCGAACCGGCGGCAACTTTGGACATTCAATTCATTCAACATCACAACTTTGGTACAGCGTGAAAAGGCACATTAGCGGGGGCATCGTGGACGACTGTCAGCACACCCAGGAATGACAGTCGGCCACTACACGTACCCTTCCTTAATGACCTGTAGAGACCTTTAACACTGAAATAGGGGTGTTGGTGGGGAAGGGTTAAATAATAATAACATTACCCGGACCAAAAAGGGTTAAGACACGGACTCAGTAATCGACACACACACAGTGCTCCCATCCAGTACTTGTTTAGTGTCAATTAAGATTCAAGTTACAGATAAATACAATTGGCTTCAATGCTATACTCCTTAGGCACCAAGTACTCTCACTCCATAAGACAGATTAAAGTGCTGCCCACGTCTGGGCTAGTATCAGTACCAATACCTTCCCTTAAGGGTTTACATATATTGTTGCACTATTTTAACAACAGGGAGGGAAGGGTTCACTGAATGGGAAATGGTATAATTGAACATGCACGTTATAACACTCAAACAAAATGAAAAGTGGGCCCACGTTACCAAATGAAAGTCCTAGCTAAAGCCGGCTTAAAATGGTTGTGTTACCCCTAGACGCTGCTGCTAGCGTTCTTTCCAAACAACATTTATCTTCGCCCTTAGGGCCTGCGCCACACAGTGAATCATATGATACTGTTTCAGCACTCGAAGCGCCGCTGTATTTAACCGAGATGGCGGGCCCACTCTCACCACCACTCGTCCGGGTGGTAAGATGGCCGTCGGGCGATCCCGCGATAACAGCCAGGGGGCCGGGTAGGCAGCTGGGGCAGTGCCGTGGGCTGGAGTAGCGTGCTGTGTTGTGGCGACCTCTGCTGGGAGAAGAGGCGTCCTCGGCTGCGTCAAAGAGATGTCCACTGCGGGGCTGAAGGGCCGAGCTGGCGCGCGGGCTAAGCTGTGGGCTAACCTAAACACAGCTAAACTGTAGGTCTTGGTGGACCCTCCTGCTATCGCCTATATAGCTAACGCACAGTGGCTATGTATACCACCTGTCTTCGGCGACGCTCGCCTAGTGGTGCACTCAAAGTGTCTATAGCCGTTAGCTACAAGCTAAAATACCGCGTACACTTCTAGTATAACCCGTGGTATTACTGAAGTTTATTCCTTTCTCTGTTTCATTAGTCCAACACTCCACTATCGCCTGTAGTTATATAATAACCCGTTTTGTAGCAGAGTCTCTCTATCTCTCCCGCTTGCTCTCAACAGGGCTCTTCGAGAGCGCACGTCTGTTCACGTCCACGTTCCACACCGAAGAGAGCTCCTCTAGCTTCCGCTCCCCAGGTAACCAGCGTCTTCCTCATCTCCTTTCTCCTCCGCTACGCCTGCCACCACCGCCCCCTGCTGGCGACCGCAATCTGGTCCCACTATGGGACACTCAAGGCAGGAAAAAGGGTGATCTAGTTGCACGTTAATAATCCATATTCTGGCCGGAGGGATGAAAGAGAACCTCGCGTTATTTGTCCGGGCGAGATATCAAAGAGAACCACTGGTTACCATGTCTTTGTGCACACAGGGGAAGTAAAAGGTTACGTTAGCACTTCTGAATAATAGTAGAATATTCAGGATGCTACACATGCATTGAGTTGGCGTGTTGCATGCATTGAGTTAATGTGTTGCATGCATTGAGTTAGTGTGTTGCATGCATTGGGTTGGAGTGTTGCATGCATTGAGTTAGTGTGTTGCATGCATTGAGTTGGAGTGTTGCAGGCCACTGGTGGCCTATTTGTGGCGTTCTCATCATAGTTGTTATAATACAAATATATTAGTCCTATAGGAAAACTAATATATATATTATATTATAGTTATAAGGATTGTCCACAGACTGTAAAAACGGCAATAACACTACCGTGTGACTGCAACTTGTTCCTGTTTGCGGACGACTCAGCCCTGCTGGTCTCTGACAAGAACAAGTTACAGGTTGAAAAAACCCTCAGCTCAGAACTAGGCAAAATCTGCATATGGCTCGCTGATAACAAACTATCATTACACATGGGCAAAACAGAGTCCATTCTCTTCGGTTCAAATAACAAACTCAGCAAGACCGACGGCTTCTCAGTTACAGTGGGTGACAATATTGTCACAAGGAAAGAAGATATTACCTACCTGGGTTCCATCCTAGAGGCAAATCTTTCCTGTGACAAAATGGCATCCAATGTAATAAAAAAAGTCAACCAACGAACTCGATTCTTGTACCGGATCTCCTCACTGGTAAACAAGAATACCCTGAAGACTCTGGCAGGAGCACTCATTCAAGGGTACTACGACTATGCTTGCACCTCATGGTACCAAAGCACCTCAAAGGCGCTAAAAACAAAATTACAAACATCTCAAAACAAACTGGTCAGACTACTGCTTGACCTTACTCCTAGAACCCACCTCACCCCTGCCCACTTTGACAACCTAGGCTAGGATGGCTTAGAGTAGACGACAGAGTACAGCAACTTGCAATGGGCCTGGTCTACAAGATACACTACACGACCAAGGTACCCATGTACATGTCAAAATACTTCCCAAAGGTCAGTGAATACCACGATCACAACACCAGAGGGAGCTCCACAAATCATGTTAAACCCAGATTCGGCTCAAACAAGGGACTAAACACGTTTCGCAATTATGCCACATCAATGTGGAACGCCCTACCCAAAGCTGTAAAGGAATGTGAATCACTACCCACTTTCAAAAACACTCTCAAAAAACACCTAAGGGAGACTGCAACTCGAAACTGGCCCCTGTAAATGTCCGAACACAACCCCCTCCAATGTACAGTAAATTACCAAGTATGGTCTTGTCAATATTCCAATGTACAGTTTTGTTTGTACAGTTGTACAGTGTCCCCCACCCACCCCTCCTACCCAACCCCCCCCCCCCCCCACCTACCCAATCCAATGTACAGTTTCTACGTCAAATGTATATACTCTTTTTTCTGGACTCTTTTTGTATCACAAACAGTACTGTATTTGCAAATCTGGTATGTCATAAATGTATAGATGTAGCAGTACTGTCTATCTGTTGTATGTCATGTATGTCATATATGTTACAATGAATTGAAAATGGGGGACCCTGATGTAAACAAGACGAAAGTCTTTCTCTGGTCTGCATCCCCTTAACAATTGTATGTATTGAGCTGTACTGTACTGTACCCATTTTGCAATCTGTTAATAAAGTTTTCAATCAATCAATCAAAACCGGCTAGGAACCTTTATCGAGCATTTTACTTTATCGAACTGTTTTTGTGAAACACCGGGCGGTCTTTTTGATTCCTTCCTACTGTTGTTCAACAGCAAGTCCTTGTTTGCATGTTGTAATTTCAATATTTTGACGATGCAGGTTCTTTCTGCTGATTTGTCATGTTAGCTTTAATAACCAGCACTGTTCGTTACTTTATAAACTAGTGTCGAGGTCGAAATCGCTGTCATGATAATTAATAACGTTCGTTTTGGTCAGAATCACGTTAACGTTATCATTAGCAACTGAAGTGTGTCAGAATGAGCAATCCACCAAAAAAGAAATGCTACATGGGACAACACCAGATCATAAAGAAAAAGAGGTAACATTTTCGGGGACAGGGATTTATTTGTATTTATTTGTTTATTTATGTGCTTGATTTGATGAACATTGACGCAATGCAACGAGATGTACCCCAGTGCATAGATGCATTGATTGATTGAAGATTTTATTAACGGATTGCAGAATGGGTACAATACAGTACGGCTCAATACACACAATTGTTAAGGGGATGCAGACCAGAGAAAGACTTTCGTCTTGTTTACTGTACATCAGGGTCCCCCATTTTCAATTCATCATAATATATGACATACAGATAGACAATACTGCTACATCTATACATCTATGACATACCAGATTTACAAATACAGTACTGTTTGTGATACAAAAAGAGTCTAAAAAAGAGAGTATATACATATTACATTTGACAAAGAAACTGTACATTGGAGGAGGTTGGGTAGGTGGGGTGGGGTGGGGGGGGAACTACATTGGGCTGTGGTGTTCCTGTGGTGTTCCACAAGGAAGCATACTAGGACCGCTACTGTTCCTAATTTATGCAAATGACATGTCGTCAGCATGTGACTGCAACTTGTTCCTGTTTGCGGACGACTCAGCCCTGCTGGTCTCTGACAAGAACAAGTTACAGGTTGAAAAAACCCTCAGCTCGGAACTAGGCAAAATCTGCATATGGCTCGCTGATAACAAACTATCATTACACATGGGCAAAACGGAGTCCATTCTCTTCGGTTCAAATAACAAACTCAGCAAGACCGACGACTTCTCAGTTACAGTGGGTGACAATATTGTCACAAGGAAAGATGAAATTACCTACCTGGGTTCCATCCTAGAGGCTAATCTCTCCTGTGACAAAATGGCATCCAGTGTAATAAAAAAAAGTCAACCAAGGAACTCGATTCTTGTACCGGATCTCCTCTCTGGTAAACAAGAATACCCTGAAGACTCTGGCAGGAGCACTCATTCAAGGGTACTACGACTATGCTTGCACCTCGTCATGGTACCAAAGCACCTCAAAGGCGCTAAAAACAAAATTACCAACATCTCAAAACAAACTGGTCAGACTACTGCTTGACCTTACTCCTAGAACCCACCTCACCCCTGCCCACTTTGACAACCTAGGATGGCTTAGAGTAGACGACAGAGTACAGCAACTTGCAATGGGCCTGGTCTACAAGATACACTACACGACCAAGGTACCCATGTACATGTCAAAATACTTCCCAAAGGTCAGTGAATACCACGATCACAACACCAGAGGGAGCGCCACAAATCATGTTAAACCCAGATTCGGCTCAAATAAGGGACTAAACACGTTTCGCAATTATGCCACATCAATGTGGAACGCCATACCCAAAGCTGTAAAGGAATGTGGATCACTACCCACTTTCAAAACCACTCTCAAGGGACACCTACGGGAGACTGCAATTCAAAACTGGCCCCTGTAGATGTCCTAACCCAACCCCCTCCAATGTACAGTCATTTACCTAGTATGGTTTTGTCAATAGTCCAATGTACAATTTTGCTTGTTTGTACAGTGTCCCCCCCCCCCTCAATGTACAGTTTTGCTTGTTTATACAGTGTCCCCCCCCCCCCAACCACCTCCAATGTAAATTACCCAGTATGGTTGACAATATCCCAATGTACCCAACCCCCCCACCCAACCTCCTCCAATGTACAGTTTCTACGTCAAATGTATATACTCCCTTTTCTTGACTCCTTCTGTATCACAAACAGTACTGTATTTGCAAATCTGGTATGTCATAAATGTATAGATGTAGCAGTACTGAATATCTGTATGTCATGTATGTCATATATGTCCTGATGAATTGAAAATGGGGGACCCTGATGTAAACAAGACGAAAGTCTTTCTCTGGTCTGCATCCCCTTAACAATTGTGTGTATTGAGCTGTACTGTATTGTACCCATTCTGCAATCTGTTAATAAAGTTTTCAATCAATCAATCAAAGGTGGTTGGGTGGGTGGGGTAGGCGGGTGGGGTGGTTTTTTTTTAAACTTTATTTTTTAGCGTTTATCGCTTTTCTGGTCAAGCATGACCGACAGAAACAGGTTGAAATGGGATGTAGAGCAGGGGAAGACATTCTGAGAAATGACGGCGGGTCCGGGAAGCAAACTCGTGTCCCCCAGATCCGTGACGAGCACGGTTTTCCCCGACGCAGAAATAGCGCCGAGATATGCGGTGAGCTACGGGAGCTCCCAGGGTGGGGTGGGGTTTAACTGTACATTGGATTATCGATGCATCGTTACATCCTGTTGTCAAAATCACGCATCATAGGATTTTCAGCCATAAGCTTATATTTCTCTTCTTTTTGAGTATAGCTTTAAAGGCCCTGCTGAGCCACTGCCAGCAAGACGTTCTCCCCTCCAGCAGACCCATTATCTGGACAAAACAAACACTGAGAATATTCATGGCGCCCAGCACAACACTGCTAAAATGGTGAGTTTGACAGATAGACAGGCGGTCGGCCACACAATCAATGAGTGAGGTGAGTAAGAGAGAGAACCCAAAGTGACTTTATTTTAATTGTATGATGTGGTTTAGGGTGGATGGCCAGTATTTCCTCTGGGGGAATCCTCCTTGGCCCTTGATGAGGAGATGCTGCAGGCACTGGATGCTCTGGACCCTGCAAGGCCTGCAGCCGACAAAGGTCCTCTAGCAACAGTAAAGCCAGATGCACAGGGAGGATCGTCTCCATCACTGCCTCCTGTACCGGGTGCAGACAAAAAGGCGAGGGATTGTTTAACGGAGATTAGGGATGGAGACAGAGCACCTCCTCAGCCCACAGGCCCAGGTCTGGGACCGGGACCACTCAGAGAACACACCTGCATCCCGGCAGGCCCAGGTCTGGGACCGGGACCGGGACCACCCAGAGAACACACCTGCATCCCGGCAGCGGTGAAGGGGCAGGGTGTCTGTAAGGGGAGAGGTGATTGTGTGAGACCGGGGTGGAGGCCAGACTGTAAAGACCTGGCCCAACGTCTTCTCTTCAGCGAGGACTTGGAGGACGCAGAGCGAGCTCAGAGGGGCCTGGAGAGTCTCTGCCATGACCGACCGCACTGCGAGACAGAGACCAACCAGCAGGCAAACATCTGCAGAGGGTGAGTCCTGTCAACTGTCTGTCACAGTGTCCTCCAAATGATTTTTCTTCCTTTCGGATTAGTGTAACCGAGTGGATTTGAACCGGGGACCATAGGATCCACAGGCGGCCGCACTCAGGGGCGTAGCTGCAGATTCTGGGCCCCATGAAAGAATCTCCAATCCATGCGAGCCCGCGTTAGCGTGCAAGCTTAAAACATTTGGGGCATTTATTTATTGAAGAAAACGCATAATAGGGTTTTTACCTATACATGATTGATTGATTGATTGAAAAGTTTATTAACAGATTGCAGAATGGGTACAGTACAGTACATCTCAATACATACAATTGTTAAGGGGATGCAGACCAGAGAAAGACTTTCGTCTTGTTTACACCAGGGTCCCCCATTTTCAATTCATCATAACATATATGACATACATGACATACAGATAGACAGTACTGCTACATCTATACATTTATGACATATCAGATTTGCAAATACAGTACTGTTTGTGATACAAAAGTGTCCAGAAAAGGAGTGTATATACATTTGGCGTAGAAACTGTACATTGGAGGAGGTTGGTGGGGTGGGGTTGGGTGGGTTGGGTGAGGGCTGTACATTGGAGGTGGGGGGGGGGGGGGGGGGGGGGGGTTGGGTAGGGGACACACACACATTTTACACTGTACATTGGAATGTTGACAAAGCCTTACTTGGTCATTTACTGTACAACTAGGTTAGGACATTTGTAGGGGCCAGTTTCGAATTGCAGTCTCACGTAGGTGTTTTTTGAGAGTGTTTTTGAAGGTGGGTAGTGATTCACATTCCTTTACAGCTTTAGGCAGGGCGTTCCACATTGATGTGGCATAATTGCGAAACGTGTTTAGTCCCTTGTTTGAGCCGAATCTGGGTTTTACATGATTTGTGGAGCTCCCTCTGGTGTTGTGATCGTGGTATTCACTGACCTTTGGGAAGTATTTTGACATGTACATGGGTACCTTGGTCGCGTAGTGTATCTTGTAGACCAGGCCCATTGCAAGTTGCTGTACTCTGTCGTCTACTCTAAGCCATCCTAGGTTGTCAAAGTGGGCAGGGGTGAGGTGGGTTCTAGGAGTCAGGTCAAGTAGTAGTCTGACTAGCTTGTTTTGAGATGTTTGTAATTTGTTTTTTAGTGCCTTTGAGGTGCTTTGGTACCATGAGGTGCAAGCATAGTCGTAGTACCCTTGAATGAGTGCTCCTGCTAGAGTCTTCAGGGTATTCTTGTTTACCAGAGAGGAGATCCGGTACAAGAATCGCGTTCGTTGGTTGACTTTTTTTAGCAGGTGCTGGTTGACATTCGGATCAGCAGTTCAGCACCTGAACTGTTGCTGGGTGAGCCTAGTAAAGGATGTCGCATTGCGTTCATCTTCAATGAATGGACTGAATGAATTAACTTACTTAAGGATAATAATAAAACTATATTAATAAAAAGATAATAATGGTGTTCTCTGGGCCCCCCCCCCCCCCAGTGCTGGGCCCTTGGAATCATCCTAACCCCCCCCCCCCCCCCCCCCCAGCTACTCACTAACCAGCTGAGCTAAAGGGTCAGACCGGTTAGCAGGTGCTGGTTGACTGAGACAGACTCAACTCTCAGTCCTTTTCCCTCCTCACGCTCCTTTTTATTTTGCTCTGCGCAAATCAACAGGCAGACAAGCGGTGCCAAGAGTAAGAGATCCCCTCTCAACACTGAAGAAGGCAGGCCAAGTAAAAACTCTCGTTCTCCTTTGGAGGTCCCCAGCGATTACATCCTGTTCAGCCCCACCCACCTGGCAGCAGCAAGGGAGAGAGCGGAGATCCAGCGGTCATTACGAAACCAGTCAGTGTCTGTGCTCACGCCTCCTACTGGCTTAGAGCTCAGTACACTCAATGACACCTCGCCTCAGCCAGGTAAGGCTGGCGTCTTCTTTCTATGTTGAGAAGAAGTGTATCGGATAGTAGTGGTAGGCAGATTAATTGGGCATTTTGAAATTATCTGCATCGGCCAATAAACCACAACCACATAACCGAACAACAAAAATGTTAGCGCTGTCAATTTATTTATACATTATACATTTACACATTAAAATAATAAGTAGAGTTCAGATCCACAGAAAAGAAGAGACATTCTTCCGTGTCATATTTGAATATTCAATTGTTGATTTTTATCACATGCAAAGAAAAATCATTATATCGGCCGCCTTGCTCTCTAAATATTGGGATCGGCATTAGCCATCAAAAAACCCATATTGTCGACCACTATTGGATGCCTTTTGTTGGCTTTAAGACACCTACATTTGTTTTCATTTGTGTGTTTCTTCTTTTATCATTGTATGAGATATTTTTTGACAAAAACAACAAAAAACATCAACATTGTTGCCAGGCATCATGATATCCACAATATCCAGATATCAAACAATATCTGTCTGTCATGGATTATGGGTAGGGAGTCTTTATATAGCTCTACATAATTTGTATAGGCTATGTTTTAAATGTTAGCCTATATACTGTAGCTGAAGGAAGGTAAATGACATTAGTGAGGATACAGAGGTAAAAGCCAATAGCCACGTTCCTTATTCCAGCAAATAAATGATCCATTTTGTAATTTCTCAGTCGCCGTAGGAAAGTAAATATTTCTGTCTTGTGAATCTCCTTGATGACTTCAAGCCTGTTGTTTACTTAACGTGGGTCGATTTGTAACCATTTAAGACGGTCAATATTTTCAGGAAGTATCCTGTTATTTCTTCTGGGAGATCGGCCAAGTAAAGCGACATGCACGTCAGTGGCGTGTGTGTTTCATAAAGTTTGGTCTATGTGTCTTGTTTCATCGAGGAGAGTTGCCCACAGTGCTGTTAACACATTCCCTGCCATGATTTATATCCATCAATATAGCCAGTCTGCCACCACTCTAAGCCTATGGAGATGTTTACCTTCTTTGCAGTGCTATAACGTTTTAAATTGTATTGCTAAATTGACATTACTAAGGCCCATTCAACATCGATTATCTATCGTTCAGGATGTAGGAACGTTATACTTTTTCATTCATATATTCATACAAAAATACCTTCTAGAATATAAGTATGTTTTTATCGTTTTCTGCAGTAATTCCTAGAATGTGAGCTATAGGCCTAAACGCATATATAGATTATCGATTGCTGTCTATTCCCTAGACACGCTATATTAAAAAATTCAACTATACATGATCGTATACGTTATGCGTCATCATGCGCGGATGAAAGGGGGGGAGGGTCGTTTATAATTCCGTGATCGTCAGTAAATGCTTTATGTAGTATGGGTGATATATTGATTAGGGATGGGTACCTTTCACATTTGAATCGATACCGGTACCCAACGGTACCTTTTTTCGGTACTTTAGTCTCAAGAAATGTAATTTACCTACCTCAGTCGTAAAAAAAAAATCCAAACTTCAAATAACTACAATTTCGACAGTTTTCGGCTTGTCATTGCTCCGACTGCTTTGTTGTTGAATCAAGTCAAATCCTAGGTAAGCATATATTGTGCGTGTGAACGTTGACATGAAAAGAAAAAGGTTAAAAAAAAAGTAAAAATAAAAATAATAAAAAATATTTTTTTTTATTTTTTTTTTATTTTTTTTTCGGTTTCTCACTTGATTCGATACTCGGTAGTACCGACGTGTTTCGGTTCGGTGCCTCAAAAGTACCGAATTCGGTACCCATCCCTAATATTGATCAGATCGGTTTGCGGTGAAATGAATAGACAATTGGGCTGAAAATGACGTCAGCGTCCTCTTACCGTTCGCCGACGAGACTGGAGGAAAAAGATCCCACTTATTTGACGTCGATCTCCTAGATCCATTTCCGGTTTGTATGGCGCAATAAACGCCCAAATCATATCGATTATTGAGTTATGGCAGCGATCCATATGCACGCCAGTGTATGTCTGGAGTCCCGCAACAATATGTGACTGCCGGACGGATTTCCCAGATGCACCGATTTCCACTTCCGGTTGTAACTCGCACGATCATCCACCAGGCAGCGGTATTGAGGCGTTGCAATATTGTGCAGAGTCCCACTGTATCACCAGAGGCTGGGTGGGTGAATTATGAATGCCATGGCGAAAAAATGAAATATGATCTCAATATCGCTGTACAGCGTGGTTTGGCAGACAACGCATGGCGGGCAATAACGCTGTACAACGTGAACGGCGGTGGATGTGTTAAGTGGGAGAGTTTATCAACAACAATGATGTGCCTCTATGCACTATGGAGTTTGTGACTGACTGAGCAGCAGTGTTCAACCTTCCAAACCCAAGAGAGATCTTTCAGGCGCAATTATGGTTCAGACTAGAGATGGGTACCGAATCCTGTACTTTTTAAGGGTACCGACGAATCGCGTCCGACCGTACTACCGAGTACTGATTCATGTGAGATCCACCGGTGCCACATTTCGGTACTGTAATGCACTTTCTTTTAAGTCTGATGACGTCAACATTTAGTTTACCGCGAAACGAAACCTATGAAGTGTGCCGCACATTCACGTCAACATTCACGCGCACAATACACGCTTACCTAGGATTTTACTTGATTAAACAACAAAGCAGTCGGGGCAATGGCAAGCCGAAAACGGTCGCAAATGTTTACAACACTTTACAAAGCTAGATTCAGACAGCGCTCGCTGCAATATTATATATTATATATATATATTAACAAATTGTTCTAAGTAAATAATAATGATAATAAATAATTAGAAGTTTGGAAAAAAAATTCTACAACTGAGGTAGGTAGATTACATTTTTAGAGACTAAAGTACAGAAAAAAGGTACCGTTGGGTACCGGTATCGATTCACAGGTACCGGTTCAAATGTGAACGGTACCCAACCAACTCTAGTTCAGACATGTTCTCTACATCTCGCTGCTAACGTACCCAGAAGTAGTCGTCCACGAGTATCTCAGATAAGTTTTCATTGTATAGCTAGGCTTTTTAAAGGAAAGTGCCAACATTATGGGAAATTCACACCAGTTTCCTCTCTCTTCTTGTCTGACTCTGGAGAAGACTGTAAGCGAATTTCCCATAATGTTGACGTGTTCCTTTTTAAGCAAGCTGCTGAAATGTCAACAGCTGGAGCTGATCATTTCACGGCGAGGTGTGGATGCGATGTTGCGTATCTGTACCCGTGATGCAGGAGCTGAATGTTACACAGTTTGCGAGTTGAGCACTGATATATCAAACTGCATTCACAATGTTTATTCATTCATTCATTTTCATTCAATCTTTATTTCAACTCGAAAATTCATTGAGGGCAAGCCCTCAATTTCAATGACGTCGAGCAGACATATGGTACTTAATAAACACATGATAAATATACAATAAATGCAATCACAATATTGTTTATACAATCAATTAAAACAACTGCAGATTATGGTGGAATGGTTGATAATTAAGGATTTGAACTGACCAAAGGATACCAAAGTATTGTGTTTCAGAGTTTGTTGTATGATGTGCCAGGAGCACATAAGCTAAAAGCAGATTTCCCAGGTTCTTATAAATGTGCGTGTTCTCCTGTAGGTCACAGTGTCGCCGTGGTTGCCCCTGTGGACCAGGCTGAGAAGCTGCTGTTGTCCAACTGGGGTTTGCCTAAGCCTGTACTGGAGCGCTACCGGAAACATGGAGTGACTCACATGTTTGAGTGGCAGGCCCAGTGCCTCACCGTCGGACAGGTGCTACAGGGACAGAACCTGGTCTACTCAGGTGAGAAAACTGAATGTGTGAGTTAGGGCTGTCAACAAATATTCTATATTCAAATTTATAATTGAATTATTAAAAAAAATTTAATTGATTGAAAACTTTGATTTTTTTTTACACAATACAGTAATGACAACAATAAACAGGACTTCACAGGACATAGTAACAACAACAACAATAACGGAAATAACAAACAATAAAAATAAAAAGAATTATAAATAAATGTATTACTGTTTAATTAAATATGTGCAACAATAGATATTCAAATATCATCCTTTTTTTAGAAGTCATTTTTGGCCAGTTTTGACAGCCCTAGTGAGTAGGGCTGGGTTCAAAGAAACAATTTTCCCCAGTCAAATCGAATTTGAATCTGATATTGATTCATAAAATCCCATCGATCTTTACATTTCATATATATATATATATATATATATATATATATATATATATATATATATATATATATATATATATATATATTGTGTTGACTGCTGTAGTGTGTTGGTCATGTCAATTGTAAATATAATTTTCTTTTAATAATGCACCATGTTAGAGGGTTGCCTCTTCCCTGTACAATTTACAGCAATAGTTATCTGAGAATCTCCTTTATATCCAAGCAACATTTTTATTGTAACTGAAATATCCCTAACCAAATCGACATTGAATCGAATCAAATCAGAAATCAAATGACCTTGTGAATCGGAACCGATTCGGGAAATCAGCGGTGATAACGTACCCTTGTAAGACGCCAGCCAAATAGCAACTCGGGCCACTAAATAGCTCTGTTCAGACTGAGTCGCAGTTCTCTCATTTTCAGCCCCCACCAGCGCTGGCAAGACTCTGGTGGCAGAGCTGCTGATGCTGAAGCGCGTGTTGGAGACGAAGAGGAAGGCTCTCTTCATCCTCCCCTTCGTCTCCGTGGCCAAGGAGAAGATGCACTACCTTCAGGTATGATTCTTTATTCAACAGACAGACAGACAGACAGACAGACAGGGAGGCAGACAAACGGATAGATAGACAGATGGATGGATGGATGGATGGATGGATGGATGGATAGGTAGATACTAGATAGATAAGCAAACAAAGTATTTTTTCAGAACAATTCTTAATTACTGCTAATTTCTAAAAGTAAACAACATTCTCTCAAGTACAAATTCTGCAAAATATCACAATGTCTCCCCGTGAAGGCAAATGATGGGCGGAATCTTGAAGGGGTGCAAATATCAACATCGTCACAACGGCCACCCCTGGAAATGTGTCTGTAATGGACTGTATCTGTCCGCGTACCCTTGGCGCGTGACTGACTTGTATGCTTCTGTGTCCCCGCAGAGTGTGTTCGAGGAGGCAGGAGTGCGAGTGGAGGGATACATGGGCAGCACCTCAGCTCCGGGAGGGTTCACTGCTCTAGACGTGGCCGTGTGCACCATAGAAAAGGCCAACTCTCTCATCAACAAACTGATAGAGGAAGAGCGCATGGACCTGCTGGGTAAACAACCTGTGTATTTATTGGAGGACCGAGCCGCTTTTGTGATACGACACCAGTTTGAACATGACGTACATTTAGCATTATTCTCTGTGCGACTGCAACAGTGAATAAAAAGTTTAAACCTGCACTATGGAACATTTTAATTTAACAAATATTGCGTCTTTAGCAAGCTAGATCACAGAGTTGGGCTGAAAAGGAGAACCCCCCCCCCCAACAGCAGTGCATGAAACACAGTGAAATTGCTTATACAAGCTCCTCTGGTCGGGTACGACCAGTGCCCCGAAATCCATAAAAGGCTACATATGGTCTCATTTCTAGAGCATGGAATGAAGGACAAATGTAAAATAGTGCTGAAAGTTACCCTGCTTGAAGAAATTAATCTTTTGTTGCCATTTTCTCTTGACAATTAGTTCTATATCACAGCTTTAATGTTTTGAAGTTAAAAGGCCTCTCCATAATATGTGATTTAACCCATCAGTGGTATGCCACTGTACTTTCTCTTGTGAACAGGTATGGTGGTAGTGGATGAATTACATATGGTTGGTGATTCCGGAAGAGGTTACCTACTGGAGCTGCTCCTCACCAAGATCCGCTATATCGCCCAGAAGCAAAACACCACAGGGTCTGTGTCTCTGTGTGTCTGGCCTCTCTGTCTGTGGCTTTCTGTGTGTCTCGGTTGACAGAAGATCCCTATTGAGCTATCACAAGCCCCGCCCTCTTTTCTTCATCCTCCCAACTGTTGTTTCCCTCAGACAAACTTTGTTGACCTAACTTGAGCTATAGGTGAATTCTGCCATATTCTGTTGACGTACATCTGTGTGTTTTTGCGCAGGTCCCTTTCTGATGGTGTACAAATCATAGGCATGAGTGCCACCTTGCCTAACCTCTCCCTCCTGGCCGCTTGGCTGCATGCGGAGCTCTACCAGACGGACTACAGGCCTGTACCCCTACTGGAGCATCTCAAGGTGGGGTGCAACATCTACGACAACAAGCTCTCCCTGGTTCGGCGGTTCATACCTGCACTCAAAGTTAAGGTAATGGAGATAACTAACTGTTCCAGAGAGGATTCCAGTTGTTAATGGAAGACGACACAATTGACATGTCTCCGACACAAGTGAAGTTATATTATGTTTTTCTGTGTGTGTGTGTGTGTGTGTGTGTGTGTGTGTGTGTGTGTGTGTGTGTGTGTGTGTGTGTGTGTGTGTGTGTGTGTGTGTGTGTGTGTGTGTGTGTGTGTGTGTGTGTGTGTGTGTGTGTGTGTGTGTGTGTGTGTGTGTGTGTGTGTGTGTGTGTGTGTGTGTGTGTGTGTGTGTGTGTGTGTGTGTGTGTGTGTGTGTGTGTGTGTGTGTGTGTGTGTGTGTGTGTGTGTAGGGAGATGACGATCACATAGTGAGCTTGTGCTATGAGACGGTCAGAGAGGGGCGCTCTGTGCTGATGTTTTGTCCTTCAAAGAACTGGTGTGAGAAACTAGCCGACGGCATCGCTAGAGAGTTCTACAACCTCAAACAAACAGGTATGCAATGCATTCATAATTTATCTTAAAACTCTCAACATGCGGCTACTTTTGTCACACATCCCAAACTGAATTTTAGCTGGGCTGATGATCGTTATGCTTGTTAGTATGTGTGTATTCTAATGATCATTATGCTTGTTAGTATGTGTGTATTCTAATGATCATTATGCTTGTTAGTATGTGTGTATTCTGATGATCATTATGCTTGTTAGTATGTGTGTATTCTGATGATCATTATGCTTGTTAGTATGTGTGTATTCTGATGATCATTATGCTTGTTAGTATGTGTGTATTCTGATGATCATTATGCTTGTTAGTATGTGTGTCTTTGTCTTCTGATGATCATTATGCTTGTTAGTATGTGTGTATTCTGATGATCATTATGCTTGTTAGTATGTGTGTATTCTGATGATCATTATGCTTGTTAGTATGTGTGTATTCTAATGATCATTATGCTTGTTAGTATGTGTGTATTCTGATGATCATTATGCTTGTTAGTATGTGTGTATTCTAATGATCATTATGCTTGTTAGTATGTGTGTATTCTGATGATCATTATGCTTGTTAGTATGTGTGTATTCTGATGATCATTATGCTTGTTAGTATGTGTGTCTTTGTCTTCTGATGATCATTATGCTTGTTAGTATGTGTGTATTCTAATGATCATTATGCTTGTTAGTATGTGTGTCTTTGTCTTCTGATGATCATTATGCTTGTTAGTATGTGTGTATTCTGATGATCATTATGCTTGTTAGTATGTGTGTATTCTGATGATCATTATGCTTGTTAGTATGTGTGTATTCTGATGATCATTATGCTTGTTAGTATGTGTGTATTCTGATGATCATTATGCTTGTTAGTATGTGTGTATTCTGTGTGTATTCTGTGTGTATTCTGTGTGTATTCTGTGTGTATTCTGTGTGTATTCTGTGTGCTACCTCGCGTGCGTCACATGGTTTGTTCTGACTGACGACGGCCTAAGAAAGTTCAGAAAATCCTTTCCATCCACAAGAATGTATGTGAATGTATACCCCACAATAAAATCCAGATTGGGGCTTAAAAACAAACCAAAAAAACTGTGATTATCCTTTAACCTGTTTGGGTCTTACTGGGTTAGAACGTCAGTGTGGAGAAGAGCTCCAGCCGGTGTGTCTGGACCAGGATGGTCTAGTGGATGTAATCGCTCAGTTGAGACGCACTCCGGCGGGATTGGACCCCATCCTAAAGCGTGCTGTACCCTGGGGCGTAGGCTTCCACCATGCCGGTGTGTATATACACACACACACACACACACACACACACACACACACACACACACACACACACACACACACACACACACACATACATGCTCATAAATGCCTCAGTGACAACTAATTCAGTGCCGTTGTTGTGCAGCAGATTCCAGTCTTGACGTATTCTCTGGGTAAGTCTTGCTTCCATGTCGCCCCCCCCCCCAGGCCTGACGTTCGATGAGCGTGACGTGTTGGAGGGGGCTTTTCGTCAGGGCACGATCAGGGTGCTGGCCGCGACCTCTACCCTGTCCTCGGGGGTCAACCTTCCCGCCCGCAGGGTCATCATACGAACCCCCACCTTCAACGGACGCCTGCTGGACCCCCTCACTTACAAACAGATGGCTGGGCGAGCAGGGAGGAAGGGAGTGGACACCATAGGTAGAGCAGCGGTGGAGGAATGACTGGATCAGGATTCAGGGGAAAAGGGAGAAGTTAGAGGAGAACCAGGGGGAAGGGGAGAAGTTAGAGGAGAACCAGGGGGAAGGGGAGAAGTTAGAGGAGAAACAGGGGAGAAGTTAGAGGAGAAACAGGGGAGAAGTTAGAAGAGAAACGGGGGAAAGGGGAGAAGTTAGAAGAGAAACGGGACAGGATAGGATGATTGATTGGTGTACTTGTTACTCACACAGCCATGACTGAAGTTCCTTCTGCTCGGCTCTGTTCTGCTCTGTTCTGCTCTGCTCTGCTCGGCTCTGTTCTGCTCGGCTCTGCTCTGCTCTGCTCTGCTCTGCTCTGCTCTGCTCTGCTCTGTTCTGCTCTGCTCTGCTCTGCTCTGTTCTGCTCGGCTCTGCTCTGTTCTGCTCGGCTCTGCTCTGCTTTGCTCTGCTCTGTTCTGTTCTGCTCTGCTCTGCTCTGCTCTGTTCTGCTCTGCTCTGCTCTGCTCTGTTCTGCTCGGCTCTGCTCTGTTCTGCTCTGCTCGGCTCTGTTCTGCTCGGCTCTGTTCTGCTCTGCTCTGTTCTGCTCTGTTCTGCTCGGCTCTGCTCTGTTCTGCTTGGCTCTGTTCTGCTCTGCTCTGCTCTGCTCGGCTCTGCTCTGTTCTGCTTGGCTCTGTTCTGCTCTGCTCTGTTCTGCTCTGTTCTGCTCGGCTCTGCTCTGTTCTGCTTGGCTCTGTTCTGCTCTGCTCTGTTCAGCTCTGCTATACTCTGCTCTGTTCAGCTCTGCTCTGTTCTGTTCAGCTCTGCTCTGTTCTTCTCTGTTCAGCTCTGCTCTGTTCTTCTCTGCTCTGTTCTGCTCTGTTCTGTTCTGTTCTGTTCAGCTCTGCTCTGTTCTTCTCTGTTCTGTTCTGCTCTGTTCTGTTCTGTTCTGCTCTGTTCAGATCTGTTCTGCTCTGTTCAGCTCTGCTATACTCTGTTCTGTTCTGCTCTGCTCTGCTCTGCTCTGCTCTGCTCTGCTCTGTTCTGTTCTGTTCGACCGAGGTGTATATGAAGTGCAGATTGAGTGTAAAAATACCAAACTCCCTCTCCATCGTCCTCCTCTCACCCTCTTTCTGTTGCTTCTCTCTCAGGAGAGAGTGTGCTGGTGTGTAAGGAGGCGGAGCGTCAGAAGGGTGTGAGTCTCCTGCAGGGTGCTCTTCAGCCAATTACCAGCTGCCTGGTGAAGAGGCAGGGAGAGGGTGTGACCACCAGCATGCTGCGAGCCATCCTAGAGGTATGAAGGTCCATCCTAAAGGTATGAAGGTCCTTGGAACCACAAGCTCCATCCTAGAGGTATGAAGGTCCATCCTAAAGGTATGAAGGTCCTTGGAACCACAAGCTCCATCCTAGAGGTATGGAGGTCCTTGGAACCACAAGCTCTGTTTATTACGTCTAGCCTTGACAACATTTGGGAACCGCTACTTTGGACTGTGAGGAGATTAATACATCCACTAAGATAAGATGAGATATTAGTTTATTGATCCTCTTGGGGGAAATTCGGGCCTCATAGCAACATGGGGGAGGGGTGAGGGGCGGTACAGGGATGGGCAGGGTAATAGTAGAGAGACGTAAACATAGGCAATAAGATTAGATAAATAAAAGATGAGAAGAATAAACTGTGTAAACAATATAATTAATTCTGAATATGAAAACAAAGGTGCAGATGAGGGTCTGTATGCCCTATTGGTTATATTATGTTACAATAAATATAGTTCATACACATTTTTATCTGAATATATATATATACTATGAGTAGGAGTGAAAGTAAACGGTATACGCAGTGGGGTATGAGTCTGTGGCTGAACGTGCTCTCCAGGCCAGCTTCCTTCTCATCCTCCTCTCTGCCACCACCTTTACATTTACATTTAGTCATTTAGCTGACGCTTTTATCCAAAGCGACTTACAAGTTCTGTACGACAAGCCATCAGGAAGAGCACAACTCTATCAGCTGAGTAACAATGTTCATCAAAGTGTTGAGTGCTACAGTGTAGGTTAGTTTATTAGGACAAGTGCATGACAGTATGGTTAGTTAGGATTAGATTTTTTTTTTTTTTTTTTTTTAATTCAGATAATGGTTGAAGAAGTGAGTCTTTAGTCGACGGCGAAAGATTGGACGTGTTTCGGCTGTCCTAACTGGGGTGGGTAGTTCATTTCACCATTGTGGGGCAAGGACTGAGAATAGGCGACTTCTCTTTGATGACCCTCCCGGAGCTTGGATAGGAGTAGGTCTGAGGCGGCCAGAAGATGCAGAGCGTAGGGGTCTTGAGGGTGTGTAGTTAGAGACCATTGACCGGAGGTAGGCGGGAGCAGTTCCCTTTGCCGCACGGTATGCTAGGTCAAGGGCCTTGAAGCGGATTCGTGCAGCAATGGGGAGCCAGTGCAGGTCCCTAAGAAGTGGGGTGACATGGGCCGACTTCGGTAGGTTTGAGATCAGGCGGGCCGCTGCGTTCTGAATGAGTTGAAGAGGCTTAGTGGCAGTGGCCGGGAGGCCAGCGAGCAGTGCGTTGCAGTAGTCGAGGCGGGAGATGACTGTTGATTGGACGAGGAGTTGGGTGGTTTCTTTTGTCAGGAAGGGGCGTATCCTTCTGACGTTGCTCAGGAGGAATCGGCAGGTTCTGGTTGTCGCTGCGATGTGAGCAGAGAAGTTCAACTGGTCGTCGAGGACAACACCAAGGTTCTTGGCGGTCGGGGACGCGGTCACAGCTGCATTCTCGACTGTGATGGAAAGGTCGGTCAGGGGGGAGGATTTGGCCGGCAGGTGGAGCAATTCTGTTTTGCTTAGGTTCAGTTTGAGGTGGTTGGTCGTCATCCAGGCGGAGATGTCGGACAGACAGGCCGAAATCCGCTCAGAGACGTGGATATCTGAGGGAGGGAAGGAGAGGAAGAGTTGAGTATCGTCGGCATAACAGTGGTAGGAGAAGCCATGAGACGTGATAATGTTACCCAGTGATTTAGTGTAGAGGGAGAAGAGAAGGGGTCCTAAAACCGAGCCCTGGGGGACACCCGTCCGCAGGGGGCGGGTGGCCGACAGGGTCCCTCTCCATGACACTTGGTAGGAGCGGTCATTGAGGTATGATGACAACCATGTCAGCGCAGAGCCAGCCACTCCCATTCCTGCGAGGGCCGCGAGGAGGATCTGGTGGTTGACTGTGTCGAAGGCTGCAGATAGATCTAGGAGAATCAGGACAGAGGAGAGGCCTTTCGCTTTTGCTAAGTGAAGTGCCTCTGTGACCGCAATGAGGGCTGTCTCTGTGGAGTGACCAGTCCTGAAGCCTGACTGATTAGGGTCTAGGAGGTCATTCTGTAAGAGATAAGCAGTAAGTTGGTTGGATACAGCACGTTCAAGTGTTTTAGAAAGGAAGGAGAGAAGAGAGACAGGACGGTAGTTGCCTATGACGGTAGGGTTCAGGGATGGTTTTTTTATGAGGGGCGTGACTCTGGCTTGTTTTAGGGAGGTGGGGACCACCCCCGAGTTGAGTGAGGAGTTGATGGTTGCAGTTAGGAATGGGAGGATGTCTGGTGCTATGGACTGGAGGAGTGGGGAAGGTAGCCGGTCCAGCTGGCATGTAGTCGGACGGTTCGACGTTACCAGTGTCAGGGTCTCGGCTTCTGTAATGGGAGAGAAAGATGACAGAGTGAAGGATGAGGTTCTCGATTCAGCATTTGGAATGGGTGGGGGTTGGGAGAAGGAGCTGCGGATGTTCTCCACTTTTTCCTCAAAGAAGATCGCAAAGTCTTCGGCAGAGAAAGATGAGGGAGGGGGGGGTGGGAGGGGAGTGAGGAGGGAGGACATGGTAGCATGCAGTTTGCGAAGATTCTTGGCAGAGGCCTCGATCCTATGGTGAAAGAAAGAAGCTTTGGCATTAGTAATGGTTTTGGAGAATGTTAACAAGAGGTTGTGATATGTGTCGATGTCAGCAGTGAGGCGTGACTTTCTATACTTCCTTTCAGCTGCTCTCAGGACCTGTCTTTGTTCTCTCACTGGATCTGTCAGCCATGGACTGGGTGGGGAACGGCGGGCAGGTTTCTCAACGAGGGGACAGAGCTTGTCGAAGGAGGTTGCAAGGGCTGAGAGGAGGGTGGAGGTTGCCATCTCTGTGGAGAGAGCAGAGAAGGTGTCACTCAAAGGTAGAGTGGATAGTATGTCAGAGGAGAGGGTGGAGGGGGATAGGGAGGGCAGGTTGCGTCTGAGTGAGACGGTTTGAGTTGGGGTGAAGACCTTTCGGTTAAGCAGGAGAGTTAGTGAGAAGGATATGAAGGAATGGTCAGATACATGTAGGGGAGTTACCTTTAGTTGCTCCACTTCCACCACAGAGCCTTGAGCACCCTGGGGTTGGTGTTAATTATAATTATTAATTAATGCAGGACCTCTTTAGCGGATCTTTAATCGGCATGCAACGAACTGGACATGCAATTGGAGCGGCACACACACACACGGGATACACACACACACGCATGCATTGTCTTTTTCTCAGTCGCTGATGCGATAGAGTCTCTGCGCCTAACCCATCCCGTCGTCCTTTCCCCCATGGGCAGCCGGGAGCAGATAGGGCGTCAACATGAGCCGCGCCCTGGGGACCAATCCAAGTGCTCCTGTCCGTCTTCGTCAAGGACGCCACAGCATTAGCGATCTGTTGTTGTGCATGTTTTTCCCATTGGGTTTATCTTATCGGGGGGGAAACCCTTGCGAGCACAGGGAGAACATGCAAACTCCACACAGAAAGGCCTGGGAGATACCCCACCTGGGTACCTGGCATCATGGAAACCTGGTCCCCTTGCTGTGAGGCGACAGTGTTAACCACTACACCACCGTGCCGTGGTGTTGTCTGGTCCTCTGGCCTTGTACACTGATCTTGGAGAGCTGCCTCCTCACCTGGCTGTTAGTGATGGTCAAGGGTGGGGGAGGGGCGTGCTGCTGTCTCCAGGGGTAGTGGGCTGGTGGCTGATTTTATTGGATTGATTGATTTTTTATTCCCTAAATTAGAAAAACATGTGTCTGAAACAAGCTTCTCCAACACATTATTAAAAGGTTATCAAGGTTATACAATAAAGCTAAACGCTTAACTTATTTTCATTGTTGTCCTTAAACCTATTTATTGATTGATTGATTGATTGATGAAGCCACTGATTTGTGGTCAGGTTAGTGAACCTTGCTTCCATCCATTCAGTCCTAATATGCCTGTCATCCCAACCTACAGATCATTGTTGGGGGTGTAGCCAGCACTCCACAGGATGTGAGGCAGTATGCTGCCTGTACCCTGCTGGCGGCCAGCATTAAACCTGACCAGGGATCAGCTGAGGGTTCTGTGGAGACTGGGTCAGAAGCAGGGGCCAACAGGGGGGCCATAGAGGCCTGTGTGGAGTGGCTGATGGAGAACGAGTTTATCAACATCCAGAAAGGAGGAGAAGGTATTATTATTGTTGTCATCTCTTACTCAACCCTGTCACATTGCATTTTAAATAGAATTCACAGATGGTGACAGCTGACATTTTACAAAAGACGTTTAACATGGAGAGTTAATCAGTTGGTTATGTGTACCTTTGTCTCATTAAACTGTATATCTTTTGATTATGAATATGAGTATTCACTCCACAGTCACAAGAACCTTTCCCACTGACTGTATGTCTCCTTCATCTCCAGAGGAGAAATACTGCCCCACCCACCTGGGGGCTGCTACCCTCTCCTCCTCCCTCTCCCCTCCTGAGGCTCTGGGCATATTTGCTGACCTCCAGCGAGCCATGAAGGGCTTTGTACTGGAGAACGACCTGCACATACTCTACCTGGTATATGCACACACAGACACAAACCTAGATTGATGGATGGATGGACTTTATTAATCCCTCGAGGGACATTCAGGAAATGTGTATTACTACTATGTCTATTAGTGATAACTAATAAGTAATACTGTAGGCCAGGGGTCGCCAATTAGGTTTTGCCGCGGGCCAGATTTTCCCCAAGCCGTTGCTTGGCGGGCCAGGATCAAAAACAATGGCTAATTTAATATACTGATATTGAAAAAAGACAAACGTTTTTCTCTGGTCTGCATCCCCCCAACAACCGTGTGCACTGCGCCGCACTGCACTGCACCCACTCTGCAATCCGCCAAACAAAGTTCTCACTCATCCATTCATTCATGAACAGCTCTCAGCTGTTGCAGATCAGCTTAACAATTGTGTGTATTGCGCCGTACTGTATTGTACCCATTCTGCAATCTGTTAAATAAAGTTTTCATTCATTCATTCATGAACAGCAGATCAGCTGTTGCAGATCACCGCGGCGGGTGATGAACAGATCAGAAGACAGAATGCATGAAAACACGACTCACCATACCTTGTTTGTTGTTCAGTCCTCCAAAATCCCTGCTAATGTTTGAAACATGTCACATATCCACTCGCCGCCCTCCAATTCCAGATTGGCGTTGAATGCAGCTACTTTATCTGCCAACTTGAACACAGTTGTAATAACAACCATTTCCTCGTTGTTGTTGTCGCCACATATTATGCAGAGAGGACGTCGGCTCGGCACGCAAGAATCACCGACCTGTTGCAATAAACCCGTATTTTAAGTATGGCTCCTGTTTATTAAAAGAAGCGTTATATTTCCCTGTTGCATTTCCCTATCCAAAGATGTTTGTTTTGTTTTTTAACACATTTTGTTACTCGCTCCATCTCGAACGCGGAAGTGAAAGTTCGTTAGGGACTATTCCATTGGTTCTCCCAGTCCACGTGACCATTTCTAGCATTTCAATTGGCTATAGTGCTATTGATGACTACCGGTAGATAGATACAGCTTCACAATAAAAGACACCCTGGCGTCCCGAGTGAATATTTCCTGCGCGTAAAATAAATATCATATTCTCAAAATAATCTGACGGGCCAGAAATTATTGCTGGCGGGCCAATGTCGGCCCGCGGGCCGCCTATTGCCGATCCCTGCTGTAGGCTATTGGTAATACTCTGTAAAAAGAAAAGTAGAGTCTGCACACTACAAACTCCCTCTGTATGTATGTACACCTTTATAAAATACAATGTTCCAGAGGATGGAATCGATTCCAGAGTTTGGAAATGTTGTCTTTAATAAAGGCGTACGCATGGAATTTGGAAACGTTGTCTTTAACTCATTCAGCACCAGTCACGATGATAGTCGGGTTAACTCGCCATCGCTTGAGCGGCAATCACGAGTATACCGGTAGTCTGGTTTTAATCGTAATTTTTTTATTGGCGATATCTATTCATTTTCATCCATCCAGCCTGATGTTATCGTTGGGAATGGGTCTGAGCTCGCAAAAGGGCAAATACCGCCGCCTACGCCTTCCAGCTGGTATTGCACTCCATTGGGAATGGTGTAGTTTCTTTTCTGGGACGATCCGAGCCGTGCGGGCAGGGTTTAAATACTCAGGCGAGGTAGGCCTATACAACGATGGCATGGAACAGTAACCCCGCCCGCCCGTCATTGTGTAACGGTCGGTAATGTGGTACGGACCTCCACGAGCAGTATTTGGAATGGCGATCAGATAATTGGATTATTTCTTTTGCATTACATCAGATACAAGGTAAGAACACTATATATAAATTTGATCGTTGATCTGATATTTATTTCTACCCCGATCGACGCTGTCTCTGTGTGTGTGTGTGGCTGTGTGCCGTTGAGTGCAGGAGGGGACTGGGGGAGCCTCGCGCTACGAGGCTCTTTTCATTCTTGCACGAGGAAGGATAATAATGATGATCTAGTGTTGATTTCAGGAAGATTCGATAATCAGGCGAAAAATGACAACGTGTTTATTGAATTACACTAAAGGGCTATTATCGCGTCTTTTCCTGGGATTACTAAGAATCACCAAAACTATACTCGTATTCAAAACGGTATAAAACGGAAATGTACGGATGAAAAAACAATCCGTTTTGTACATGTTGACTGGAAGCAACTCACTGATAATCGGCGGTTGTATTAGACCCATAGCTATAATTTAAGATATATTTTAAGCACTCGCAAATCTCGCAGTCCCCCCATTGATTAAAGCGGTGGCGTTCTAGACCTATATCGGGCATATCGCTCCGGCGCTGAATGAGTTAATGAAGGCGTATGCATGGAGTTTGTAGTGTGCAGGGTCTACTCTTTTTCTCTACTCATATTGGCCTAGCCCAGCACCTCTCTCGATGTGTGTATAAAACTGTATCAACCCCACTATTCCTAATACTCTCTGGATGTATGCCAACTGTCCTCAGATCACTCCAGTGTATGCTGAGTGGACCACCATAGACTGGTACCAGTTCTTCTGTCTGTGGGAGCAGCTGCCGGCGTCTATGAAGAGAGTAGCGGAGCTGGTGGGCATCCAGGAGGGATTCCTCGCTCGCTCCGTCAGTGGCAAACTTATCGCCAAGACTGAGAGACAGCACAGACAGATGGCAATACATAAACGGTAATATGCATATCTGTGTTCATTGAGTGATCTCTGTGTACACTGTGTACTGACTGAATCTCTGTCTTTAAAGAACCCAGGCCGCCTATCGCAAAGAGTAGGGGGTTCCCCGAGGTTCCTGGCCAAATTCCCAATCAGGTCTCTGACATCAAGGCCACCTAATCATCCCTTCCCCTTAATTGGCTGATATTAATCCCTGTCTCCTGAGCCATTCAGCCATTGTGTAGTGGGACGTGTGCCTGGTGCCAGTGTATGGCAGCCATTGAGTCTGCGTAGCCCAAGGTTGGGTGCTACCAGTGGTGGTGAAGGAGGCAATTTCCACCCTACATTGTGGGGAGCGCTTTGAGTGTCTAGAAAAGCGCTATATAAATGTAATGAATTATTATTATTATTATTATTATTATTATTATTATTATTATTATTATTATTATTATTATTATTATTATTATTATTATTATTATTATTATTATTATTATTATTAATGTATACAGTTTTGGTAAATAAATTTTAAGTGGGCAGCTTACTCTAAAACTATAATTTTGGCTGATTACTGAGATTACCGATTACTTTAAGAGTGGGTGTGCTAGGGAGGCTGAGCCACTAATATTGCTATGATCTTTTTTCAAAATGTTAACCTATAAAAAGTAATAACGATTCAGGCAGTATACCAAATTATAATGGCAATTCCAGGAAGTGTAACTCTAAATTACATGACACACTTTTCAAATAGTATGTAAAGGATTACAGTGACTTTACAACACTGACGTTGTACACACTATACACTGGGTACAAAATGGTTGCTCTGGGCCAAGAGATTGGGAAAGAGCGACCCATAAATAAATCGCCATACTCTGTTGGAATAAGGACATTTCAACAGGTAGTGAAATTGATTGATTGATTGAAAACTTTATTAACAGATTGCAGAATGGGTACAATACAGTACGGCTCAATACAAAACAACTGCTAAGAGGATGCAGACCAGAAAAATACTTTCGTCTTGTTTACATCGGGGTCCCCCACACAAATCATGTTAGCAATCATGGTTAACAAAAGCATAGGAACGGCCCAACTTCAACCAGATGTCTGCCTCATATTTAGCATTTCCCATAATATTCTCGCTCACCTCTTCAATCTCTCGTCAACTACAGGTTCTTCACTACGCTAGTGCTACAGGATCTGGTGAACGAGGAGCCTCTGGGTGTGTTGGCAACCAAGTACAACTGCAATCGTGGGCAACTGCAGTCTCTTCAGCAGTCTGCCTCTACGTATGCAGGTATTCTTTCGTGTGTGTGTGTGTGTGTGTGTGTGTGTGTGTGTGTGTGTGTGTGTGTGTGTGTGTGTGTGTGTGTGTGTGTGTGTGTGTGTGTGTGTGTGTGTGTGTGTGTGTGTGTGTGTGTGTGTGTGTGTGTGTGTGTGTGTGTGTGTGTGTGTGTGTGTGTGTGTGTGCGCGTGCGCGTAAAGTGCAATTGACCTATCTCAAGCCCTGCCCTCTTTTCTTGATCCTCCAATTACGACTGTTGCTTTTGTCATGAAACAAACTCAAGGTACAGACAACAAGGGAGACCACACAAGTACTTGAGGTCTGTAAAGAAAAGTAATTGAATTGCTATTTAAATATGTACAAACAAAAGAAATTAAAGAATGAATGGATCAGTAATATCAGTAATGTAGTGAGTGCATGAGTGAGTCAGTGTGTGGTGCGTGTAAATGATAATATGAGAAACAACCAAACCAAATTTAAACAAACTAAATGTCAGGACCAGCTTGGAGGAGAGACAGACAGACAGACAAATGGAGAAGTCACACCTGCACAGGTGCGTCTGATTGCCAGTCTGTGGATGACAGACAGGTTAATGGAGATATCCAGGTATATCCCTGAGTCAACCTGTAGGAGAGGGATGGGGTTGTCACACTTTCCTCGGAAAAAAGTTTTTTTTAGCTACAGTAGAAATATGTCCCACCTCACTATAATGGTGAGAGCTAATATTATATGCATATAAATGTCACAGAATACTGTCATACACATACTGGTAGTGCTAACTGCCCTTAATGTGAATGTGCTTTTTGAGTGTCTGTGTGCATGCGTGTGTATATAATAAATGGTAAATGGTGCATTTATATAACGCTTTATCCAAAGCGCTTCACAATTTGTTCCTCATACTTTTACCCATTCACTCACACATCCACACACCAACGGCGGAGGCAACCATGCAAGGTGCCAACCTCCTCATCGGCAGCAGTTAGGGGTGTCGAAGTGTCTTGCTCAGGGACACATCGACACACTGCCCGGGAGGAGCGGGAATCGAACCGGGAACCTCCGGATTACCAGACGACTGCTCTACCTCCCTGTCACCCCTAACATATATGATTTCCTGTTAAGTGAATGTCGATTTGAGTATGATGTGTTTGATAATGAAAGTATTAATGTAGAGTACACAGGTTTGTTTGTATATTTATGCCATCTGAGTTGAAGGTGTGAGTCCAAATGTGATTTGTTTCCCTGGAATTCTGTTGCTACGGAACAGTTTGGACCCAAGTGCATTTCCTGTCAGTTATTGCATTTGCAAACATTGCAACAGGAAATACACTTGGGTCCTTTTAGAATGTTATTGTTGTCACATCAAACAGTCCGTATGACTCAGATGAGTCGTGACTCTGATTCACATTTGATCACACACGCTTTGCAACCCACACAAACGCACAGTTAGGCAGTGTGTCCATAGGAGACCTTTTCTTCAGCTGGCAGCGCTCGAGGGACTCCAGGCTGCTGTTGTTGCTCGGTGACTAACGTTAGTGAAAAGTCATCGGAAGCGTGACACAATATATAAAAGTTAAAATATTTTCATCTTACCGCTCTGCACAATAAAACAGGCTCAGCTCAGGTAATTGACCTATCTGAAACTCCGCCCTCTTTTCTTTATCCTCCCGTCACGACTGTTTCTTTCCTCGGACCGACAGTTGTGATTGGAGGATCAAGAAAAGAAGGCGGTGTTTGAGATAAGTCAATAGCACGGTTCCCATTGGAACAAATGACAGAAAGACACCAGCGTTTAAAATATCTCCTATGGACACACCGCTGTAGACACTCTTTCTCTGCCAACCCGTAGGCATGGTGACGGTGTTCTGCAAGCGTCTGGGCTGGCACACCATGGAGCTGCTGTTGTCTCAGTATCAGACCAGGCTGAGCTTCGGTGTGCAGAGGGAGCTGGTGGACTTGGTTAGGGTGTCTCTACTGAACGCCACGCGGGCCAGAGCCCTGTACACCCTGGGCCTCTGCACCGTGGCAGAGCTGGCCAGGGCTGCTGTGGCTGAGGTGGAAAAAGCCCTCAGGAAAGCTGTCCCGTTTAAGAGGTGAGAGAGAGCGAGAGACTTGTGCCCTGGTATATTATAATATTAGGACAGTATTGGATAATAACAAAGTTGTACTTTATATCCTTCTCAGCTCTAAGCGTGCAGTGGATGAGAGTGAAGTGGAGGCAGCCGAGAGGCGGAGCCTGCGGTGTGTCTGGGTCAGTGGTGGGCGGGCCCTGACTGAACGGGAAGCAGCCAATGAGATTGTGTCTGAGGCCCGGCTCCTCCTCCGGGAAGACCTGGCCCAGTTAGGGGTTCAGTGGGACCCGGGGACCCTCCCACCTGTGGCAAGCAACAACCCAGATGAGCGTCAGAGTGGCCACTCGGACTCAAGCTCATCTGACGCCTCTATCGGCTCCTCCCACAGCGCTCCAAGCCGACAACAAGAGGGAAGCGGGTCCAAGACAACAGACAGGAGAGACTTGCAGAACGGGCAGGGAGAGAGGATGGAGGAACATTGTAGGAGAGATGAGGGAGAGGCTAGAAGAGGGAGGGAAAGAAAAGAGGTCCGGCAGAAGGAAGGAGCCCAGAGAGAGCAAGCAATGAGAGCTGTTGAAAGGAGAGAGGCAGAGAGGAGGAGAGAGAAGGACGGAGTACAGGAAGATCGGGATGGATCGGAAAGAGGAGAGCCGGGTAACGGAGAGCCAGTGGAGAGACAGACGGAAGCAAAGCCGAAAATGGGGAGAAACGTCAGCCAGAAAGTAGTCACAACGTGGGAAGATCCTCGTGAGGAAAGAGGGGCAGACGAGATGAAGCAGTTACAAAAAGGAGGGGGAGAAGGCAGAAAGATAGAGCAGGAAGAGGGGAGTGGAGGGGTAGTCTCAGCCAGATTAGATGGTCGTAACAAAACCTGTCCTGGCCCTGAACGGAGCCTGACACAGGAGTTGGCCGAGATAGTATTCACCCCCCTGCCTCAGCCTCTTCCTCAACCCTCTCTTTCCCCCAAGCCCCCTCCTCGCTTCAGAGCCCCGGTATCCCGGGTGGAGGAACCACACTGCGTCCCCACCAGGACACTAAAAAGACCCAGTACTACAGGGCCTGGTGAATCACCCGTGCAGCCAGGCAGAGTGAAGCAGTCCAGAGCTTTAAGTAAGGTGCTCAATTCTATACACTCTGAGAGAAGCGCTCAAGAAAAGGTGGAAGGTCCAAGCTCAGCCGCACTAGCCCCCGGTCCAAGCTCAGCCTCACTAGCCCCCGGTCCAAGCTCAGCCTCACTAGCCTCCGGTCCAAGCTCAGCCGCACTAGCCCCCGGTCCAAGCTCAGCCTCACTAGCCCCCGGTCCAAGCTCAGCCTCACTAGCCCCCGGTCCAAGCTCAGCCGCACTAGCCCCCGGTCCAAGCTCAGCCGCACTAGCCCCCGGTCCAAGCTCAGCCGCACTAGCCCCCGGTCCAAGCTCAGCCTCACTAGCCCCCGGTCCAAGCTCAGCTTCACTAGCCCCCGGTCCAAGCTCAGCCGCACTAGCCCCCGGTCCAAGCTCAGCCGCACTAGCCCCCGGTCCAAGCTCAGCCTCACTAGCCCCCGGTCCAAGCTCAGCCTCACTAGCCCCCGGTCCAAGCTCAGCCTCACTAGCCCCCGGTCCAAACTCAGCCGCACTAGCCCCCGGTCCAAGCTCAGCCTCACTAGCCCCCGGTCCAAGCTCAGCCTCACTAGCCCCTGGTCCAAGCTCAGCCGCACTAGCCCCTGGTCCAAACTCAGCCAGATCAGCCGCTGGTACAACCTCAGCCACAACAGCCCCTGGTCCAATCTCAGCTGTCCCAGCCCAAGTGCCCACCACTTGTTGTCATGCTCTCACCCAAAAAGCTCTACCCGCTCGCATTACTCAAATAATACAAACGGCAGAGATTCCTGTCCCACTCCATCCGTCCCTGTCTCAGCCCATCTCCCCTGCCCACGAGGCTGCCCCAGCTCACTCATTCTCTCCCCAAGCCAAACGAAGAAGGATAGAGGGACCGGTGGAGGACATGTTTTCTTCTCCTGACCTCTATGTAGGAGAGGGGGTGGACGAAGAAGACAAAGGAGCTGACAAAGGAGCTATTGAGGTGGAAGAAGAGAGCTTCGGGGACAGCTTTGAACTGGACACTCAGACAGAGAGGATCATTCTCCAGCAGATACACGGACACAACAGAGGTGAGGATGAGAGAGTAGAACAGATGAGGGAGGAGCGAGTGGAAGAAGTGGATCTAGTGGTTGAGAGAGAGAACACACAGGGGAGAAGGGCTAAGCCTGTATCGGAAGAGAGAAGAGGGAACCCAGAGAGGGGTGACGGCTCAAAAACACAGCTCACTTCTCTAAGCGACAATATACATAGTAACCCACAGAAACGGGATGCTACTGCCTCCTCTGACAGAGCTGGTTCCAGATTCAACATTTCTCTCACAGATAGCGAGATGGAACGTATCCTGAACAGCGGCCACCAGGTGAGGGGACCAAAACACTGACGCGCACAACTGAACACATAGGCATTGCATGACTTGGGAACTTGGATTTCGCTACTAAGACTGCCCCAAAGAGCTCTCTTATTAAATAAATCTTCTAAGCCAAGCAGTGTTCCTTTTCACTCATTGTCACTCATGGATCTAATCATTGGACACTCTGATGAACATTGTTACTCAGCTGATAGAGTTGTGCCCTTCCTGATGACTTGTTGTACAGAACTTTTAAGTCGCTTTGGATAAAAGCGTCAGATAAATGACTAAATGTAAATTGGAGATTCTAATGTATTCACATGTATAATGTACGGGCTATTTCTCTTTTCACAGATCTCTTCCAGACCAAGTGGTGGAGATAAATACGATGATGATGATGATGATGATGATGGGGGCGGTGGTGGTGGTGATGATGATGAAGATGCCTTGTCTGTCTCAGAATTGAATGGGAATCCTTCTGAGAGTCTGAACAGAAGCAATAGCTTCCTGTTTGACAGCCTGTATGATAGCTCCCTATTGGCTGACCTGAGCCTAGACCAAGACCCTGGCCAAACGGAGGAGGAGGAGGAGGAGGAGGAGGAGGAATTGAAACCTGTTACCCAGGAGATCAGAGACAACAACCAACTTCCATCAGCCCAGGAGCGACGGCGCAGTGAGATTCTAGCCAACCAGGAGGCAGAAGAGCAGGAGGCGGTCCAATGGGGCGGGTCTTCCTTTAACCTATCAGAATGGGGCGACTCTCTGCTGATGGGTGAGCACTACCTGGAGAGGCGGAGCCTGCTCAGACCAACCGACAGGATGCAACATCACAGCCATGGTGGAGCTGAACAACCCACAACAGACTATGTTCCAACAGACCAGCAAGTCTCACAACAACCTGAACCTGGCCCGACAGGCAGACTGGAGACCTGCCCTGCTCAGGCAAAATGGGAGCAATCCAAACATGGTCAGACAGTGCGATCAAAACCCAACCACATCACTGCTCCGAAACAATACCACAAAGTAGAAACCAATACAAACATCGGCCATGCAAACAAACCACAACAAGACACGAAAACACAAAACAACAGTGAACCTGCAAAATTTTGCTCCGAGAACGGAGGGAGAGAGAGAGGAGGAGGAGGGGGAGAGAGAGGAGGAGGGAGAGAGAGAGGAGGAAGGGGAGAGAGAGGAGGAGGGGGGGCAGAAGGAGGACAGGCGAGGGTAAACACAGAGGATGAAAAGGGGCGAGTCGTAGAGCGTGCAAAAAAAGAGCGTGGGGGTGTTCTGTCCAACGTGGCCACGTTTAAACACCCAAATGTCCAGAAGACATCTGAACGCGCTCCTAGCTGCAGCCCTGCACTGCAGGACATCTTTGATCGCTGGCCAAGCATGTCTGACCAGCCCTCTTCACACATGACCACAGAGCCGGCGTGTCACAAACAAGCTGCCGCTGAAGAAGACCCTGTGGAGGTCGAGCACAGGCCACCTGAGGTGGAAGGGACCAGGGAAAGGTTCACCATGCAGTCTGCTGTTGAGAGGACCGACTGTACAGAGAAACAACCCTCCAGACGGGGGACTGTGGAAGGTCCCAGCCTGGAGGGGAGACCCTGCTCTGTAGATGGTGACCTGATACCTCCCACACCAGCTCCTGTCACACCCAGAGGAAAACTGACCACCTCCTCCGTCCAGATGCCCGTCGCTAGCAGCAGGCCATTCAGCCAGTCGACCCCAACCTCCCTCGTCCCCGATCAGCCAGCAGACCTGATCTTTCCAAAGTCCCGCCCGGAAACCAACAGTCGCAATCGTCCCAAACCTGCTCGTCCATCAGAGACGATCGATAAACCGACAACATCCACATCAGATCTCAACCACAAACCGCGACTGAGACTGGAACCAAAGACTCCACCAGAATCAAAGCTCCAGTCCAAATACTCCAAAACGGATCCCGGTTCTGTTGCACACTCGATCACAAACACCAAACACCTGCTACAGGTTGACGTGGATCCTCATCCACCTCTAGATACTGTCTGTCCGCTCTCACCCCAGCCAGAGCCCCGCTCCGATCTGGACTCATCCCTGACCGATGAAGGCTTCACCCTCCAGCTATCCCAGAGTGCACCGCTCTCTCCCAGCAACTCTGGGATGTTCTCCGTAATAGACGTGGCGAGCGACAGACGCCTCTTCCACACTTTCATAAGCGAGTTGAAAACTAAAGATCGGTATTCTCTAGCTCTGGCCTGTGAGAGGAGAGAACACGCACAACAGACCGAGAGGGGGATAGGAGATAAACACAAGACAGGTAACTGACACAGTTACATGCACACCTACTTAATAACTGACAAAGTTACATACTTTGTCAGAGGAAAACAACAGTTGTGATTGGAGTGTGTGTGTGTGTGTGTGTGTGTGTGTGTGCGTGTGCGTGCGTGTGTGCGCAGTGCCAGCAGCTCTTCAGATGGTCTCCCAGACTGACGGGTTCACAGTGAGGGGCAGTGAAGGACTGGTGTTGACTGGACTGTCTGTCTGTTGGGGAGGAAGAGATGCCTACTTTGTATCGCTACAACAAGAGCAGAGCACAGGTACACACACACACACACACACACACACACACACACACACACCAAACACATCAAACGGGATCCTTTACTGTCAACCTGTCTTGTCAACCCACAGGTGTGAGCTCTAGTCTGGCCCCTCCCCCGCTGGATGCCGATTTGCCAGTGAGCGAGAGGCTGGAGCAGCTAAAGGCCTGTCTGAACAGGCCATTGGATGGCCGTGCAGGGGGTGTCGTCGTTGTCACCTATGACATCATCCAGGTGTACAAGACACTAGTGCTGAGCTGTGGCATCAGCCTGCAGGGCAGCTGCTGTGAAGATCCCAAGGTGACGGCATAGACGCATACAGTTTATATACAGAGAGACTAACACATAGACACATACAGTTTATATACAGTATATAAACATAAAGAGACTAAAGGCCTCTGCATGCTACAGAAACTTCAAAGCAACTGCAACACAACATCGACAAAGCAACAGTGTTGCAGACATTCTGCCTTTATGCTTCTGCAAAATCGACGCACAAAGTTAGTTTAACTAAAGTTAGTTTAGGTTCGTGTTAACGTTAGATAATGTACAAAATAAACGTATTTCCGGTGCTTTTAGACGTCGCTCTTTTATTTTGAAATCCCCCGACCGGAAGTGTTATAGTGTCTGTTCCTAGCAGCTTAACTTCTGTCGCCTGTTTCTGTGCTTTTCGAGCTAACGTTACCGTAACGTCATTAGTTTCCAATGGAGAGGACAGAAAGACCTCGGCAGCTCAAACTACCTTTTGGAATAAATTAATTGATTGATGTTTAACTTGTCCCTGTGTGTGTCCAGTCATTTCGACTAGCAAACGTTGTATTTAACGTTACCTCAGGATACCATTGTATTTAGTTGGTTAGCTATGTAGCTAATGTGGATAGCATTTTGAATAGTACCAATGCTAGCTGGCTGGCTACAGCTTTATTTACTAAATTATGGAGGCTTTTTAATCGTCAAGGTAAGAGAGGATTTGTCATGATCAACTGAAGGCGTATGCTATGGAACAATATGTGCTTGGGTTTTCAGAAAAAGGCCAGCTATGTGACGCTAATTATTTAGCATCAACGCTGGCTGGCTACAACAATGGCGGATGGTATTCTCTGCGGGACCAATATTATTCTATGACAGCCCCGCCCCCATTCGCTAACCAACCAATCACTGCTACGCAATATCAACGCAACGGTTGTTTAGGTTAGATTTTGGAGACAGACACGCAACGTCCTCGCAACACAGTCTACAAGACCCTCTGCAACAACCGCGCTGAAATCGTGCTGATGTTGTGTTGCAGTTGCTTTGAAGTTTCTGTAGCATGCAGAGGCCTTAACACCCTCTGATGATGTTAGGCATAATAAGCATTATGCTTCTATAAGGTTCAGTCTGTACCTTTTCAGTCACTTCCAAAACAAAGACTGTTGCCCTTATTTACAGTCTGGAATAAGATAAGAGATACGATAAGATATTCCTTTATTGATCCCCGGCTTGGGGAAATGTTGGCGTCATAGCAGGAGGGGGGAGGGCAGGTACACGTACAGGTATGGTAATAGTAGAAGACATAAATATAGCCAATAGAATTTGATCTGAATATAAAAAAAATACAAAAATAAAACCAGTGTAAACTATCGAATTAACTCTGAATATGAGAAAGTAACAGTGTAATCAAAGGTGTAGATGAGGGTCTGTATGCCCTATCAGTTATATTTATTATACATTAAAATAAATATGGGAAATAAAGAATTATAATCTGAATATATACTACTACTGTTGTAGCCAATTTAATGATTTTCTGCAGTTACTTCATTGAATGAAGGCACTGTGTTACCATGAAGGTGTTGACCAATTAGCTGGCAGTGGGCACAGGAGGCGGGGCTCAGATGTTCTCAGGCGCAGCCTATATGTATATATGTATATATGTATATGTATGTTCACAGGTGTGCAGCGGGAGGGAATTGGGTAATTATCACAGGGAAGCCACACTGTCTTTTAACCGTGCGCGTTTGTTTTGTTTTCAGTTATATTGAGTCACTTTTTGGGTTTATTTTGTAGCACTTATCCGTGTTTAAGTTCCAGTGTAAACACAGAGTTTACATTATGCTTATATTTGTCCACTCTGCAAGTAAGAATAAAAACTCTCAAACGTACTCAAGGAGAAGACATCATTTTATTATCAACAAGCACCACGCGTTGGAAAGAGCTTCACCCCGTATTCCCTCACTGGCATCTTTTCTTGTTCGGTTGCCCTTACAACTACTACTACTACTAACCTGCATTAATGAAGATTTTCCATCATTTTGATTAAGGACTGTGTAGACTAGACTCAACCACATACAGTTAACGTGGCACGTTTTCTCATTTGGAACGAGGGACATGTAAATTCAGTCACGTACAATGACATGGAATAAGTACGTGGTCGGGTCGACATGCTCCTCGTTCCAAATGATCAAAGATCTTTAGTTAAAGTAAGAGCACTAGAGGAACAGACAAAATGCTATTTCTGACTGCTTTGGTTGTCGGATACACACTATAGGTGCACACTAACAAGTATACACTCAACTCGTTCTCATGTGAGGATACACACTAGGTGCACACTAACAAGTATACACTCTACTTGTTCTCATGTGAGGATACACACTATAGGTGCACACTAACAAGTATACACTCTACTTGTTCTCATGTGAGGATACACACTATAGGTGCACACTAACAAGTATACACTCAACTTGTTCTCATGTGAGGATACACACTAGGTGCACACTAACAAGTATACACTCTACTTGTTCTCATGTGAGGATACACACTATAGGTGCACACTAACAAGTATACACTCTACTCGTTCTCATGTGAGGATACACACTATAGGTGCACACTAACAAGTATACACTCAACTCGTTCTCATGTGAGGATACACACTATAGGTGCACACTAACAAGTATACACTCTACTTGTTCTCATGTGAGGATACACACTATAGGTGCACACTAACAAGTATACACTCTACTCGTTCTCATGTGAGGATACACACTAGGTGCACACTAACAAGTATACACTCAACTCGTTCTCATGTGAGGATACACACTATAGGTGCACACTAACAAGTATACACTCAACTCGTTCTCATGTGAGGATACACACTATAGGTGCACACTAACAAGTATACACTCTACTTGTTCTCATGTGAGGATACACACTATAGGTGCACACTAACAAGTATACACTCTACTCGTTCTCATGTGAGGATACACACTATAGGTGCACACTAACAAGTATACACTCTACTTGTTCTCATGTGAGGATACACACTATAGGTGCACACTAACAAGTATACACTCTACTTGTTCTCATGTGAGGATACACACTATAGGTGCACACTAACAAGTATACACTCTACTCGTTCTCATGTGAGGATACACACTATAGGTGCACACTAACAAGTATACACTCTACTTGTTCTCATGTGAGGATACACACTATAGGTGCACACTAACAAGTATACACTCTACTCGTTCTCATGTGAGGATACACACTATAGGTGCACACTAACAAGTATACACTCTACTTGTTCTCATGTGAGGATACACACTATAGGTGCACACTAACAAGTATACACTCAACTCGTTCTCATGTGAGGATACACACTAGGTGCACACTAACAAGTATACACTCAACTTGTTCTCATGTGAGGATACACACTATAGGTGCACACTAACAAGTATACACTCAACTCGTTCTCATGTGATGGGACCCGGCAACTACTTTGACTGTGTGTGCCACTATATTGGTGAATCAGTGATTTTAAGTGTGTATTAACACCAGTGTTGTAGTCGAGTCATTAAATCTCGAGGTTGAGTGTCTAGTCCCCAGTGTCCGAGTCACCAAAGAAGAGCCCGAGTCGAGTCCCATTACCCTAGTCCGAGTCCAAGTCATCAAGGTTAGGTCACCTCCACCTTGGCAGTCAAAGAGCTAACATACAAATAAAAAAGGTCTACATTAAACATAAATGACACAGCAGTCACCATTTCAAAGGGAGTTTATTTACTTTGTGAAATAAACTTTGTGAAGTCCGAGTCTGCACCGTCCGAATACAGTCAATGCTCGAGTCCGAGTCATTAGTGCTCAAGTCCAAGTCGAGTCACAAGTCCTGAAAATCCTGGACTCAAGTACTACAACACTGATTAACACTACTAATTATTATTATTATCAATATAATGTTAGTTATTGTCTGTATTATTTTCATTATCATTACTCCAGGTGGCGTGCTGGCTGGTGGACCCTGGCAGTGAGGAGAGAACTGTCGCCAACATGGTGACTGTCTACTGTCCTGAAGAAGCCGCTTTGCTGGAGGGTCTGGGGGAGGGGAGACACTCACACACACACTGCTCCCGTGTCAGAGCAGCCACTGAGAGCGTGCTAGTGTTCACCTCCATGGACCGTCTCACTGGGCTGCTACAGAAAGATGGAATGCTCGGTATATACACACACACCACACGCTAGAACGCACAGACTATTTTATTCATGGTACACAGACGGAGACATTCGTGGCTTGTTTAGAGGCAAAGTACTACTCTTAACTCGTTCAGCGCCGGGGATTAGCCATGGCCCTGTGGTCGCATTGCCACGCTTTAAAATATAGGACTGAGTCACCTTGTTTGTAGAGCTATAACTATATTCTATATTATAGCTATGGATACAATACTATGGCCCACCTATCTATCGTTCAATATGTGATAAAGAATGAATTTTTCCATCCATACGTTCCTGTGTTATACCGTGGTGAATATAAGTATGGTTTTAGAGTGGTCTAGGGTGGTCTAGGGTAATTCATGAAATCCTGAGTTAAAGCCCTATACGTCGATTCCACTATAGACGTTGCCATTTCTTGCCTGTATACACTATTATCCCGAAATTAAATCTACATAAAATCTATGTTCCATCATGAATGCATATAAGGGGGGGGGGGGGCGTCGTTTCTCATTATTTGATTGTCAGTAACGGCATTCGCAGTTAACACTAAAAACGGTTATCAGCCCGATCGGTATGAAAGCATTGCAGGATCAAGCAAAAATTTACGTCAAATCGTCCTTACCTGTGACCGGGAGTATTCCAAAAATAATATTCCAATTGTTTGATCGCCATCTGGTATATCCAATGTCCATTTGGTCGACGGCATAATCCACCACAACATATGGATCGGAGATCCGCGCTTCGATGGAACTGGCAGAACGGCTGCCTTCGCCCGACAAGGAAACATGAAACCGGAGACCTGTGGCCGTCCCACAGAGAAAGACACAAGGGTATAAAGGGTGCTCGATACCGCCGTCTAGCGTGATGCGGCCGGTATTGCACTTTTACATTCTCATGATGATTCCCCATGTTAACCCCAAGTCCGTGTGCCTGTAATGAATAGAAATATCGAATAAAAGAAATAACGATCAAATAACGAGTATACTCGTTGTTGGCGTTCAACGATTGGCGCCCAATAATGAGTATCCTCGTCATTGGCAGTGAATGAGTTAACAAAACTAGTGTTGGGCATGGGAAATGATTGTAACAATGTGGGTAAGGTGTCGATGTTAAGGTATTGTTAACGAGTAGTTAATAGAGTTATAACGTTTTGCACTCTTAACAATTTGAATTCAAGTTCTAGTTTATTGACACTTTCAATAAATGGAATCTTCATGTTTTAGAAAAGCAGACGGAATTGTTAAAAGAAAATAATTAGTTGTTTTGCATAATGAAATAGGCGTATCATAAAATATAGTTTTGGAACCGGTATCGGAGCTAGTATTGAAAATGATTCTAACAATAGCCAAGCTTAGTGCTCGTTTAAAAAATATTCAGCAGTGTTAGTGACTGGAACAACATAAGCATTGTTGTGTGCGTTGGTTTCAGATATGTTCAGACGGGTGGAGATGCCCTCGCAGGTGTGTTTGGCTCTGCTGGAGTTGAATGGAATGGGCTTCAGCGTACAGGAGTGCGACAGACAGAAACACGTGATGCAGGCTAGGCTGTCTGCCCTGGAGTCCGAGGCGTACAGCCTGGCTGGACACAGCTTCTCCCTCACCAGCATTGACGACATCGCACAGGTCTGACACTGTTGTAGATCATAACTGCAGATGACACACAAGTTACTATTTAGGCGTTTAGCAGATCATTTTATCCAAAGCAACTTGCAATGAATGAAATGGTAGAAAGTGTTTTTGTGAATCCCATATTCATATTCTTTTCCCAAAAGTAAAGAAAAGGCGCAAAGGGGCAACGGTGTCATACTAGGAACTAGACAATAATGGAGCAATCCTTTTAGAAATAAAGAAAGACTTCACAGAAAGGTAATGCAGGTAAAAGAGGAGGGGTGGGGTAGTAGAGGGTTGGGAAAGTAGAGGATTGGGGTAGTAGAGGGTTGGGGTAGTTGCTGGCTGCTATCCTGGAGAATCCCTCCCACCCCCTCTACGACGAGCTAGTCAAGATGAGAAGCACATTCAGCCACAGACTCATACCCCCCTGACACTCAACTAACTGCCTCGGACAGTCCTTCATACCAGCGGCCATCAGGCTCCACAACAGTGGGCAGGGACTGCTGCCAGACATCCAACTAGAACTAATAGGAACCCAAGGAGGACAATAACACTACCTTATGCATACTGCACCTTATGTGAATACTGTATATTTCAGTTAGTTAGATAGTAAATTATATTGACTTATTGTTTACACTGCTTGTGTTGTTTTTACTACCTGTACCCCCCCCCCCCCCCCATCCCCCATGCTGCTATGATGCCTGAATTCCCCCAAGGGGATCAATAAAGGAATATCTTATCGGGGCGGCTAGGTGGTGTAGTGGGCAAGGCGCTCGCCATCAACGCTGGAGACGCTGGGTTCGAATCCAGCTCTCGGCGTTGCTATCAGCTTGGCTGGTCGTTCATACTAACACAATTGGCAGTGTTAGGGGTGGGAAAGCTGATGGGTGGGTCCTGGGCATTGTGGACAGCGACCCTTACAGTTCGGTCGGGGCGCCTGCACAGCGAGGGTAGGATCTGGAGGGAGGTAGTGTTACCTTCCACACGTTACACTCTCCCGGTGAGAATCTGCGCTGCCGGCTGGCTGCACATGCGTCGGAGGAAAGCATGTGACAAGTCTCCGGCCTCCCGGACCAACAGTAGGGGGGAGTGCGCAACAACCAGGAAGGGGGTTGAGAATTGGCATAATTGGAGAAAAATCGGAAAAAGGAGGGGGGGGGGGGAGATAATAATAATATAAAAAAAAAAGGAATATCTTATCTTATCTTAGAGGATTGGGGTAGTAGAGGGTTGGGGTAGTAGAATTAAATTAGTTGACTAATCGATTAGTTGTGTGAAATTCTGTGAATGTAATCATACAGAAGAACTTCTTAAAACCTTGAGGTCACCAGAGACGTACTGATCACATTTGAGGAAATAACTCTTGGAAAAAAGCACAACAAATAACTGACTTACTAATCGACTAACAAGGTCTGTTGGGGCGCCTGCACAGCAAAGTCAGGAAAATGGCGGGGCCTCCTACACGTTACTCCTCGCCAAATGAGAGTCCGCGCTGGCAGGTGAAAAGATATGATAGGCTGCCTCCACATGTATCGGAGGGGACATGTGATGGGCTTATATCCTCCCTACAACCGGCCAGTGGGGGGCATATGCGAGCAACGATCAGGACAGGGGAGGGAGAATTGGCACGAGAGGTAAATTGGGATGGGGAGAAAAATCACAGAAAAAGGAGGAGAAAAAAGTTTAAAAAAAAGTTGACCAAAGTGCTTCACAATGAATGAATGAATGAATGATCAATCAATCAATACAGTCAAAAACATATAGACTAATCACAATACAATGCACACAGAACTACAAACAGATTACAGCAGACTGTAAAATGTTTTAAATGCTAGGGAGAACATATGTGTTTTTAAATGGGATTGTTGGGACCAGCCTAATGTGGGGAGGCAACTCGTTCCAGAATTTGGGGGCTGTAACCACAAACGCACGGCCCCCCCTGTTCTTTAGCCTGGATTTGGGGACAACAAGGAGGGACTGGTCAGCAGACCTCAGAGACCACAATGGGGTGTAGCGGTGCAGGATCTTGGTGAGGTAGGGTGGGGCCACAGACCATTCATTGCTTTATAAGCAAACATCAGGACACACATTTATGTGTGTGTGCGTGTGTGTGTAACGCCCCCCCTCCCCCCCAGGTGCTGTTCTTGGAACTGCACTTGCCTCCTAATGGAGATGTGAGTGGAGTGAAAAGTAAGAAGACCCTGGGCTACAGGAGAGGAGCAGGGAAAGTACGGCTTGGCAAACAGTTCAGCACTACCAAGGTGAAACACACAGTCCAGCACTACCAAGGTGAAACACATAGTCCAGCACTACCAAGGTGAAACACATAGTCCAGCACTACCAAGGTCAAACACACAGTCCAGCACTACCAAGGTGAAACACACAGTCCAGCACTACCAAGGTGAAACACATAGTCCAGCACTACCAAGGTGAAACACATAGTCCAGCACTACCAAGGTCAAACACACAGTCCAGCACTACCAAGGTGAAACACACAGTCCAGCACTACCAAGGTGAAACACATAGTTCAGCACTACCAAGGTGAAACACACAGTCCAGCACTACCAAGGTGAAACACATAGTCCAGCACTACCAAGGTGAAACACATAGTTCAGCACTACCAAGGTCAAACACACAGTCCAGCACTACCAAGGTGTAACACATAGTTCAGCACTACCAAGGTCAAACACACAGTCCAGCACTACCAAGGTGAAACACACTGTCCAGTACTACCAGGATCAAACTCAGTCCAGTACTACCAGGATCAAACTCAGTTCAGTACTACCAGGATCAAACTCAGTCCAGTACTACCAGGATCAAACTCAGTTCAGTACTACCAGGATCAAACTCAGTTCAGTACTACCAGGATCAAACTCAGTTTAGTACTACCAGGATCAAACACAGTCCAGTACTACCAGGATCAAACTCAGTCCAGTACTACCAGGATCAAACTCAGTCCAGTACTACCAGGATCAAACTCAGTTCAGTATTACCAGGATCAAACACAACATTCTTCACCTTTCACCTTGCCTCCAACCATAGCAAAATAGTTATACTACTGTCAATGGTGGGTTTGTGTATGTGAACTAAAATAAATTGTAAATAAACTGTTTATATATACACTCAGTCTATCGATTGATTGACAAATCAACAGATATACTGAATATAGATAAATCAGTTCGGTTTAACTGAATGTAATTGATGTTGGGGACCAGGATGTTCTGGAGAAGCTCCGCCCTCTGCACCCGCTGCCAGGGGTGGTACTGGAGTGGAGGCGCATCACTCACGCCATGACCAAGGTGGTGTTCCCTCTGCAGAGAGAGAGACGGCACCACAGCTCACTGGCTATGGACAGAATCCATCCCATCTCCCAGACGCATACAGCCACAGGTACCACACACACACACACGCACCCGTACGCACACACACACACACACACACACACACACACACACACATACACACACACACACAACACAGTCAAGCATAGACAGAATCTTTTTACATGTCTGTAGATACTATATATATATATGCATTGTGATTGGTCGAGAGCGTTCTAAACAGTAAGTATATTCATGATATACTCACGGTTAAATCACCATGAATATACAGTATACCACTGCGCTGGCTTTAGAATGTTGTAGAAAGTTTCAACTGCCATTCATCAAACGGAAACTGTGTCAACATGACCTACTCCGCGGACAACGTTACGTTTGATTTAACGTACCCGTTAACCATAAACCAGTGGATAGATAAAGAGGACAGGCCTACATCTACAGGTATTAAAAAAAAAAAAAAAAGCATTATTAGCCATGCCAATCCAACGAAAGACGAGCTGGACGCGCTGGAGAAAAGCCGCAATGAAGTCAACACCACCAAGTCGACGGCCTGTGTGCATTGAACTGGCCCAACTCCCGGAACTGTCCAAGGTGCTGATCCCCCAAGGTGCTGATGACTTTCTCTGATTTTAGCTTGCATTAGACTAATACGTCATCAGTTTGTGTTGCCAAGCTTGTTGATGGCCTACTCCATTTGAAATTCCATAGCAACGAGACATCTTTAGGAACTATTTTTCTACGCCAAGTTCACTGAAATTCATATAAAAGACCCTAGAATTGTCTGTATTCATCCTATATTTTTCCAGACGCAACCTGCTGTATAAAAGCAATAATACACTCGGAAGCCTGTGGTATGTCATGAATATTGCCACGGTGATGCCTACGCCACTCGAGCTTCGCTGTCATGCCTGCGGGCGCATCACAGCCGTGGCAATATTCATGACATACCACGGCTTCTTGTGTATTATTGCTTAATATATATATATATATATATATATATATATATATATATATACACATATATATATATATAATATATACATATCTATATATACTAGGGCTGACCCCTATTAGTCGACTAATCGATCGAAAGGAGCCGTAGTCGACTGCCAACCTCTTAGTCTAATGCAAAAAAAATAACAAATTATTATAATCTTTCTATATATATTTTTTTACATTTTTTTTTCATTCTTTCCAAAAGAAAAGATGCCTAGAAGCGTGGCTAACGCTAATGGCACGCATACCAGAGGCTAACTGCCTAAGAAAACAGGCACAGAGGCACTGAAAGAGGATTTCACCCATCTAATGAACACACTAGACTAGACAAATATCAAGATGTATCCATCAGTGGACCAATTGCATGCTTTTGCAAAGGACAAGAAGCCTTCCGTCGACTCCTTCAGACATTAAGCACCCCCACAGCCCAAATGGAATGATAAAAATTAAGGACAGCGACTCCTACAGGTCGGTTGGTGGGCCTGTTCAGCAGAATCAGGAAGTAACGGGGGCAGCGTAAGCCTCCCACGCGTTACTCCTCGCCACTGAGAGATCGCGCTGTACAGGTGAAGAGATGCGACAGCTGCCTCCTCGTGTACCGGAGGGGACACGTGATGCAAGGCTTGGCCTTGGTCCTCACTGCAGCCGACCAGTGGGAGGCATAGTCTAGCAACGTTCGAAACAGGGGAGGGGGGAATTGAAGGGAGAATTGGCGAGGCGAAATTGGGATGGGAGAAAAATTGAAAAATAAGGAGAAAAAGTGGATAAAAAAAAAGAATCTGCCACCTGCAATGAACCCAGAGGAATTTGGATGGAAGAAGGACACCTGTAACAGGGCACTGATCCCAATCCACTTACCAGAAAATGTAAAACTTGTCCCAGACTACATCCTGAAGATGATCCGGTGTGGCTGCAAGAGTGAGGCCCTGTGTACCTCGAAGAAGTGCAGCTGTAAAGTGCATGGTTTGCCATGCACAATGTCCTGTACATGTTTCAGGGTAGGATGTTCAAGACCCTAATACAGTATGTAACGCATCTGCAAGATTTGTCCTTCACACCAGTCAGTGTGCACTTGTTTTATTTAGTTATGGACCAACACAAGGCAAACTTAAGTGTGTGTCGCTGCTTATAAATGCTACAAAAGTTGTTTTACAGGCCTGGCTTGAAAGGGTTCATATTAATTTCACATTACCCCTTGTATGAAAAAACATTAGAGAATGTAATTTGATGCATTTAATTTATATTCAGCATGCAATATCATAAATCTCTATTTTTGTGTGATTTTGGCATTTTCGGGCATGAAGGGGTTAATATCTGAAAATGCCCAAGGGATATCACCGAGCACCCTCTTGTATTTTGAAGAGGTACCCCCAAGCTCCAAGAAACTCCACACAAAAGAAATGCAACCGACAAAACAAGGTTCACCTATAAATCAGGCTTTGGCTCCCGGACTAATACATCTGATTAGCACTACACTCAGTAGTACTAATTTATATATTTTATTCCCAGTTTAATCACCTGTACATTGTATATTGCTATTGCACTTTACTGTTACATTTCTACTCTGGTTGGATGCCAAACTTCTTTTCGTTGCACTGTACTGTGCTGTATAATGACAATAAAGAGTTTTGTTTTCCCTGTTCAGGCTTGGTAAATCCTTTAGGGAGGACTGTAGACTTCAAATATTAATTATTTCCCAAGATGAAAGCATTTGTACCAAAGATTACAATATGTGTTTTCATGACGCCCCCAAAAAATCATTCCGTGATTCCCAGGTTGAGAACCACTATACTATACCCCTGTACATACCTACACTGTGACTCAACATATTTTCTTTTGTTGTTTTATTTCCATGCAGGCAGAGTGAGTTTCACAGAGCCCAACATCCAAAATGTCCCAAAAGACTTTGAGATTTACATGGCCACTGTGGTGGGGGAGAGTCCACCATTACAAGATGGCCGACACACTGCCACAAAGCCAGGGTATGTCAACAACAAGATTGGTTGGATCCTGTTCACAGCCTTGTTCTACGGGCTGTTATATAAGTCTGTATCAAAGCTCTTCAGTCTCTTCAGTCTGGGATCCACATTAGGTGAATTCATTTTCAGAATGTGACCCAGGCTCAGTAAAATATAATAAGGACCTGCCACAAACAGGCCTGCAAGTGACTTTGGTTCCCAACCCATAGTTTATGAAACACTGACTCAATTCCATAATTATCCTCCTAAATCCTACCTGTAGATTGACTGTAGAATTTGTAGCTAATTGCTGTAGATTATTATTATTGTCATTTTATAATTTTTAAATGTTCTTATGTACTTTAGATACTATTGCTACCATGTATGTATGTATGTATGTATGTATGTATGTATGTATGTATGTATGTATGTATGTATGTATGTATGTATGTATATGTGTATGTGTTTCATTACATACATACCAATTATTCGCTTGTTCTATTCTCCATCCATCTATTGCATCCCTAGCAACACTATATTATCACCGACATACAGTTGGGGGACCCCCTTTGAATTGCCCATCTGAGGTTTCTCTCTTCCACGCCGCCTGTGTGGAAGATGTGTTTTTTTTTTTGTATATATATTACTAGGTTTTAGTGAGTCGTTCCTCATCTTCATTGGGGAAAGTCTGGAGGTGTTGCATATGTGGATTTTATGGTGTTTTTTGGTCTGGATCTATTGTCATGTTTCTTCTTGACCTGTAAAGCCCATGGGGGCAATTCCATGTGATTTTGGGCTATACAAATACATTTGATTTCATTAATAATAATAATAATAATAATAATAATAATAATAATAATAATAATAATAATAATAATAATAATAATAATAATAATAATAATGATGTTGTATTTTTGTCACAGCAGTAGGAGGCGCACTATGAAGCCTACTGTCCCAGTCGGCTCCTCAGAAAGGGGTCCAGCCTTTTCTGTCAGCATGAGACATGCCTTCATACCTTTTTCAGGTCACTTGCATTACTTGCTTACTTACTTACATACTTACTTACTTGTGTGTGTCTTGTCAGTTTGTGTGTATTCTGCTAGACATGTTTGTATTGTTGATTTGGTTGCTACAGCTGTCAAAGAGGTGTTACCAAGTCATTTATGTCTGTACAAACGTTCATGAGTGATACCTGAAAGGGTTAATGTTATGAAACAGCTTTATTGGACAAACTGGCCAAACATCACGTGTCGGAGGCCTTGGTTGTGGCTCTAGGCTGAGATGCCGCTTCCACTCGTAAGCCCCTAGACTCTGTATATCATTCAGCTATCGGATGATCTATCATGATCTATGATTTATCACCGGTGATTTATAGTTATAATACTCACTGAATTAATATCGTCCTGTACAACAAGGTTAGATGGTCCTCTTTGGGTGGAAAGACGAGATTTGCATTGGCATGTGTTTCTTGATAAAGCCATAATTACTTCTTTATTGAAGCCGTTGTCTTCTGTGCTCCTGAGTCGTGGAACGCCCTGCAGGAGACATTGAAACTAAGTACACTAGTGTCCAATCAATCAATCAATCAATCAATCAGTCCATCGGTTTATTTTAGACCACTGGTGACCAAGCAGGTCACCACAATCTGTAATTGTTCTTAAATGTGTGTTCAAGTGTTTTAAAGGATTCTATTTTTATATTTGTATAGTATATTTGTATTTATTACTATTATTAGAATTTTTCTCTTTGTACTTTATATAATATTATTGATGATATCAGTGACACTGTGAATGAGTGTCCTTTCGAGTTGGAATAAATATTGGATGGATGGATGGATGGATGAATGAATGAATGAATGAATGAATGAATGAATGAATGAATGAATGAATGAATGAATGAATGAATGAATGAGGCAGCCTTGGACATACACTTGCAGTTAGTGGCTGGAGGCCAGCAGGTCTGTCAGGGAGCAGGGCCAAGTAGCTGGCTAGATTTAGTTCAGTAACCAGGCAGGCAGGCAGTGTGGTGAAGACTGTTTTCTGTACCCATGAGATGTCCTCAGAAAGTCAGAATCATGTGAAACTTGTGAATCTCATGCGTGTGTGTGGTTTATAATCTCAAATAAAGTAAAGTCTCTCTCCCTCTGCAGGTGGGATGATATTAGCAGCTGACTACTCCCAGTTAGAGTTGAGGTTGCTGGCTCACCTGTCCAGGGATCGACGCCTCCTGCAGGTAAGACCGAGTGGACGGTTAATCATGGTACTTGACCAGTATAGATCTAGACCTTTTCAGGAGAATTACGTTGCTATGGGAACTGTATGGGCGCACACTGTTGTATTTGCAAACACTGCAACAGGAAAGAAATTTTTTTCCCCCATTGAGAATCTTTATGTTGTCATGTTTGAAAAGGTCTATATCAGAAAATAAATTATTTTGTTTCAATGAATCGTTACGTTATCAGCTCATAAACTAATTGTGTGTGTGTGTGTGTGTGTGTGTGTCAGGTACTGAATGGAGGAGCAGATGTATTCCGTTGCATTGCTGCTGAGTGGAAGAACATTGATCCGGAGACTGTTAACGACAAACTCAGACAACAGGCTAAACAGGTAGAACTAAAGATAAGAAGAGAAAAGGGACATTGACATTCAGAGACATGTGGGCACACACATCTCATCTGTTCCTTTTTCTACATCTGGTCAGGTGTTTGTTTGTCATACTGTACGTATGTGTTTGTGTGTGTGTGTGTGTGTGTAGATTTGCTATGGCATTATCTATGGGATGGGAGCCAAATCTCTGGGTGAGCAGATGTGTGTGGAGGAGAACGACGCTGCCTGCTACATAGAAAGCTTCAAGGCCAGATACTCAGGTACACTATATACATACAAACATACCCCAATGACAGATCCTCGGGTACACTATATACATACAGTACAAACATACCCCAATGACAGATCCTCGGGTACACTATATACATACAAACCCCAATGACAGATACTCAGGTACACTATATACATACATACCCCAAGGCCAGATACTCTGGTACACTATATCAAATCAAATTTATTTGTATAGCCCGAGATCACATGGAATAGCCCTCATGGGCTGTTCTTCTTCAGTCAAGAAAAAACATCACAATAGATCAAAAACCATCAAATCCAAAAATGCAACACTCCCAGACTTTCCCCAATGAAGATCACTCACTAAAGTAGTACAGTAGTATCTAAGGTACATATGAATTTGTTTTAACATTTAAATAAATAGAGCTAAGAACAACAACAACAACAACAACAACAAAAAAGCATAGGAAAACTGAGGGCGATCCATCGTGCATGTGGTCGTCGGAACCGGTTTGAGGAAGAATAGCCGCTGCTCTCGACACTGCTGGCCACATCATGGATGGCGTAGGGAAGATCACACCACCTTGACCATCACACCACTTTGACAGGCCCAACGGGGCGGGACCAGGGAGGCAGGGACAAGAAGCATATGACTACAAGCGCTGGTATACAGGATGTGATACAAGAAGATGGCTCAGGGCCATTTGCCCCGGGGGGCAGGAGAACCACTCAGAACAGGTTGAAGTAGAGCAGGCATGGTTAGACGTTGTAGGTCAGACTGAAGACGGCATGAAGCAGAACCATGGCACTAGTGGTGGTCAGAACCAGTTTGAGGTAGAGCAGTCGCTGCAATCTGTATGTCAACACACCATCACTCGATACATCGACTCAGAGAGACGGGGACAGGGGTTAAAATTTTTTGCATGTCTGCAATAAGCAGTTGGCAATATACATACATATCCCAAGGCCAGATACTCAGGTACAGTACATTATATACATACATATCCCAAGGCCAGATACTCAGGTACACTATATACCTGTACAAATATACCTCAGTGTCAGTCAGGTTTTTCCTCTTAATCATTTGTCCAATTGATCTACCTCAAACCCAACCCTCTTTTCGGTTGCTTCCCTCGGACAAACAAAGTTGTGATTGGAGGATCAAGAAAAGAGGGCAGGGTTTGAGATAGGTCAATTGATCCTTTGCTTATCCCCATAGCACTGATGTCAGATCAAAACCTTGTATCTCCTAGAAGTCTAGTTTTCAGATTAAAACCCATTCGTTTTTATGTTATTTTAATATTACATTTTTATGTTCTGAGTGTGTTTCATGGATGGGTCCTAGGGTCAGGAATCTTACTCGGCCCTTAAAGGACCATATCAACTTTGAATGGAGATAGAAAGACTACAATTTAAGTTTCAAGGTTTTGGTTGGACAACAGTGACGTGCCTCTGTATAGTTGAATGATGGAGTTAAAAGACATTCTTTGAAGTTGTATTTTTGAGAAATAGCTTGGAGTAACTCAAGTAGCCAAGAATCCTAACTTAACAAAAAGCTATAATAGTTAGACTGGTAAAAGATCACATATCCCCACTATGTTTTGTGACATTTTTATACCTGCCAAAATGTATACTTGATTTTACATAATTAAAATGGAAATTCTTTCTTGTGTTCAAGGTTCATCAGGGGAAATACAAATGATACTTGCACAAAAATACAATAAATAGATTAGATCCTAGCAGTAGGATTATAATGCAGTCTTATACAGACGAGTTTAGCTTAAATCTCTAAGAACATTGACGATATGAATGAATATCAACACTGTGACATCACTTCTATTAAATAGCATTTTAGATACTCCAGATAAGACATCAAACTGCCATGTTACGTCAATCACTTTTCTGTTGTTTTCAGGGATCCAGACTTTTCTGAAAGACACGGTGAAGAGCTGTGTGAAGAAAGGCTACGTTCAGACCCTGCTGGGTCGCAGGAGATACCTGCCTGGCATCACACAGGCCAACTCTTATGCCAGAGCACATGTAAGCACCCTCTGTCTGCCTGCCAACACTCTCACAAAGGATTTGGTAAGGTATGTGTTAGTTAGTTAGTTAGTTAGTTAGTTAGTTAGTTAGTTAGTTAGTTAGTTAGTTTCATCCTGAGGACAAGACGTGAAAGCAGAGCATTGTTTGCTTCTGAACTAGTCCTCCTTGTCGGAACACCAAGTGGCAGAAGGACTCGACACGCAACACAAGAAACATACGACACACATACGAGGCTGCGACCACGAACCGTCACGACACCCGACCAGCCAGTTGAGATCAGTTTCACATAATCAAAATGTTTTCATATTCAATAGTGACGATAGGTCAGGGGTGGCCAACCCTTGGATCTTTGCCCGTCAATGTGCGGCTCTTCTATCCAATTTTTTTTTTTTTTTTTTTTTTTATTATGTCACTCATTCCATAAGGACGTAGAATAAACATTTACAATTTTTTTTTAAATGGTCCATTTGCATGTTCTTGGTATCTGAATCTAGGGACATAATGGATCAGTGTCAGAAATAGTGTGTCTGTTACTAGGCTTGAGTAAATTGTAATGAACCAAAGGAGAATATCAATTCTATTTAAAAAAAAAATTATCTTTGACTGTGAATAACACCATGCTAAAATGTACCAGACCTGAAAAATCTAAGCAAATGAATAAAGGGAAGATGATTAAACAGAAGGTTTTGTAGATACAGTACTGAATTCTGCCATCTTTTTTATAATGTAAATTTCTCCACCATTTTTCATCGTATTGCAACACCGTTTTTTGCAAGACGTTCACAGAAAGGTAGAGAAACTAACTGTGTTCTGTTTTATGGCAATAACGTTCAGGTTTGTGGGAGATAATCCCAAAAAATAAGAGAAATAAAAAAGTAAATCCAGAAGTCAGATGATTGACAGGGGCTGGTGTGAGCTGGGTAGGGTAGTTTTTTGAAATTCGAAAGCCCTGAGTCTCTTCCTTCAAAAGACTACACTCACTTTTGGCTGTGCCACTTCCTCCTGTCAATATGCGCCGGTTTCCGACTCAATGCCCTGAGATTTCTATAATCTTATATTTCACTAATAACAGTTAAAATAATTGGTAAACAAACGTAATGCTGAAAATATACACTTTAACTGTATATCTCGGGCTTAAGAGGTTAACCCTGTGAGGCACAAATTAAAAAGACATTAGCAACTTCAGAGGCCAGAGGGTGGGACATATAAACACATTTACTATCAAATAGCATTGTGAGGCTGAACAACAGGACCAATTGACTATACATGTGCTTAAAATTTTTTAAATAAACATTCTTTTCTTAAATGGCTAAAAGTGATTTTGTAATTTTGCAACCGTGGGTCTCACAGGGTACTTTTAACCCTGTGAGGCCCAAATAAAAAAGACATTAGCAACTTCAGAGGCCAGAGGGTGAGACCTATAAACACATGAAGGGTGCCGTGACTGAAAAAAAGGTTGAGAAACGCTGGTATGGTGTGGCTCTTTGTGGTACCACAGTATTTTTTGTGGCTCTTAGGGGCCTTTCTCACTCACCAATCGGGATCGAATCAGCGCCCCCGGGGACGGGGGGGAGTGTTCTCACTCAGACGGACACACCCCTTTTGGGAGCGAAGCAGCGCTGATTCGGAATACCCCCGCTGAACCTGGGACTGTTGAAATAGGTGGTCTCGGGTGCGGGCCAGTGGGAGCGGGGGGCGTGACACACACACAACGTCGTTACTGTAATGCTTTTCATGGTTGCTTGAATTTTGGGCAGATAAAACCACACAGCAACAACTGGACAATACCCACAAAAACGATATTTATGGGCAATTTGAGAGTTCAGACCGCAACCAAACAAGCATGTGGAGCCTCACAGCTCAGTGGATGAAAACATGAAGCCACGTTACAAACAGCACTTCCCTGGCTCGCATTAGGCCTGGCAATTTTGTTTGCCATGCTATGTCTATACATTGGTTTCTTGTTCAATGCATTTATTTCTATTAGACCAGTGGTGCCCAACCAGTCGGCCGTGGTCGACCAGTAGATCAATGACATGCAATATAATTGCCACGAGCGATGGGATAATGTGCTGAACAGGCTAAGCTAACTAGCGGGGTGGGGTGGGTTATATTGACAAGGCTTGACAACAGAGGTTCAAATATAACTTCATATTTATTGGTTATTTGTTTCTTTTATATCAGCATCCAGTCTCCGTGTTAACACACTTCCTGTTTACATTTTCGAGCGTGACATCATCGCCTACGGCAAGCGTAAACGCTCAAAACGCAAACCGTAAACAGAACCCAGAGCGAACCAAGACTGAAGTGTGTACACAAACTAGAGGGGGGAGAGGGAGGGGGGAAGTTCGCACCCTACCCGGAATGAGGACGGTACGGAATGGAACGGAACCGAATGGGTGAGTGAGAAAGGCCCCTTAGTCTCTGACTGGTTGGCCACCCCTGCGATAGGTACACGTAATACACTGACCTAAACCAACACACACCAGGGCACAAGTCTTATTTGTTATTCTCTTTCGCTCTTTCTCTCAGGCAGAGCGGCAAGCAGTGAACACAACTGTCCAGGGTTCAGCAGCAGACATTGTTAAACTCGCCACTGTCAACATACAGAAACGACTGCAAGAAACCTACCCTACTGCTCCACTGTCACACCAACACACACATTCAGGTAAAACACACACACACACCATCCATAACTCTGTACCACTTGCATGTCACTCATGCAGCCTGGACTGAAATGTCAACGGATGACTGATGGCGTTCTCCATGCAGGCGGTCGACGCAGCAGGGTCACAACATCTCGCCTGAGAGGAGCCTTCTTCATTCTGCAGCTTCACGATGAACTGATCTATGAAACCACGGAAGAAGACCTAATACAGGTATCACAAAATGTCCCCCTGAGCTTCTAAACCCTGAATATCATTGTTACTTAATGCTCAGATCAAACACAATATCGAAAAGGGTTTCATCATAAAGTCTAGGTTGGTGATTTGAGAAGCAGATGAAGGTCATTGTACACAGAACATTTGAGGTTTGTGTCTCCATGTATCCCTCCTCCTAGTGCACCTAGTGCCATACACGCCTGACATTCCTACAGTACAGGATATCAGAGCACAGGGACCCTGGAGCCTTGGTCAGGGTCATGTGGTGGAACCCAACTCATCAATTATGTCATAGACGGATCTTCATGATCAATATAGGTTTAATAGTGAAAACATATATAGATACTATAACTACATATAGATTAAATTTGCTTGGGCTAAGAGGGGTGCTCTCATCGTGGCCAGCTGGGAAACACTGAGGGAGAGAAGGGGACCAGTGGTGCAGTCGTAATATGGGAATTGCCCAAACGCCACGTGCATGCGCGCTCCCGCGCATACATGTTCCCTCGGTTGCGCACAGAACAGATGATTATTATGCATAAATGTTTTAAATGTAATTGTAGTTACAATTTCTTTAATTGAATTAACTTAAACTAGAAAAGTAAATACAAACTAAATTAACAATGTAACTTAGAGTTAGTTTACAGAAGGACAGTTTCCTTCAGAGACTGAAGCACAACTTAATGTCTCATCCTTCCAGTCGAGCACAGATCAAGCAACCCCCCACCAGCTCTTCTCGTTGTTATGCTATCGGACGGTATCCTATTATTATGCAAAGTCTAGGTGATAAGTGCCGGCCGGCGCGACGAGTCCAGTGACAATTGTGAACGCATTTTTGTGTGCGCGCGTGCACATCCGCGCGCACTTCTGCCTCAGTGACCTACCTAGACAGCGTTTAACCGCGTTTGTGCACAACTGCATGCCTGAAGGGGACACTGAGCTTATTGGGTGGGGGCGCTTGGCTCTCGCCAAGGTGTGAGATTTAAGCTATTGTTTCGGGCAACCAAAAGGGATTCCTCAACAGTCACTACGATGGCAGAGCTAGTGGTCACTGTGGGTGTTACACCAGCCACCCTCAAGTTGCCAGCTCACAGCCAGAATACACCCTCCTGTAAGTTGCCGGGGATCAAACCAGTGACTGGTTGGTTTCTCTACCTGTAGACCAGATAGGATGTAAAGCTAGTGAACTTAGACTAAGATATGCATGGCGTGTTTAGTCCCACACATTCTCTTCAACACAGGTGGGGAAAAGGCAACATTGTGTTTGCAGCAGACTGGATATTTTCTGACTTCTGATTTGTCTGCCGTTCCTCCTCCTCTCTGTGTCAGGTTGCTCAGATCGTGAAGAGGGAGATGGAATCAGCAGTGAAACTGTATGTGAAGCTCAAGGCCAAAATCAATGTAGGACCCAGCTGGGGCAATCTGCAGGATCTGGACATATAACCTGCAACATGGCCTCAGACTGTCTGTCTGTCTGTCTGTCTGTCTGTCTGTCTGTCTGTCTGTCTGTCTGTCTGTCTGTCTGTCTGTCTGTCTGTCTGTCTGTCTGTCTGTCTGTCTGTCTGTCTGTCTGTCTGTCTGTCTGTCTGTCTGTCTGTCTGTCTGTGTTTGAGAGACCGTATTTTCTTGAGTATTATAAGTTGTTTTACAAATAACCTTTAGTTGTAAATACAAATAATTATTTTTAAATATTGGTTATATCGATATGAATTTGCTGTATACAACACTAACAAATATATTTTTAACCTTGTTAAATTAAATGAAAACAGAAAAACATACTGTAATTTACTGTACTGGCACTATATGAGCGATGAATTATTTAATACATATCTGTATGGATTATATTTATATCTTTAATCCCCAAAATATAGTCAATATGTACAGATGATTTTGTCTGTATATACTCTATATTTCTATGTGGCATGATATTCCTGTCATGAAGGATTATCTTTTGTCTGATCTAGCCCTGTGCTGTAAATAAAGTAAAAATCTGAGGGGTTTGTGTGTTTATGTGATATGATAAGTGTTAGAATTAGTTCCTTCTGGGCGGCTAGGTGGCACAGTGGGCAAGGCGCTCGCCACCAACGCAGGAGATGCTGGGTTCGAGCCCAGCTCTCTGTGTTGCTACCAGCTTGGCTGGTCGTTCATACTAATACAATTGGCAGTATTAGGGGGTGGGAAGCTGGTGGGTGGGGATCGGACGTTGTGGACAGTGACTCCTACAGGTAGGTTGGTGTGCCTGCGCAGTAGAATCAGGAAGCGACGAGGGCGGCGTGTCCCTCCCACGCAGACCCTCGCCACCCTCGAGTACCGGAGGGGACACGTGATGCAAGGCTTCATCCACATTGCAGCTGGCTTGTGGGAGGCATGGCCTAACAACGTTCGAGACGAGAGGGTAGAATTGGACAATACGAAATTGGGGACAGGAGAAAAAATAGAAAAATCGGGAGAAAAAGTAGATAAAAAAAATAATTAGTTCCTTCTAAGGCTGTCAAAGTTAACGTGGTTAACAAAAAAAATTACGCGGCAGTACCATTTTTATTTTAATTTTTTTTACTTCACTCAGGTGTATTATTGATACTCTCATTGATACTATGTTTGTGTGTGTGTGTGTGTGTGAGTGTGAGAGATGAGCTGAGGAAGGGGCAAGAGAGAAAGAGCTGGGAGTGTGAGGGGGGGGGGGCGGGGGTGTGAGTCCTCAGCCCTTGTGTGGGTAAATGTAGCAAGTTCCTAACGTTTTCTTTCCCCTATTATTTCATGCACACTTTATTCATTGTTTTAAATTATTATTTTCTTTTACGTTATTTTGTGCATCACTCTGTTTTGAATTTGATGCAAATTTGCAATGCATGAGGGTCATCCTTTTGTGTTAAATGGCTGCATAAAGCAAGCATTTGTTGACTCATGTTGATAAGAGTATTAAAACTTGGAACTTGAAAAATATCCGTTTAAGGTAGATACATTTTTTTTTAATGCGAAATTGCGAGTTAACTATGGACAATCATGCGATTAATCAGATTCAATATTTTAATCGATTGACGGCACTAGTTCCTTCTAGTTTTCCCAGTGACATATTTATTGTCTTTTACTTCCGCAGTGAAAGCACAGAGACACAGTTCTGGTGAGTGTTTGCAGAACCTGCTCATTGTACATACTCTTTTTATTGCTCACTGTAATCTCACAGTGCAAATCCTAACGAGGAACAAAGTACAGAATGGCTGGTGTTACAGGAAGTGTAAGGAAGGATATAAGGAAGTAAAGCACCACAACACATTAATTTCTCTCCACTGGATGCTCGATGACAAGGGACATCATATGCATGATAGCAGAGCATACAGGTCCCAGTGTTGGTTGTATGAAGAGTTGGGCACACAGTTTACATGGCATCCTATGGGAGCGTCCACCATGGAGCGGGTGGCTGGTGAGAGAGAGGATCACACCCCCACCCTGTATCACTGTGGACCCCTGAGTGTGAAAACTGTCTGGGACAAGGTAAATATGTATGTGTGTGTGTGTCCATGTTCATTCTCTACAAGGTAAATATGTATGTGTGTGTCCATGTTCATTCTCTACAAGGTAAATATGTATGTGTGTGTGTCCATGTTCATTCTCTACAAGGTAAATGTGTGTGTGTCCATGTTCATTCTCTACAAGGTAAATATGTATGTGTGTGTGTCCATGTTCATTCTCTACAAGGTAAATATGTATGTATGTGTGTGTCCATGTTCATTCTCTACAAGGTAAATATGTATGTGTGTGTCCATGTTCATTCTCTACAAGGTAAATATGTATGTGTGTGTGTGTCCATGTTCATTCTCTACAAGGTAAATATGTATGTGTGTGTGTGTGTGCCCATGTTCATTATCTAGAAAGGTAAATGTGTGTGTGTCCATGTTCATTCTCTACAAGGTAAATATAATAATAATACACTTTATTTGTATAGCACCTTTCATACAAGAATTGCAGCTCAAAGTGCTTTATATCAGAAAAAAGACAGGCACAAAATGAACTCATAAAGTGCAGGCATATGGAATCAACAATTTTCACATTAGGATTTAGCATCCCAATAGGCCACTTTGTTTATGGTTTGATTCCATGGCATAAAATTACATATAAAACGAGCATTAAAAAAATAGCAGCAAGGTAAGGCAAATCAGTTTTAAAAAACATAAAACAAGCATAAAGAGATAGCAGCAAAGTAAGGCAAATCACAGTTTTTCATATTAGAATCTAACATCCCAATGGGCCTCTGTTTAAGGTTTGATTCAGTTTTACAATAGGCATTAATAAAAAGAAACATAAGAGTAAAAAAGTGCAGTAAAAATAGTTAATAAAATAGACAATAAAATGGTAGTTCAGTCAAATAAAATAGCCCTCATTTACAATACAAAAATCTGGTTGAAGTGGGCTCCTGAGTTACTTTAAAGGATATGGTTGATTGATTGAAAACTTTATTAACAGATTGCAGAATGGGTACAATACAGTATGGCTCAATACACACAATTGTTAAGGGGATGCAGACCAGAGAAAGACTTTCATCTTGTTTACATCAGGGTCCCCCATTTTCCATTCATAATGACATTTATGACATACACAACATACAGATATATATCATGACATTTGTGACATACATGACATACAGGTATACTATTACATTTGTGACATACAAGATATGCAAATATACAGTACTGTTAAACAGATCCTAACAGAAACTATATACATACGAGGGGGAGGAAACTACAGTGGGTGGGGGGGTTTGGACATTTATGGGGGCCAATTTCGAATTGCAGCCTCCCGTAGGTGCTCTTTGAGAGCGGTTTTGAAGGTTCTGAGTTACTTTGCAGAATATGTATGTTCATTCTCTACAAGGTGTATGTGTGTGTGTCCATGTTCATTCTCTACAAGGTAAAGGTGTACAGTATGTGTGTGTCCATGTTCATTCTTTACAAGGGATATGTGTCTCAATGTTCATTATTTACAAGGAAAAGATGTGTGTGTGTCCATGTTCATTCTTTACAAGGCATATGTGTGTTCGTGTTCATTATTTACAAGGATAAGATGTGTGTGTGTCCATGTTCATTCTATACAATTCTCTAGTTCATAACAGCGGTGAAAGTAGACTGAAAGTTTGGCTTGTACTGCCCCCCCCCCAACACACACAGACAGTAGCCAGACATAAACATGCAGTACCCTGTTGTACATTGCTGTGTCACACAGTAGTGTTATTTTGTAAACACTATATATATCACATATCTATATATCACACTTATGACATGACAACCTTTTAGCAGGTCAGCCTATGCTTCTTTTAGTGGTACGGAGTACCTGACAGTACTGCCTTCCTGTGCTTCACAAACAAATACAAATTGGGCAAACGAGGAAGAGGATCACTTCCTCCACGGGGTATTCCTAAGTCTACTCTGTTGACAACTGAGAAAGGCGACTATCGGTGTGGGTACCTTGGTGCTCCCTCACCTCATGACAAAATGTCACGACCTAGGATTAAAACGCAGTGTATCATTAAAAATAAATAGCATGTGGGAAGCACACCATATCTGAATTACAACTCCACCACCTGATGTTTATAAGATATAACGTACACAGTCCTTTTGAATAGAGGCCTTTCACAGAAGGCTTAGAATGCCCATCCTCCTTGTTGGAAGAAACAGTTGCTATGTGCAAAACAATGGTTGCTGTGTGTTATGTGAGAAATATATACATTACATATATAATGCAATACATTACATATATAATATAAACAAATGTTACAAATTGGCATTTTATTACTGGATCTTGTAAATGAGTCACAGTGGAACAGTTTTCTCCCAATGTTTTACCTTACCATTTACCATTACCATTGTACAGAGATTGGTTACAGGCAGCCATGTTGGAAGAAAAGAACTACACAAACATTCTGTGCAAGGCCTCTGTTCATCTGATGTTGATGATATACTATAGTCCTGTATGTCCTTTTTGCATAGTGAGCATCACCCCATTCATCCTCCAGAAGGAAGTTCCCAGCCAGCTTCACCTGTTCCCCGGCAAGAGGTACACCACGCTGGAGAAAGTCGGGGATCAGGAGCAGTTATTATGCCTATACAGTTGAGTGATATTCTTCAACAGTCATCAGTCTAGCAGGACACGTGTTTCTTTATACCTCACAGGTGTCAATACAATATTGCCGTTTACCATCTCTGCAGAGGTTTCTACCCTGTGAATCGAAGGGAGGCTGAGAATATGCTGACATACAGCCCCCCTCAATATGGTGACGTTATCCTACGACCCTCTTCTGAGTGCAACACTTACGCCCTCTCTGTAAGACACAAAGACTTCAGGTAGGACCAGGAGCACCGACGTACATGTTCTCTCACACACACACACATGTTAATTAAGCATTACATCAAGCGCAGGAGTGGGTTGTGACAATTAGACGATGCCTAGGGGTGGTCGTTAGATAAAAAAGAAATTGTCATTTACTTGAAAAGGAGTGGGAAGAAGCATACATATTTAATCCCACCCCTTTTTACTCATCAGATCATACTTTAGTAACTTTACTCATTCATACTTTACTAACTGCTCGTTTTATTGTTAGACTTATATTGAAAACATTTACTTAGTTAACAAAACATTTTTGAATAATTCCTTATTAATATTTGCCAAAACTGTAGGTTACCCTGTATAGTTTCTCTAGCCATTTTATATACAGCTACATATCTACATATGCACATATATACATACAAACTAGGGATGCTCGATATTGGCTTTTTTACAGATATACCAATATTGTCCAACTCTTAATTTCCGATACCGATATCAACCGATACCGATATGCCAATATCGGTAGGCCGATAATATCGGACATACAAACGCATACATACTGCCAGTTATCAAACCCCTTCATCTCTGTACCTCTGGAAAACCATTTGACTGTATTTTATTTTTAACTGTTTTATGTTTGTGGCACTTTGGCGACCCCTAGTGGCTCGGGTGTGCATATTTTGTAATACAATATATATATATATATATCAAATTGAAGGCTTATTTGTTGCCTGTTGATAGCGACAAAATCCGAAAATATCTGCTCAGCGGTTCTCGAGTTACATGCCGGTATTTGAGGCTTGTGCAAAGTACACGGTATTGCGCAAAATACCACTCCCGACTCAGGCTGCAGTAGTTCCGTCAATCTAGATCCGATCTCGAAAATGATTGTGGATCGTTGTAGCCAATGAGTGTGGCTTACCAATGAAACACCACGTGGGGATGTATGAATCAGGGATCTAGGATTCTAGGTGACCAACTAAATTCTTTAACAGGAAGAGAAAAACAGCCAAATGAATTGAAGTCTATGAGAAAACTGAGTTTTTCTTTGTACACCAAAATCACTCCTAATCACTCATTTCTGAATGGATCTTTATGAAATGTGGATATGTACTACATAAGGCTTCAGGCTATGGCTCCGTCTGGATTTCTAAGCCATACCACCTTCTGGGGAAATACTACCTCTGGACTACTAACTACTACAGAAAAACTTGAGTAACAAGTTTTTCTACAACTCAAGTTCAGACCTATGTTACTCTATTACGTTAGCACTAAAAGTGAATATTTTTTCTGGAATCAGAAACTTCAGAATGTCATCTTTCAAAAGAGACCAGGCTCATGCATGTGCTATAAGTATAAAGTATGTTGTTTTGGTTTGCAAAAAAAGTATGCAGTCCTCAAGTTCAAGTAAAAAAAATTCCACTTTTCTGCCCGCTTGATAAGCGGTTTTAAACAGACAACAAAGGGTATTGTTTAATGGGACACTTTCAGATATGGAAACCCTTCAATGTGGCGTCCCCCAAGGAAGTTGCCTTAGTCCTTTGATTTACCTTATGTATTGAATGGTGCATGCATGGAAATGTATGCGGATGACACGACAATGTATGTCTCTGCAGAAAAAGATAACATACGGTTATCCTATAACCATAGTTATATGTGGGCGGTCAGGTGGCGTAGCGGAGATTGTGCTCGTCACCAATGCAAGAGGCTGCGGTCTCGACTCCCGGAGAGTCAGCATTGCCTTGGCTTGGGCTGATCGCTATACTAACTCGTTTGGCTGAGTTAGGGGGAGGGAAGCCGTGGGTGGGTCCTGGGCGTTGTGGACAGCGACCCCTACAGTTCGGTCGGGGCGCCTGCACAGCGAGGGTAGGATCTGGAGAGAGGTAGTGCGACCTTCCACACGTTACACTCTCCCAGTGAGAATCTGCGCTGCCAGGCTGGCTGCCGGCTGGCTGCACATGCGTCGGAGGAAAGCATGTGACAGTCTCCGGCCTCTCGGACCAACAGTAGGGGGGAGTGCGCAACAACCAGGAAGGGGGTTGGGAATTGGCATAACGACTAACAGTGGGATGGGAGAAAAATCGGAAAAAGGAGGGGGAAAAAGATAATAAAAAAATAAATAAAACATAGTTATGAGTATAGCGAGCGCTCTGCTCTCTTGGAACTATCCCTTTATCCAGTCTAATATTGAAAAAAATGCACACATGCACACCCATCCGCCTGGCCACACCCACATCCGCTCCTCTACATAAGCGGGGTCGTGGCCACACCATCAGCTCCTTCCCAAGTCTTTCACCACCGAAGGCGAAGACCACGGGGTCCTCAGTGAGTCAGAGCAGAGTGCTCGCTATACTCATAACTATGGTTATTATAGGATAACCGTATGTTATATTATCGTATAGCTTACGCTCTGCTCTCTTGGAACACAGGAGCTGAGCAGAGCGCTGAGGCCCCCCACAACCATCAGAACTGGGGAGGATCCGAGCCCCCTGGACCCTCCTAGAGGGGACGGGAGGGAATCGGATCCGACTGTGCGAAGAGGGTTTAGCACCTCAAACGCACAGGGTGAGCAGACCGTGGGACTTACCTTCACACAGAAAGACCCGCGACCACTCAGGCGCGCATCCCACATGCCACCAGGGAACGGACAGGAAGCAAAACACCCCCGTCACAGCCCCCAACATCACGGGGTCAAAGGTCAAGAAACCAACCCCGTGGCAAGGCCGTAGCAGCGGAGCGCGGAGGAGGACTTAGCCCCAGGAACAACCTGAGGGCCAGGACCCCCCCGAAAAAGGGGGCCCGGTGAGGTCAACAATGCCGTAGCATCGGGACCCCACCAGACGGTCACTGATGACACCACCCCCCACATCGCCAGCGTATCGGACAGGGCCTGAATCAAGAGTAGGCCCTTCCCCCCTTTGGTATGCCGCCCTGAAGCTTACTGCACCTGGTATTCCCAGGGGGTCCCCCATCCAAGAACTAACCAGGGCCGAACCTGCTTAGTTTCCGAGATCTGACGAGATCGGGCGTGTCCAGGTTGGCATGGCCGTAAGCCCCAAGAGGCTACCCCCCCCCACAATACTGTGGGGCCAGACGGTGCGCCAGGCAACAGGCCAGAACTTGACCTGTGCCTGGAGCACTGCAGACTAGACAGGCGCCTAAGGGGTCTACTGTAAGAAGAACAGTACCCGGCGGAAGGGGTGTTCGGTATGCTGTGCACCATGTCATGACCTCAACAAACCCAACCCCTCCAGCGGGGTCGAAGTTCAAAGGAGAGGCCGACACAATTGGCAGACGTCATGAAAGATGTGGGGGCACACTCTCGGGCAGACGGGGTCAAGCCCGGCCTCAACCCGAGAGTTGACTCTGCTACCAACACACCGGAGAACCAACCACCTCCCTATGTTTAGTTTAACAGGAGGCGGTTGTTCCCTCAACCCACCAAGAAAACTTAGAAACATAACTGTGCGTATACACAGGCTATACAAGCAGCACAAGTGTTCCAGTTTTCAAAGGGTTAACCCAGGCCAACAGGTCGACGAGAACGAGACCGGACCTGGGCCTGGCGGACCGGGACCTACACAGGGATGCCTAGAGGGGTTGACAGCAACCACCAAGACAGCCCCCTCCCATCCCTGCCGAGCAGGGGGAGGGAGGAGTGAAACAAATGGAGAAGGACCAGGCCCCCTAACACAGCGCAAGGTACAACACAGTATGGACCAAGCACGTCACTGTTATGGGCAAGTCGTAGTGGCATACATATGACACACACATCCACGACATCAATCCCCGCGAAGCCCGGACCGACCTGGCATTTTCCCCCCGGAAAAGCACAAAGTCCTTCGGGGTACCAGAACAGCAGATCTGCGCCCCGGCGGACAACGGGTTAACTGACCTGGTCCGGCGTGACCAGAACCAGTCCTGTGTCCTAGTCACGCCACCATCCCCAGTCCTAAGAGGGGGGTATGTACGCGTGTCGATCTAAAACATCACAGAGGGCGCCACCAAGATGGACAGAACGTGAATGCGCTGCTCCTAGCGGCCCACCTCATGGGCGTGAGACCCCTCCGCCAAGGTAATGATCTACTCCGTCATCTCCCCCCGGAGATGCACGCGAGTCATCGAGTCCAACCTAGTGCACTGGCGCTCGGTAGAGATAAAAAATCTCCTTCCTAGTCACCCGCATAAAAAACGCCATTTCTATGAATTGGGCAACCAAGGCGCGCCGGCCCATAACGTGGTTCCACATTGGAAGCACCCAGGGCCAGCGCTATATGCACGTCAAGAACCCGAAACACATCAATGGTGAATTCTAATAAGAAACACCAGACAACGTTCCCTCCATACTGTCTGGGACGAGCAGCAGGAAGCCGGTCAATAAGACACAGACACGGGCCTTATATGACGCGACTGAGGGCAACCCCATCAATTCTGCTCCTCACATAAGAGGGGAAGACAGAAGTTCCCCCAGAGAGACCTCTACGTGAGTACAATTGAAAAAGATACATGCAATAATAATTGGGCCAAATGACCAACGGCCCAATACACACTGGAATAGAGAGCAGAGCAGAAAACGAACAGTTTTCGAATGCATCGCATCATCGAACTTTGACAAAGAAAGCGGTCTGCAGCACAGAGCTTGTAACCTCACGGATGTCTCCTGGCCCATAGGAAACGCGCCCAGTGACGTATCCCATGGCCGGGGGGAAATCCCGTGACCCACCCATCCTAACATGGAGTGGAACCAGGGAACCCCCCCTTCCCCCTCCCTGTGACGCGCTGCCCCTCAGCCGACAGGGAAAACTGATAGGCAGGAGGCCCCACCTCCCGGCCAATCAGTAAAGGGGGGGGGGGATTTATCAGCCCACCCCTTATGACCCCTCACCTCTGATACGATGCAATGACAAAGCAGAGCCATGACACCAGTCATAGCGTGCTACATGAAAGCGCATTATACCTGTTAGGGTAACAGCTTCACATTCTGCACGCCAGCCACAGACGATAACCTTGTCTGTGCAAAAACTGGCTTTATACATGGCTTCAGGCTCATGTGCGAACTTGCCACCTGAATTTTATTTACACCTTTACCCTAAAGTAAGAAAAACACAGACCAAGAGAGGGGCCAGGGGCCTTGGTACAAGAGCTACACATGTAACTTCTGTAGGCCAACACCTAACCCAGTTGTGGATTCAATGCCACGTTTACTTAAACGTGAACACAATACAACCCTCTATCACAATAAAAAAGGGCAAAAGTTCACTCTCACTACTGCAAGAGGAACGCCGTTTTTTATGATGAGAGAAGACATAAGTCCTTGATCAAGTGCTGGTCACAGGCCTTGCTAAGTCTACATAACAGCGACCAACAATTTTCTGAGAAATTGCCTCTCTCTAAGCAAGAGCAAAACCCCAGCAGAAGCTGAGGGATTTACACCATATCCCCAAAAACATAGTGAACCAACACACATTTTGTAAACAAAATCATATTTGAGGGGAGGGGGGGGGGCAGGGGCAAACCGGGGAATAATTTCACCCACCCCTCACCCCTGATACGCCGCCAAATGTGTAGAGTAAAAGCTTTACATCATGCACGCCAGCCACAGCCGAAAACCTTGTTTGAAAACAGGTTTCCCACAGCTCTGCTTATGTGTGAAAAAGACTTGCCACTTGTTATTTTCATCATTACCCTCAAGTAAAGAATAACAAGCTAAGAGAGGGACTCGGCCCTCGATCATATGCCACTATGCACAGCATTGTAGGGTAACACCCAGCCAGTTGTGGGCTCAGCCACATTGTCTAAACGTTACATGAACACACAACTTCTCATCATACAACAAAAACCCAGTTCATTTTTACTCACGTAAAAAACAACGCTGTTCTTAGGTAGAGAGAAGACAAGCCTTGGCCAACGCTAACCTCAGCTATACAAAGCGACCAAGACAATCTTCACACCACACGTCGTATCTCCAAATGTAGTGAAGTAACATTATGTTTTGTCAAACAAAGACATTGTTATTAACAAAAAACATTCGGGAGGGGGAGGAAGGAAGAGTGGGGTAATGTCCAATTGGGTTACTGAAAACAAGTTAAAGTTAAATGTTTCAAAAACAAAGACTATCATGCTGGCCTCTAGAAATAAATTAAGAACGGATCAGGAACTAAATATTGTGTTGAATGGTGCTGCTATTGAGCAGGTTAGAGAGGCCAAGTTGTTGGGTGTGATTATTGATGAAAAGCTTGCTTGGTCAAGGCACATTAATAACATAGTGGCTAAAATGAGTAGGAGTATTTCAATGATCAGAAGGTGTGCTCATCTATTGAGTGAGAAGACAGTTAAACTAATGTTACAAGCTTTAGTCCTATCCCACTTGGACTACTGCCCAACAATTTGGTCGAGCGCTTCAAAGCGGGATCTGGAGAAACTTCAGCTTGCTCAGAACAGAGCGGCACGTCTCGCCCTCCGCTGCTCTGTGAGGAGCAGTGTTGGGGGAATGCATGCCGCTCTGTCTTGGCTTAGAGTGGATCAGAAGCTGGCATGCAGCCTTGTAACATTTTGTTTAATATTTATAAAATTGGTAAACCTAAGTCTTTGTGGTCAGAACTACAACCCACCAATACTAGACATGGCTATGTCACCAGACACGCAGTGGGTCTTCATTTTACTCTACCTCTACCAAGAACAAATGCACTTAAGATAACCGTAATGTATAGAGCTGCTGCAAACTGGAATTGTATACCTGTGAAGATAATGATGATCAGCAACACATTTACGTTTAAGAAAAAGTTGCTGTTATGAATGGTGAAATACAGTTGAGTTACTGATTTATTTAGTTAGTATGGTTAGTTTAGTTAGTTTCAAGTTCAAGTTTCTTTATTAGTTGTCATACAGAAGAAATACAGGATACTTTTGTATGAAATGCTTCTTTCTGTTCTGCTCCTGAGAGTGTGCTAGGTAAAAATAGATAATTATAATAAGTATAAAATAGAAAGTCATGTACTTAAACAAGTGTAAACAAGACAAAAATGTTCAATATACATAATGTACAATATACAATGCAGAGTAGTACATTACAATATAAATATAAATGGCATGAGGTAGCTTGTGGTGCCACCTTGTGGTGGTAAGGTAAGGTGCAAGGCTTGGCAATGTGCAATAGGGAGGTGTAGTGGTTACATCATTGCCGTTTTTCCTGTTCCACCCTCTGTTCCAACCCAATGCATCGTCTCGTTTTAAAACAAATAAAGCATTGGCATGGTGTACCTTTCTGTGCTTATTCATCCACAATTTATAGCTCAACATGAAGATATTCGCAATTAATCATAAAAAAAAAAAAATGCTTAAACAATAATGTTAGTGATAGAAGGGAACTCATTTTGTGCAAAAGTGGAACGTTTTTCAAATTCCATGCGGCAGAATTGTTACAATAGCCGATTTAGAAATGGTCAATGGGGAAATACATTGCATTGCACAGAAGGTGGAACAACCAGTGACGTCAGACTACACCTCCCTATTGGGTATGAGTTGCCAATAAATATAAAGTGTGTTAGTGTGTAAAGTGGGTGCTACAGTGAGTTGTCCATTTAAAGTGGGTGTGTACGTGTGGGTGTGTGTGCTGTGAGTGTGTTTGATGGTTTGTTACATAGTGTTAATTGTCATTGAGCATCCTGATGGCCTGTTTAGTTAGTATTGTATTTGTGGTTGGAGCCTTTGTGTGTTTTCTTTGTGAGATTTTGAAGATGTTGAGAATGTGCTTAGGCTAAGGTATTTCTTATGTTTTTATTGTTTTTTTTGTTACTGTAATATAATGTACTGTAATGTTGTAGGTTGTGTGTTAGGACCCCAGGAAAAGTCTTTCACCCATGGGTGTAGACTAATGGGGATCCATAAAATAAACAAATAGTGAACAGTAGAGAATGTGAAATGATTTGTGATCCAGGACCTGCTTTGCTTTGTTTATTACTGAAATGCTCCTTGCCAATGGTTTGAATATTTTTAATATGTGATTTCCAATTAATTCTTTCGTCAATCGTGACACCAATAAACTTTATTTCAGACACTCTTTCAATATCCACCCCATTTATTTGTACCTGTACACATATATCTTTCCTAAAATTTCCAAACAGCATTATTTTGGTCTTGGATACATTTTGTGACAATTTGTTGAAATCAAACCACATTTTAAGTTTAATAATTTCCTTCGTAATGTCCTCCTGCAATTTGTTTAAATTATCCCCAGAACAGAAAATATTTGTGTCATCAGCAAACAAAACAAATTTCAATAACTTGGACACTTTACATAATGTCATTAATACAGTATAAATAATTGTGGCCCCAACACTGACCCCTGGGGGACACCACAAGCAATGTCCAAACACAATGAAGAGCAATCACCCAGTTTCATATACTGTTGTCTCTTATTTATGATAAGAGCATAACTTTTGATCCAGTCTAGTACTATTCCCCTGATGCCATACGTTTCCAATGGTTAATTGTGTCAAATGCTTTTTTTAAATCAATAAATACTCCAATTGCATGTTGTTTTGTCTATGGCATTTGTGATTTCCTCTATTGATTATATTATTGCCAGTGACGTTGATCTGTTTGCTCTGAACCCATATTGGCTATCAGAGAGTAGTTGATGCTTATCTAAGAAAGCATCTAACCTGTTGTTAAATAGTTTCAGTATTTTATAAAATTGTGGGAGTAAAGAGACAGGTCTGTAGTTTGTGATGGTGTTTGCTCCCAGTTTTATACAGAGGTATGACTTTAGCTATTTTCATCTCATCTGGAAATGAACCAGTTTGAAATTATAAATTGCAGATATATGTTAATGGTTTTGAAAGTGATTTTCAAAGTGCCAAAAGGTCCACACTTTTTGGTTGAAGTGTAGCAATACAAGACCACCACACTGCATCAACAGTGTTAGATACTGTTGCCCCTCTGAAGGTTAAGGTAAAAACTGATAGAATCTCTCCATGGCTAAATAACACCAATGTTAAAGATAACGAGAAAATGTAGGATAGCCGAGCGAAAATGGAGGAAATTCAAACTCGCAGCTCACTGTAATTTATACAGACGCCATGGGCGCATACAATAAGGCAATACAACTTGCGAGAAAGGATTATTTTTCCAAAATTATCTCAAAAAATATGGGTAACTCCAGGGTACTTTTCTCCACCATCGACCGGCTGATTAACATGCCACCCCCTCATATACTACCGCAGCAGTCAGCCACAAAGTGTGAAGAGCTTGCAGTTTTCTTTGATGACAAGATATCTTTGATTAGAGCAAGCATTGTCTCTGATATAGATCTGGCCGAGAGTGGCAACCCCTCCTGAGATAACTATGAGGGAATTCACATGTATTACATTACCTGACCTCTGTAAGATTGTCTCCGAGTGTAATTCCGCCACTTCCTGCCTTGATCCTATACCAACAGCATTTCTCAAGCGGGTGTTCGATCTGAATCATGTCCTTGAAATCATAAATATGTCGCTTCAAACTGGCACTTTTCCAGATGCATTCAAAACGGCTGTAGTAAAACCACTACTAAAGAAAACAAACTTAGATGTAAATGAACTGAAAAACTATAGGCCAATATCTAACCTTCCATTTATCAGCAAGATATTAGAAAAGATAGTCTCAGTACAAATAAACTCCTTTCTCAAAGATAACAACATCATGGAGGAATTACAATCAGGCTTCAGAACAAATCACAGCACTGAAACTGCCCTTACTAAAATAGCGACCTCAGGCTAAACTCCGATGCTGGCAAAGTCTCAATTCTTGTCCTATTGGACCTTAGTGCAGCGTTTGATACGATTGACCATAATATCCTGATCAGCCGTCTTGAAAGACTGGTTCGTTTTTCCGGTCATGTACTGGATTGGTTCAGACTTCTCGGTTACAGTGGGTGACAATATTGTCACAAGGAAAGATGAAATTACCTACCTGGGTTCCATCCTAGAGGCTAATCTTTCCTGTGACAAAATGGCATCCAATGTAATAAAAAAAGTCAACCAACGAACGCGATTCTTGTACCGGATCTCCTCTCTGGTAAACAAGAATACCCTGAAGACTCTAGCAGGAGCACTCATTCAAGGGTACTACGACTATGCTTGCACCTCATGGTACCAAAGCACCTCAAAGGCACTAAAAAACAAATTACAAACATCTCAAAACAAGCTAGTCAGACTACTACTTGACCTGACTCCTAGAACCCACCTCACCCCTGCCCACTTTGACAACCTAGGATGGCTTAGAGTAGACGACAGAGTACAGCAACTTGCAATGGGCCTGGTCTACAAGATACACTACGCGACCAAGGTACCCATGTACATGTCAAAATACTTCCCAAAGGTCAGTGAATACCACGATCACAACACCAGAGGGAGCTCCACAAATCATGTAAAACCCAGATTCGGCTCAAACAAGGGACTAAACACGTTTAGCAATTATGCCACATCAATGTGGAACGCCCTGCCTAAAGCTGTAAAGGAATGTGAATCACTACCCACCTTCAAAAACACTCTCAAAAAACACCTACGTGAGACTGCAATTCGAAACTGGCCCCTACAAATGTCCTAACCTAGTTGTACAGTAAATGACCAAGTAAGGCTTTGTCAACATTCCAATGTACAGTGTAAAATGTGTGTGTGTCCCCTACCCAACCCCCCCCCCCCCCCCCACCCCCACCTCCAATGTACAGCCCTCACCCAACCCACCCAACCCCACCCCACCAACCTCCTCCAATGTACAGTTTCTACGCCAAATGTATATACACTCCTTTTCTGGACACTTTTGTATCACAAACAGTACTGTATTTGCAAATCTGATATGTCATAAATGTATAGATGTAGCAGTACTGTCTATCTGTATGTCATGTATGTCATATATGTTATGATGAATTGAAAATGGGGGACCCTGGTGGAAACAAGACGAAAGTCTTTCTCTGGTCTGCATCCCCTTAACAATTGTATGTATTGAGATGTACTGTACTGTACCCATTCTGCAATCTGTTAATAAACTTTTCAATCAATCAATCAATCAAACATACATTAAGGGGAGAAAGTTCTATGTTAAGCTTGGAGACAAACAATGTATCCGAGAAACATGACAGCAACTTTGGAGTTGCACAAGGAAGCTGCCTTGGTCCATTACTCTTCTCGCTATATATGCTGCCCCTCGGGGACATCATTAGAGACCACAATGTATGCTTCCATAGTTATGCCGATGATACACAACTATATCTCTGCAGAACCAAATAACACTACAGCCATACAGTCCATTACAAACTGTCTTTTAGCAATAAATAAGTGGATGAACAATAACTTCCTGAAATTAAACGAAAGCAAGACCGAAATCCTATTGATCGCCCCAAAAGCGAAAAGGGAAGTGCTGTGTGGAAACCTGAGGAGTCTGACATCCTATGTAAAGACTGAGGTTACAAGCCTAGGTGTCATTTTGGACTCAGACCTGACCTTTAAGTCCCATATTAATAAGGCCATGAAAACGTCATTCTTTCACCTAAGAAATATAGCGAAAGTAAGACCATTCGTAAATAAAAAGGATGCAGAGACACTGATTCATGCTTTTATCTCAAGCCGGCTTGACTATTGTAATGCACTGTTCACTGGTCTTCCCAAAGCAACCATTGGGAAGCTTCAGCTTATCCAAAACTCTGCAGCTCGATTACTAACTCGTACAAAGAGAAGAGAACATATCACTCCAGTCCTAGCCACTCTGCACTGGCTGCCAATAACTCATAGAATTGATTTTAAGGTCCTTTTCCTGACATATAAAGCTCTTAATGTGCAAGGCCCAAAATACATAGCAAATTCCCTAGTTAGTTATCTGCCCTCAAGAACGCTACGTCATCCACTACAGGTTTATTAGACACACCCAGAAACCAAAAGAGGATCGGAAGTACGGCATTTGCCAACTATGCAACCACCACACATCAGGAATGCCAGCTCCATACACATTTTTAAAGGAACATTTTAACCTATACAGTCTAGCTTACAAATAGTGTACCATGCCTTAGGGACAAATAGTGTACCATGCCTTAGGGAAAGTGAGTATCTTATTGAAATGTTTTTATTATGAGTTTTTACTTTTATGTATTGATCTTTTACTGAAATGTGTTATTTTACTGCGCTTTGCCTATTTGCGGTACTTTTTTTTTACTGTTGTCTTATTAATGTGATGCTTTACATATGCGTATGTTTGTGTACAGCACTTTGAGCTGCATGACATGTATGAAAGGTGCTTTATAAATAAATCTTTACTTACTTACTGCTCTCCTGTCCTAGGGCTGCTCCAGTTGTTAAGCACTACAGAGTGAGGGCTTGTGACTCAGGCTTTGTCATTTGTTTCCAATATGAAGTAAGTGCTGCTTTCAGGAGCAGATGTACCTCTGTCTCCAAGTTCTTAATCCCTGTAGTGATTTTTTTTCTGTTTACATTGTTTCCTCATGTGTTTGACTCTTAAACCACTAAAACCTGCACGAACTATAACATGTCATGCCATTTAGGGTACAGACCCTCGCCTGCATCTTGTGTATACTCTATATACTGTTTACTCATAGTAAAATGTATTGCCTATATTTATTGTAACATATTATAACTGATAGGGCATACAGACCCTCTTCTTTTTCTTTAGATTACATTTTATTGCCTATATTTATGTCTTTCTTCTATTTCCCTGCCCATACCTGTAACTCCCCCTCACATTGTCTTAGGTAACTTGCTCCAGTCTGGAGGATGTGGTGCCCTGCTTCCTGAGTCACATGACACAGCAGTCACTACAACCTTATCTCAGGCCTTGAGCCCAGGACGTTGTGATTATATGGTATGCGTCCGTTACGTATTACTTTCACATGGTGGAGGGTTACTTACTGTCTGTGGTGCATATTCACATTGTGGTTAAGTGTGCTGTCACTAATTGGTGGTTTGATTGACACACTGTTTCTTCCTGTTTTTCCATGTGTTTAAAATGGCCGCTTTCTAATTGACACAGGTGTGGTGATGAGGCACCACGCCCTACAAAGGAGAGCAGAGTGCAGGCTGCAGTGTCTCCCCACTTCACAAGAGATGTCTCAGCTCTCCAGCGTCTCACCTGCTCTCACTACTTGTTGTACATTCGGCTTGTTCTTCCTTTTTGCCTATAGTTTTGTTATTTGAACTTTGGAGTCTGGAACACCCAGCTCCCACTCTTTTTGTCCATTTAGTTAGCTGTGTAAATAAATAGTTATTTTTGATAACTCTTGTCCAGTGTCCTGTGTCCACCACGTTGCATTCAAGGCCTTCACGAGCCATATTTTAAGCTTGAATGTAACAAATGTAATGTTAGCCTGGACGCCTGTGGGGTATAACGTTTATTAAGATATTGTTATACATTAATTTCTACAAAGGAGTCATGAACACATCAGTGGAAACCCAGGAATGCCTACATGTTGGGGGAAAAGTATCGGTATTTGGGATAATATAGGTGCTATAGATAACATTCAACCACTAGATATTGCACTAGCACCAGCATGTCATTATCTAATCAGATGCATTCCACGTTACATGTAAACAACAGTAGACCTTTCATTTTGGACCTGCAACTTAATTTTTTAATGATACATACAGGGCAATACTTTTATTCTGCATCTTTCTAAAAGATGGATGTATTTAATTTTTATTTATTTCTTAAACGATTACTCTACTTCAAAACGTTATATATAGCACCTTTAATGTTCACCGTTCTGTTCTGGACACATTCTGATGTTTAAATAAAGAGAAGGACAGCGGCTTTGGTCTTGAGGACATCCTGAAAACTCACATTTTTTATTGGACCATTGGTTGTCTGTTACAACAAGAATGTTCTTCATCACACTCATAATTACACAGCTTTTGTGTTTTTTTACATTTATGACATCATTCATTGCGCAAGAACTACAGTCAGCGTGATATTTCAGACATTTCTCTGTGCAAAAGAAAGGTGGCCAGCTCTGGATTTGTGGGGGGGGGGGGGGATTAATTGTCATACAGGAAGATTTTTTATTTATTTATTTGACTTCAGTTACACAATTGCCTGATTTATAAGCAACAAGCTCCATTTTAAAAGATGTGACCCTTTCAGCCTGAAGCTGTATCTTGAATTGATGTGGATGGCAATAACCTCACATAGCTACCTGCTCTCAGCTCTCCAGTCCTTTTTATGACCATGTGTTTCCCAAAGACATCTTGGTAGGGATACACCAATACCTTTATCCAATACCGGACAGATACCAGGCCATTTTGAGGTACCAGTAATAGAGAATCAGTCAAATCCAATACCAAGTGCCTCTTATAAATCAGAAGTCAATGAGAGAGATACTTGATTTGCGTCGCGTCCCCCCCACCCCACCCACATAAGGACGGATATCTCCTCACAGAGAAAGGGTGGATTATATCTCAATCATCTTTGTCCAGTGACTAACCTCAAGATCTAAGACTATATTCATGTGCAGTTAAAGTAATGGATTGGATCAGTACTCGGTATCGGACGATACCTAATGTTTAATACTCAGAATTGGTCGGTACAAAAGAAAAAGCATTGGTGAATCCCTAATCTAGCCATGAGCTCATCAACATCAGGCTCAGTTTGACATATAAAAACATGGTGACAAAAATGACCCACAGACAAATAAATACATGTCATGGACACACATTCATAAACAAGGTCAACAAATAGTGAATACGTTTAAAAAAGAAAAATGTTTCGAACTACCGCCTGGAGTATGAGCGAGGTTGCTACTACAGATGTTTCACGTCTGTGTCCAAAATGCGAAGGCATTTTCACAGTTTTAAGGACAGCCATTAAACCTACGTGGCAACCAGTCAGTCTATTGATGTGCTCCTGTTGTTTTCCCAATGCTGTCAACTGATTTGTTTCTATCTGGTAATCAGTGTTTAAGTGATGCTGAGACATGGACTCATGAGGCAGTGGAAGTTGTCATAATGAGCTGGATCATGTGCGACATGTTGATAAATCACTATCTTTGGTGGTTCTGCCACGGTCCGCTGACCCCAGTTGCAACTCTTATCGCGTGCAACAAAGGTTGGTTTGACCCGTTTCTAATAGGTCCTACAGCTAAGCAGGTACTGGTAGGCTGTCAATCTGATTCAAAGCTGATGAGAGCATTTAGGAATCTGTCTATTGTCAACTTCATCTCTTTCTCCAACTCCACCCATTAGTCGCATCTAAGCTCTCACAAAAAAATAAAACATGGGCTCTGATTTAGGAGAGAGAGGGGGGGGGTATGCATGTGTTTGTAAACATATTTTTTTTTTGTCAGACTCATCCGCCACAAACACAAGGTTATGAATTAATTAAGGCATTTCCACAGGCGGAGCTGTGCATTAAACCAGAGTAGAAAAGGGAAACACGAGAGAGACTATGTACACAGTTAAGTGCTACTCAAGTTGCCAGGTGGTCCACAGGGCTGAGGGGCTGAGGCAATGTCTTATGTGACCAGGATGGGTCAGCATCATTGCTCCAGGAAGTCACGGCAGGGGGAGGGGGACAGAGGTTTCCACTGGTCAGATCACATCAGGAGGAGACGCTCTAGGCCCAGGGCCAGGGTATAGGGGTACAACAGGTTAAATGGGGGGTTGTAAGTAGGGGGATGAGGGGTTGGCGTTTAGGAAGGTGTCAGGGCTCCTCTCCATCTGCGTCCTGGCTGAAGTAGTACCTAACGGGGGGGCCTGGGAGGTCCTCGTCTCCATCTGCCTCCGGGGCGAAGGACACCGTCAGGTCCACATAGCGGCGTTCCGCCGATGGCTTGATCAACTTTTGCATCCTAAAGAGAGAGAGAGAGAGAGTAGCAGTCAAGAGGTAATGGATTGGGGGGGGGGCTTGAATGAAATTAAAATCAGACAGGAGAATGATCTAAGAAACTTGGGCCAGGAATTAACACGGCTCATTCTGAACACAAATGCTATAAATAATCCCGGAGAATTAACTGCAGAATGATATAAATTAGAGGTGGGCATAGATCGTTTTTTTTTATCTAGATTAATCTATCTGCAATCCTGGATTTAATCTAGATTAATCTAGATTAAAATGGCTCAAAAAAATAAAAAACTGCCGAAGGCATTCAAAATATGTGTGTTCTACCCAAATAATGACCAGAAGTAAGTCCTTACTTTTTCTTTCCTCCTTATGTTTCTCAGGCCAGGTGGCCCATTACACCATGAGCCCATCTCCCGTTTCCAAAATGCATTACAGACTGTTTGAAAAAGCTGTTTTGCTATGATAATTGGTAATGAAATATCAAAATAATGTTCAATAAGATGTACTTGTGTTTAATAAGTTGTTTTATTCAGAAGTTAACACAAATAAATAATATTACCAGTACAGTACAGTATCTAGCACACTCAGGAGCAAAACAGAAATAATAATTTCAAACTTGAACTATGTGACATGGCTTGAATCAGAGTTGCTCAGTGGCCAATGGTGTCAACTGTGGTTGTACTGGGCAGCTCCCAGGTGTGAATGGAACTGTGTGAATGTGAAGCAGGGCGTTCCTGAAAAAGAGCATCTGTGCTCAGCGAACCTACCCTGGGTAAATAAAGGTAAAAAAAAATGTAAAAAAAAAAAAAAAAATGCGTTAATTATATTATCGTGCGATACTAGTATAGCGTTAACACGTTAACGCCGTTAACGGCCCAGCTCTAATATAAATAATCACAGTGGGTTAACTGCAGAATGCTATAAATAATCACAGTGGGTTAACTGCAGAATGCTATAAATAATCACGGTGGGTTAACTGCAGAATGGTCAGTGGCGTCGCGTGAGTAAAATAACAGGGGAAGCCAAAAAGAAATTAAAAAAAATATTAAATATTTTTATTAATTTTCTTTTTTTTAAGTCAAGCAGTCACCATGTACACTACAGTATGGTGTAAACCAGAGAAAGACGTTTGTCTTGTTTACATCAGGGTCATTAATACTGCATTGGTTCATTTTTGGTCCGATTTTTCCTTGCACGATTTTGCGCGCCGCGTGGGAGCAAATTCGAGACACATATTCGGTTGCAAAAAGGTGTCCCACGGTCTCCTCTATGGCCGTGAATATTTTCACGCGGATCGGAATCACGGCGCGCCCGTGGGACACTTTTCCGTTTCGGCGAGTTTATTCCACGCTTTCGGTTTTCCTTTTCTAAGCATTTTCGGGGCTACATGTGAATGAGTAAAAGTTGCGGGACGCCCAGATGTTTCCACGATAGAAAGCTTGGTGGGTTGACTGCAGAATGGTATAAATAATCACGTGGGTTAACTGCACTATAAATAATCACGTGGGTTGACTGCAGAATGGTATAAATAATCACGGTGGGTTGACTGCAGAATGATATAAATAATCACGGTGGGTTGACTGCAGAATGATATAAATAATCACGGTGGGTTAACTGCAGAATGATATAAATAATCACGTGGGTTGACTGCAGAATGCTATAAATAATCACAGTGGGTTAACTGCAGAATGCTATAAATAATCACAGTGGGTTAACTGCAGAATGCTATAAATAATCAGTGGGTTAACGGCAGAATGATATAAATAATCAGTGGGTTAACGGCAGAATGATATAAATAATCCCGGTGGGTTGACTGCAGAATGATATAAATAATCACGGTGGGTTGACTGCAGAATGCTATAAATAATCACGGTGGGTTGACTGCAGAATGATATAAATAATCACGTGGGTTGACTGCAGAATGATATAAATAATCACTGTGGGTTGACTGCAGAATGATATAAATAATCACGTGGGTTGACTGCAGAATGATATAAATAATCACGGTTGGTTGACTGCAGAATGATATAAATAATCACGTGGGTTGACTGCAGAATGATATAAATAATCACGGTGGGTTGACTGCAGAATGGTATAAATAATCACGGTGGGTTGACTGCAGAATGGTATAAATAATCACGGTGGGACGGGCGGCTACGTGGCATAGTGGGCAAGGCGCTCGCCACGAATGCGGAGACGCTGGGCTCGCCTGTTCGAGCCCAGCTCTCCACATTGTTTTCAGTTTAGCTGGTCGTCCATACTAATACACATTGGCCGTATTAGGGGGTGGGAAACTGATGGGTGGGGATCGGGCGTTGTGGACAGCGACTCCTACAGGTCGGTTGGTGTGCCTGCACAGTAGAATCAGGAAGTGTCGGGGGCAGCGTGAGCCTCCCACGCGTTACTCCTCGCCACTGAGAGATCGAGCTGCGCAGGTGAAAAGATGCGACTGCTGTTACCTCAAGTACCGGAGGGGACTTGTGCTATGTATGACTTAGTCCACATTGCAGCCGGCTTGTGGGAGGCAAGAAACAGCGTCGGTGACAGGGGAGGGTTGAATTGGATGATACGAAATTGGGATGGGAGAAAATATAGAAAATGGGAGAAAAAGTGGACCCAAAAAAAATAATCACGGTGGGTTGACTGCAGAATGCTATAAATAATCACAGTGGGTTAACTGCAGAATGCTATAAATAATCAGTGGGTTAACGGCAGAATGATATAAATAATCACGGTGGGTCAACGGCAGAATGATATAAATAATCCCGGTGGGTTGACTGCAGAATGATATAAATAATCATGTGGGTTGACTGCAGAATGATATAAATAATCACTGTGGGTTGACTGCAGAATGATATAAATAATCACGGTGGGTTGACTGCAGAATGGTATAAATAATCACGTGGGTAGACTGCAGAATGATATAAATAATCACTGTGGGTTGACTGCAGAATGATATAAATAATCACGGAGAGTTAACTGCAGAATGATATAAAATAATCACGGTGGGTTGACTGCAGAATGATATAAATAATCACGTGGGTTGACTGCAGAATGGTATAAATAATCACGGTGGGTTGACTGCAGAATGATATAAATAATCACGGTGGGTTGACTGCAGAATGATATAAATAATCACGGTGGGTTGACTGCAGAATGATATAAATAATCACGTGGGTTGACTGCAGAAGGTATAAATAATCACGGTGGGTTGACTGCAGAATGGTATAAATAATCACGGTGGGTTAACTGCAGAATGGTATAAATAATCACGTGGGTTGACTGCAGAATGCTATAAATAATCACGTGGGTTGACTGCAGAATGCTATAAATAATCACAGTGGGTTAACTGCAGAATGCTATAAATAATCACAGTGGGTTAACTGCAGAATGCTATAAATAATCAGTGGGTTAACGGCAGAATGATATAAATAATCACAGTGGGTTAACGGCAGAATGATATAAATAATCCCGGTGGGTTGACTGCAGAATGATATAAATAATCACGTGGGTTGACTGCAGAATGATATAAATAATCACTGTGGGTTGACTGCAGAATGATATAAATAATCACTGTGGGTTGACTGCAGAATGATATAAATAATCACGGAGAGTTAACTGCAGAATGATATAAAATAATCACGGTGGGTTGACTGCAGAATGATATAAATAATCACGGTGGGTTAACTGCAGAATGATATAAATAACCACAGTGGGTTGACTGCAGAATGGTATAAATAATCACGTGGGTTGACTGCAGAATGATATAAATAATCACGGTGGGTTGACTGCAGAATGATATAAATAATCACGTGGGTTGACTGCAGAATGATATAAATAATCACTGTGGGTTGACTGCAGAATGGTATAAATAATCACAGAGAGTTAACTGCAGAATGATATAAAATAATCACGGTGGGTTGACTGCAGAATGGTATAAATAATCACGGTGGGTTGACTGCAGAATGATATAAATAATCACGTGGGTTGACTGCAGAATGGTATAAATAACCACGGTGGGTTGACTGCAGAATGATATAAATAACCACGGTGGGTTGACTGCTTACGTGAGCTTGAGTCTCTTGCTGTGTCCAGGCATCACTGGCACATAGAGCATCTTCACACCGTGAACCACCATGATGGGCTCGAGCCCATACTTCTCCTGCAACATAGAACATGGTCAAGAACACGTCCAGTAACATTAACGAGGGGGCAATTGACCATATTCAATGGTCAAATCAAATGGTGACAAATCTGTAAACTGCTGTACTGAATATCCCATATTATTGTCCAGGCGGTCTCAAATACCTCCACTCTATGGCTTACATTCACCCTGTGTACAAAACATTAGGAACACATTCCTAGTGTTGGGTTCACGAGCCCTTTTCCCACAATCCATGTCTCAAAAATTATAAGTTATATAGGTACGTGAAATACGATGAAAACAAATGAAGCCATTTGTGGATCATTCTGTGGATCTAATACAGAAGACAGTATTCCTCACCCTCACTGCATTCATGAAATCGGAGAGAGTGAAGTCCTCGTGGCCATAGACGGTCCATCGGTCCCAGATGGAAAAGTAGATGTTGTTCCTGAAGAGAGACCATGTGAGTGAGAGAGACACTGTTCAGAACTACTGTTATAGGTCCAACTTTTTAACAAAGTTGGACTTTGCAATATATGAAGTGTGTATGTATAATTGAACATTATTTAGCCCATGGTCCATCTTCCATTGATCTTAGTCACACAGCAACCATTCTGCTCTTATGATATGCGCAGGTTGGGAATCCCAACCTGAGCATGATATAAGAGCAAAATGGCCACCGTGTGAACATGGCTGGTCAATGTAAAATCTTGACCATTGGCCCTCCATATCAAAAAGGTATGGGTTGGGCAACCCCTGATTTAAAGAGAGCAGAGAGTGTGTGAGTGCAGGTATTTGTCTGTGTGTGTGGTCTGCTACCTGATGTGTGTCTTCTTGACAGGGGCCATCTCAGTGAGCACCATCACAGGGATGGCCAGGTTAAAGAAGCAGTTCTTGAAGGACTCAAACCCGTAACCTCCTGCCACCTTGATCAGCTCCAGAGCCACCTGAGCAGAAATCAACTACTGAATAGAGTCCAGGTTGAGGCGGCAACACGGCTCCTCTGTGCAGAATAATGAAACCTGGTGCCTTTCTAGGCTTCCTTTACAATATGTTTTCTATTGTGTAAATAATAGAGCATTTCTCCTTCTCCTGGTGGCTTTCTAGGCTTCCTTTACATTACAATATGTTTTCTATTGTGTAAATAATAGAGCATTTCTCTCTCTCCTGGTGGCTTTCTAGGCTTCCTTTACAATACGTTTTCTATTGTGTAAATCAGACCTGGGCATTGTACGGCCCGCGGGCCCGCGGGATGATTCTGACCGGCCTGCGAAAGATTACATGATAATAAAAAATAAATAAAAAAAAATCTTTTTTAATCTTTTTTTTTTATTTAATTTTTTTACTTTTTTCTTTTCATGTCAACGTTCACACGCACAATATACGCTTAGGAGACATGCTCAGAATATGTTGGTTCTCTTTGGATCCACCTACATATGTGAACAGACACTCAGTCATGACTATTTACCAAGTCCAGGTACAGATCCTCTCTCACTGATGAACATCTGGCAGCTGTGCTTCGCATCTCCACCTCAGACATGCAACCTGACTTTGATGGACTTGTTAAAGCTCAACAGAGACTGGATTTCTCACACTGAATGAAAAAAAAACTGAAGAACACTAAAATGTGGAAATATAACAAGTGAAATGGGACACTTGATATTTTTTTTCTTTTTTTTTGCAGTTCTGAAAACATTAAATGTTTAATATAGGCATGTAAAGTAAAAAAGGCTACAAAACTGGGACACTTTTCTTTACACAGTTCTTTAGAAAGCTAAGAAAATCCTTGTTTCAATAGTATATGAAACTCAAAATGCCCTTTGTTAACACTTTGGGTGCCGGGACACGTCTTCTCACGTCTTTGCTGGCCATGCTAAAGTTGCCGGGGGACGCTGTACAGCGTCCTTATATCAATATTTCAAAAATCTGCGATCGGATTCATAATGTCCCTCCGCTGGCCTGAGATCCACCAGCAGGACCCACTGAGCTCTCTGGCGGTTCAGGAGCGCCATCTGGTGGCCGATCGGCGCAACCGCTTAACAGGAAGCGCAGTAGAGGTTTTGCTAGACGTCCGTATTGCTTCCGGCCACTCGGTACATGTCCCGTGACTCTAGCTCGTCACACTACATAGCGATCGATTGCCAATAACTCGATAAACAACATGATTTGGACGTATATACCATTATACAAGCTGGAGATGGACCGGGTAATAATATATCCCATAATGATAAAATTTCTACTCGACGATGATCGCCCAACGGCGCGCGGAGACTGGGGTGAGTTTCAGCGTGTAACGTTACCGTCTTCGATAATAACTGATATTATCAACATTTGACCCACATTAGATGATTGGTATAACGCTGCCCACGGAATTATAAACGCCCCCTCGCCCATCCGGTCAACATCAGATGACGTGTAGTAACTTCTAGAAGTACGTCTAGTTGGAATTTTTTATATCGCGCTGATTGCCATCAAACTGTATTTCATCATCAATATAATGCATTTGGGGCTATATATCACGTTCTGGAGAAAGCTGCAGAAAGAGATGAAAACATACTTATACATTAGACCATACTTTACTATGAATATGTGAATGAAAAAGTTTAACGTTGCTACACAATGAACAATACATATAGGACTTTGAATGGGCCCTAATAATGGCAATGTAGCAATAGAATTTAAAAAGTTATAGCCCTGCAAAGAAGGGGACTTTCTCCATAGACAAATAGCGCTGGCAATCTATGGTATATCATTAATCTAACCTTAGGCAACCAAAGTGTTATTAATGTTTCACATTTTGTTTATCATTTTGGAAATAAATTCTATTTGAATAAATGATATTTTTGAAAGCTAACCTCACCTTTTAATTGCCAAATAATAACATACACTCTTACCAGGGATCAAAACAATGCCATTTACTGCTTTTTATATAGAAATAAAATGTATATTATGCATAATTGAGTTTGGAATTTTGGCCCGGCCCCCCAACATATTTTCAGTTGCTCATTCGGCCCCCTGGGAAAAATAATTGCCCACCCCTGGTGTAAATAATAGAGCCTTTCTCCTTCTCCTGCGCCCTGTTCCTCGTACCTGGCTAACTGAGTTAGCCGGATAATTTTCAGGATAACTTGACTTAAGCCAGACCTTTCCGTTCCCCAACGTGCGATTGTCTAAATCACTATGGCAACAGATCAGAATGTTTGAATATGATAAATGATCACCCAGCCCTATTATGTAATGTCCTGCCCTTTGGTCTAATGAATCACTTACGTTGTCCTGTGCATGTAGAAAATGTCTCATGTAAAATGTATTGGTAAATTAACCAACTTTACTCAATTTATAAAAAAAATTGTTTTTGTAGATACTCGTTGCAGGACATTCGCGGCAAGTGAGGGCAAGTTTGTTTCGGTCTGTTCTCACCAGTCCAGCCACAGCGGCCGTTGCCGTGGCGATAGCGGGGATGATTTTGCCAGCGATGCGTTTGGTCTTGAGGCGGTCAGCGGCCTCGATAACGTACATCCTGGCTCTGAGCGCCGAGGCCGACGCTATGAAATCCATGTGGCCGTTACGGTCGTCATCCTTCTCAAACAGCAGTGGGGTCATCTGTAACCTCTCTGTCGAGACACACACCGGTTAGGGAGGCTTTTTTTAAATGTATTATATATATATATATATATATAAAAGCCTACATGCACCTACAAGTTGTACACTAGTGTGAGCAAGGTGGTCTATGAATAGGTTATGGAGGGATGTGGTCAGTGAGTTGTTGAGCGGTATGAAAGAATAACCAAACAGTCAATGCCACATTGCACAAAGACTAGATGACGAGTATAAAAGAAAATAGTTATCATTGCGGCATCACGCACTCTTCCACGGAACTTGAGCTCGTCATGCTAATGTTAGGCTAATTTTGATTAGCTAGGTCTGTCGTCTCACTTTTCTTTTTAACAAGAGCCTTGTGGAACATGGTGCCAGAGTAGGACAACTCTGGTCCAACTATTCCACACCAGACCCTCTATTGCGCCAAGAAAGAATAACAACAGGGCATGCAGGCCAGAGGCCAGATAGGAACAGCACTTCAAGCTCAAGTGGAGGTGGAGGTTTGACACAATACTCCCTCCAAGTGGCTGACATTTTAAATTGCTTTTCAGTCAACATGGTTCGGGATATTATTGGAGGCAATAACCTGCATATAAAAAAATGAATAACCAAAGTCATTACAAAATCCCTGTGATACATTTTCTGTTTATTATGACGCATCCCTAGAATAGGGATGTCCGTGTGTAGTGTACCTGGTGTAACATTGTTTGCAGCGATAGCCTCCTCCAGCTGTGCAATGGTCTCCCTCTCCTCCTCACTGCTCACTGACATCTTCATGTGATCAGGCCTCTTTGCCGTCTCATCTGTCTCTATGTGCTAGAGGGGACAGACACGGACACCAAAAACGTTTAGCTCACAACCGATCGCATGTATCGTCATCTTTACTCGCGTACACAGAGTGAAAAGCACCGGTCGGTTAATGGACCAATGAACAGGCTTACTTTCTCAGCAGGTCTGTATTCTGGAACCTTTACATCGCATAGAATCCTGCTCACTGCTTCTTCTGATAGATCCTAGGAGAGGGAAATGATTATGTTTATCTTGGTAGGAGAGAGAGAGGGAGTCTGTGTGTGGTGTGTGTGTGCGTGCGTGTGTGCGTGCGTGCGTTGATACCTTTTCCGAGTAGGGGATATTGTATATGTCAGCGGAGAGCCGGGCCAGGCTGGTGACAAAACCGAAGTGCCTGGTGGGGAGGGGGAGATGCCAAAGTCAGACGAGTTTCAGGGAAAGAGAGAGAGAAAGATGAAGAGGCTAAAAACAAGGGATGATGAGAGTATGATGGATGACGACATGTCACTCACAAAGTGTCTTTCAAGTCAAATTCAAGAGGACAGGGGGGTCTTTTCGGCGACTGCCAAAACAAACCTGAGGACGGAGAGGAAAAGATGTAATGCTTGTGTCTAAAATCGAGACAAAGCCTAGTCATTACGATCGTTCAGCCTTTGTGTCAGTGTGTGTGAGAGACACTTACTTCCATCTTTTAACCGTGTGTCCAGAGGGAAGGAGTGCAAGAGCTGTAGGGCCTACATCGGGAGCACACCAATAAAAACACGGCTCCGATTTAAAGGCTGCATATCGGGGTATGACATAACACACACATAAACCTTTCTTAATGGGTGAAAACGGTCAGAGGGGGGGGGGGGGGGGGGAGACTCTTTCTGACGTTACCTTTCTTTTGAAGTACTTGTCGAATTTGAGGCGGGCCAGAGTAATGCAGTGTACCCATTGGCTGGGCCGCCTACTGAGCAGCTTAATGACCTGGAACACCCCTTCCAGACTCTGCCCCTGATGCATTCTCTACACACACACACACACAGACAGACAGACAGACAAACTATTGTGTCTTATAAAGCACAAGATTTGTTAGGTGGCATAGTTTATGCCCAGTTTATATGTATTGACATCGGTGTTGTGGTAACAAACAAGGGACTAAACACGTTTCGCAATTATGCCACATCAATGTGGAATGCCCTACCCACAGCTGTAAAGGAATGTGAATCACTACCCACTTTCAAAACCACTCTCAAAGAGCACCTACGGGAGACTGCAATTCGAAACTGGCCCCCGTAAATGTCCTAACCCAACCGCCTCCAATGTACAGTTACCCCCCACCCCACCCACCTCCAATGTACAGTTTCCCCCCCCCCCACCTACCCAACCCCCTCCAATGTACAGTTTCTTCCCCCTCAAATGTATATACTCTCTTTTTTAGACCCTTTTTGTATCACAAACAGTACTGTATTTGTAGATCTGGTATGTCATAATGTCTAGATGTAGCAGTACTGTCTATCTGTATGTCATAAATGTTACGATGAATTGAAAATGGGGGACCCTGATGTAAACAAGACTAAAGTATTTCTCTGGTCTGCATCCCCTTAACAAGTGTGTGTATTGAGCTGTACTGTACCCATTCTGCAATCTGTTAATACAATTTTCAATCAATCAATCAACAGTGGTAATCATTACCTGTAGCACAATGTCAACCGAGAGGTGCGTCTGCCAGAACAGGTTGTAGATGGAAGGCTTGTGAACGAACGCGCTCTCAAACTACACAAACAAGAGGAACCACAATAACACGCTGCGTTATTAATGGCGAATCAAGGAGGAACAGAAAGAGATATAATGTTTAGAGAGTGCAGGTGAACAGACCTTGTCTCTGGCCCACTGGATGGTGTGCTCTATCACGGCAGGGAAGGACTTGAGAGTGCAGAAGGGGATCTCCTCCTCGGGGGGGTCCCTCTGGAGAAACGGGGACACCACGTTTAAAGTGTTTGAATTTTTTTTGTATCCACTTTTTCTCCTCCTATTTTTCTTGTATTTTCCTCCAATCCCGATTTAGTCGTTATGCCAATTCCCCCCCTCCCCTTCCTGGTCGTTGCGCGCATTTGCCCCCTACTTGCCGGTCTAGGGAGCCCTAAAGTCTATCACAGGGGTAGGCAATTAAGTTTGGCCGAGGGCCAAATTTCTTCCAAACCATTGTATGGGGGGCCGGAAAAAAACAATGGCTAATTTTATATGTTGATAGTGAAAACATTTTAACTCTGTGACAGACCACCTTATAACTAAGACATACATTTGTGGCAGAGGCAGATAATGGACAAAATAAACGAGCTGCATAGGTGGCCTAATAAACTGTAACCGACATACACATTTGCACTGAACATTATACCTTTTACACTACGCACAACCAATGTGTCTATCTGACGGCCCTTTCTGTGGAGCGCACTGGACTATTGAGAAACAATAGGAATTTTCCATTGGTTCTCCCAGTCCATGTGACCATTTCTAGCATTTCCATTGGCTATAGTGACAGACATAGATATATGATAAATGGATAGATACAGCGGATTAGATGCAGTCCAGAGAAAACAACCAATCTAGATATTTTAAGATTCTATGCTTTACATCCGCGCATTCTCTGAGAGATGCACTACATTTTTAGATGACAATCGATTCCGATACAATAAAGCAAGTCTTTATCACAAACAAATCCAAAGATATTTAATGTTTTACAAAACATGTCTAGTGTTGCGCCCGGCTTGTTAAAAGCCTAATAGTATTTTTTATTTAGTTAATAAATGTCTCGTTGTAATTCCTTATATACCTAATGTAGCGAATCTTCTTGAAGCAGATTCAGCTTTTTTTGCTCAAGTTTCAAGTTTCAAGTTTCTTTAATAGTTGTCATACAGAAGTACAGAATACTTTTGTACAAAATGCTTCTTACTGTTGCGCTCCAGAGACTGTGCATGACAAGATAAGTATGAAATAAAAACATAGTAAAAATTAGAAGAAAAAAAAAGAGGTCACAGTGTTCAGTTTAGACATATGTACAATGTTCGTAGACGTAGTTACCATACAATATACAATACTGTGCAGTGTACTAATATACAATACTATATAGTGCAAGGCATAAATGGACGAGGTGCAGTTTAGGTACAATTCACAGTAGGTGTACGAGTTGTAGTGCAAATCCTTTATCAATAAATATAAAGTGTAAGTGTGTTTGTGTGATCTAAAGTGTGGAGAGTGGGTGCTGCAGTGTGTTGTTTGTTTGAGTGAGTGTGTGTGTGCGTGTGGGTGTGTGTGCTGTGTGCATTTGATGGTTGTTGCATAGTGATTATTGTTCGTTTAGCGATTATTGTTCGTTTAGCAGCCTGATGGCCTGGGGATAGAAGCTCCTTCTGAGTCTTTCTGTGCTCGCCATAAGACTCCGGTATCGCTTGCCTGACGGCAGCAGTTCAAAGAGGCAGTTGTTCGGGTGGCTCGAGTCCTTAATAATTCTCTTAGCCTTCCCCTTGCACCGCTTGTTGTAAATGTTCTGGAGGGTGGGAAGCCCCCCTCTAATTGTGCGTTCGGCTGAACGTGTCACTCTTTGTAGTCTGCTACGGTCTTGTGCAGTGCTATTCCCAAACCAGGAGGTGATGTTGCCGGTCAGGATGCTCTCTATTGTACATGAGTAGAAGTTCCTAAGGATCTTCTGACTGACTTGGAACTTCCTTAGGCGCCTGAGGAAGTAGAGGCGTTGTCGTGCCTTCTTCACAACACTGTCAATGTGTGTGGTCCATGTCAAGTCCTCGGATATGTGGGCTCCGAGGTACTTGAAACTGTTCACTCTCTCAACTGGTGCCCCGTCGATGCTGAGGGGGCTGTAGTCCTTGACCCCCGACCTCCTGAAGTCCACAATCATCTCTTTTGTTTTGCTGACGTTCAGGGAGAGGCAGTTCTCCTGACACCACTGTGACAGGTTCTCTACCTCTTCCAGGTAGGCCCTTTCGTCGTTGGCAGAGATCAGGCCCACCACTACTGTGTCATCAGCAAATTTGATGATGGTGTTGTTGTTCCGCTGTGCTACGCAGTCATGTGTGTACAGGGAGTAGAGGAGGGGGCTCAGAACACAGCCCTGGGGGGCCCCTATGTTGAGCGTGATGGATGAGGAGGTGCAGTTGCCGGCTCTTACCACCTGGGGTCTGCCCGTCAGGAAGTCCAGGACCCACTGGCACAGGTCATAGTTCAAGCCCAGGTCCCTGAGCTTGGCTATGAGTTTGGAGGGGACTATGGTATTGAATGCTGAGCTGTAGTCGATGAACAGCATTCTCACATAGTTCCCCTTCCTCTTGTCCAGATGTGATGCTGCTGTGTGCAGCACATGGGCTATGGCGTCCTCCGTGGACCTGTTGGGGCGATATGCAAATTGCAGAGGGTCCAGGTTGATGGGGAGGGAGGAACAGATGTAGCCCTTCACTAGCTTCTCAAAGCACTTCATGGCTATGGAGGTGAGGGCTACAGGGCGGTAGTCGTTGAGGCAAGCGGGCGTAGATTTTTTGGGTACAGGGATGATGGTGGACTTCTTCAGACAGGTGGGGATGACGGCCTGTTCCAAGGACAGGTTGAAGATGTCAGTGAATACCGGGGCCAGTTGGTCGGCACAGACTTTTAGGACGCGGCCGGGGATGCCGTCCGGTCCTGCTGCCTTCCTGATATCCACTTTTTTAAAGATCCGTCTCACCTCATGCTCTGTTACCCTGAACACTGAGTCTCCATCAGCAGACCCCCCCCCCCCCCCATTGCCGTGGTTTGTAGGCTGGTGTTGTTATTCACAGCCTCAAACCTCGCATAGAAGGAGTTGAGATCATTTGCTAAGGAGATGTCACTGTTCAGTTTGAGGGGGGTTCCTTTGTAGTCTGTCATTGTTCTGAGGCCCTGCCACATGCCTCTAGAGTCAGCCTGTTCAAACTGAAGTTCAACTTTATCCCTGTAACGCCGTTTTGCCTCTATTACTGCTCTCCTGACGTTGTATCTTGCCATCTTGTGTTCTTCCATGTTGCCTGTCACCAGCCCGGTGTTGTATGCTGATGTGCGCACTTTCAGAGCCTCACGGACGGATTTGTCTACCCAGGGCTTTTGATTTGGGTAGATATTAATTTTGGTGGTGGGGATTATTACTTCTACCTGAGTACAGACATAGTCAATCACCGTTTCGGTGTATTCGTTAATATTGGCTGTGTTATCACGGAGTACACTCCATTCTGTGCTTCCCAGCACTGCTTGGAGTGACTCTACTGACGTCACGGTCCAACGCTTAACCTCTCGCGAGACCACCGGCGTTCGCTTGAGACACTGTTTGTACTTAGGCAAAAGAAAAATTGCGGCGTGATCGCTTTTACCGAATGGACTAAGAGCCTGTGACTTGTACCCATTCTTAAATTGCGAGTATACATGGTCTAATATGTTCTCGCCTCTGGTGGGACAGGTCACATGCTGATAGAAATTCGGCAGCACCTTTTTAAGACGCGCGCTGTTGAAATCCCCCAAGACCAAAATGGCCGCGTCAACGTTAGCTGCCTGGAGTTTGTTTACCTCGTCGTGAAGTTTTGAAAGTGCGACCTCAGTGTTCGCGTGTGGTGGAATGTACACTCCGATGAGGATGATGGACGTTAACTCTCTTGGGAGGAAGAAGGGTCGACATTTTATCGTGATAAACTCCAGGTCTGGGGAGCAGTGGTTAGACATTTCCTTTGTGTTGCCTAAATCGCACCACTCCTTGTTTATCATGAAGGCAATGCCGCCTCCTTTGACTTCAGTTTAATTGCATTGTTACTGTTCACATGTGTGGTGCCGTCAGTCATATATAAGTAAAGATAAAGTTTGAATGACTTACTGAACTGATGTTTTAATCTCACACCACACATGTGGTGTGGCTTGTTTGTTATTTCAGCACCAGGCGCTGTCCACCGACTTTTTTCATGTTGAGCAAGCACTACATTGCACCTCCCTGCTGTTATTCACTCTCAACATGGATAAAACAACGTAAAATAAGCATTATTTAGGTGGTGGTAGTTTCTCTATTTTTTTGTATGTGTCTATTCATTCTGTTTAAACCAATGGGGTTTTTCTTCACAGTTGCAGATAAAGATTAGGCTACACTAATATTATAGTATTAAAACTGATTAGTTATATTCATTAATAACCCATTTTACATGAGAAAGTTGATTTAATAAAAAAGATAAGACAAATTTAATCAGATTAATGACTTTATTCAAATGAGGATTTAGTTTGAGGATATTTATAAAAGATAAAAATAAAAAGAAGTTTTTTTGGAATAAAAAATTCGATTTTTTTTAATTATTATTATTAAAAACGAAGGTTCAACGGAAAGTAAGAGAATTGAGGACTCAGCATGTGAAAAGTATATTTTTGTAAAGTGACACTAATAATGCAGCCCGGGATTGTGTTTTTGTTATGTCTTGTTGTTTGTGATTGTTTGCTTATTGTGAAAAACAATAAAAAGAAAGTTATAAAAAGAAAAATTACTTCCGTTCGATAAACATCCGTTAGAAAAACCCTGACGAAGTTCGAATCCAAAAAACAGGCTTCGGGGACAGCCCTACTATGCACCGCACTCGATATTATTTGACAAACAATGCCAGTGACCCTTAGCTGCCAGAGATGTACCCCTCCTGGTGACATGTTGTTCACAATCTGTAAGTCCGCTTTGGATAAAAGTGTCAGCTAAATTACTAAATTGTAAATATGTATAATATATAATTAAGAGTTCTGTAGTATGAAAACAATTTTACTTTAAAATCTAAACCTCAGAATTAAAATTTGTATCGAGATCTGAATCTCCCCTAGCTTCAACCACGCCATCATCCCTGTAACAGGTACTGAAGGGACAAACACAAATGCACTCAGAAACACTCACATGGCTATTGTAGGACTCTGTCATGTTTGGCACAATGATTTCCGTGTGTCCTTTGGTTCCCATGGTGCCAGAGTCCAGGAGAGGCTTGCGATTGGATACACAGCGACTGCGATTTAACCAATTACAGTCGGGATGAAAGAGACTTCGGCGGCTAATCGGAAACTGCATATAATAAACATGTAACAACCTCCACACGATCTCACTCTCATTCCATATGAACAGCTTTTCAAAAAGGAACCTTTTCATCATCGTTTTCAAGCACGGTCAGGGTGCTTGGTAAAATTGTATGAAAGTATCATCCGTTTCAAAAAGTGCACTTGTCTGTAATGAGTTTCAATGCTGTTACCAATGTCTTTTCCTTATTTTTATCAGATCGACAATCTATTATTAAAACAATTGCCTGCAGTAAAATAAAGCAGTTTGAAGCAGTTTACTAAAAATGCAGGCACCTGTAAGAACTCATCTCTCTTCTATGCTTAGGATCAAACCCCACATTGTCCAATATCTGCCATGTTACAGTGGTGTGCCTGCAGGACATCTCCTCCACTGACCTGTCCACATATCTGCGGGCCTCCACGTTGTCCAGCGCGGTCACCACTAGGTGCAGGCGGCCGTAGAAGGTGTCACTGTAGACACCCTCAGTAGCCGGACACACCTTGTTGAGGTGGGCGTCCACCTGCATTTCTGGGTTGATCTCCAGAGTCGCCTCAGCCGCCATAGTGCTCTTAGGTTTCTGAGAGAGAGAGTGAGAGAGCAGTAGAAGGTGATGGAAAAGGAGGTGAGAAAGAGGTAGGAGGAGGGATACAGTCAGAGTCGACTTGCAGAAAATTCCAGAGTTGTGTCCACTAGATAAGAGTGGTGTGGCAGATTGACAGAATGAGAGGAGGAAGAGGATGAAAAGGAACAGGAGGGAGAAGAGGAGGAAGAGGAGCAGGAGGAGAAATAGGAGCATGAGGGAGAAGAGGAGCAGGAATAGGAACAGAAGGGAGAAGAGGAGCTGGAGGAGGAATAGGAGCAGGAGGGAGAAGAGGAGCAGGAGGGAGAAGAGGAGCAGGAGGGAGAAGAGGAGGAAGAGGAGCAGGAGGAGGAATAGGAGCAGGAGTGAGAAGAGGAGCAGGAGTGAGAAGAGGAGCAGGAGGGAGAAGAGGAGCAGGAAGGAGAAGAGGAGGAAAAGGAGCAGGAGGAGGAATAGGAGCAGGAGTGAGAAGAGGAGCAGGAGGGAGAAGAGGAAGAAGAGGAGCAGGAGGAGGACGAGGAGAAGGAGGAGGAAGAGGAGCAGGAGAAGAAGAGGAGGACGAGGAGCAGGAGGAGGACGAGGAGCAGGAGGAGGAAGAGGAGCAGGAGGAGGAATAGGAGCAGGAGTGAGAAGAGGAGCAGGAGAAGAAGAGGAGGACGAGGAGCAGGAGGAGGAAGAGGAGCAGGAGTGAGAAGAGGAGCAGGAGAAGAAGAGGAGGAAGAGGAGCAGGAGCAGGACGAGGAGCAGGAGTGAGAAGAGGAGGAGAGAGAAGAGGAGGAGGAGGACTTCTAACCTGTATGTGGTGTGGTCTGAAGAGAAATTGTCGGTTGAGGTTGGACTTCTCTATAAGGTCTGGATCTGTGATGCACACCTGAAGATGGACAGACACACAGGCAACGCTTCAGCTAAAACAAATACAAATAGGCCTACATCACAGTCAGAGAAAAAGAGAGACAGACAGACAAAGAGAAAGAGAGAGAGAGACCCTCACCTCTCCGGAACTCCTGGCTAATCCCACACCAAGCAAGGCAAAGTTCTTTAGCATCTCACATCCGATAGCGCCACAGCCCACCTGGAAGAAATATAACAGGATTAATCCCCACGTAATGTTTATATACTGGCTCAGCTTAAATTAAGACAAGGTTAACGTGATCATGGTGATCTTTAACACTTTCCGTGCAAAGGGTCCGGTGCCCCGGAACCCCGTTGCGTGCCAACACCCACTTCAATGATAGAGCTCTCATATTTGCGAACGCATAAACTATATCTTAAATTATGGCTATGTGTATAATATGGCCGTCGCTTATCAATGACTTGTTTGCAGTAAACATTGTTTATTTTTTTAAATAATCGGTTCATTACCATTTTATACCATTTTGAAAAACGCTCGTTTCTTGAACGTTTCAGAAGATTGTGATAATCGCCCTTTACTGGAATACACAAAAGGCATTTTTCGGCCTATTTATGAATCGTTTTCAAATAAACGCTAGATTATCGATAGTATACCGTAATTCCTCTAATAGTAACCCCGGCTTGTATTTGTTTCAACTGTAGCGGGTACCAGGCTTGTATTAGGAGGAGGCCTGTATAAGAGGGAGGCCTATATTTCAAAAAATATTTCAAACGGATCATAATGAATAAATCAACATTTTGTGTCAGTTTGAACCCAGTAAAATGTACTGGGTTCATTTATTGAAACCAAGTACTGTATGAAATAGTAAACAGTGCAATTACAGGTGGTCACTGGTCATTTCAACGTTTTCAAAGTGAAATCAAGTAACTAGCTCAGTATGCAGCTCAGTATATTAGTAACCCGGCTTGTATTAGGAGGCCGGCTTATAATTGCTTAGCTCAAGAGCGCACCCGGCCATTAATAGAGACCCGGCTTGTATTTGAGACCTGGTTACTATTAGAGGAATTACGGTATGTGTACTTATGCATGCTATAGAAGCGGGCTGAAAAATCGATTATCCATTTCCTGATCAGCACACACGCATACATAGGGCCCACATTGATATATCTGTGAAATTAGCTCTGATTATACCAAGACTGGTCAAATAGATTCCTTACCTCAGATCAGATGTTCTCGAAAAAGATTACCGTACTTTTTGCACTATAAGCCGCACCTGAATATAAGCCGCAGCAGCTAAATTGAATGCTGTGTACATATATAAGCCGCACTGGACTATAAGCCGCAGGTGTTTTAATGTTTAATTACCATAATGTAAGGGTTCGTGCACAGAGGGGATTGTCGGGAAAGAGATGGCTGTTAGAGGAAGCTCCCATTTATTAACATTTGTTTAAACAGGAACGATAGCCAGTTTGCAGCTCCGGGTACAGTAGGTAGCAACGTTAGCTCTCATAACGTTAGCCAGTTAGCAGCGCTGGGTACAGTAGGTAGCATTGTTAGCTCTCATAACGTTAGCCAGTTAGCAGCGCCGGGTACAGTAGGTAGCAACGTTAGCGCTCATAACGTTAGCCAGTTAGCAGCGCCGGGTACAGTAGGTAGCAACATTAGCTCTCATAACGTTAGCCAGTTAGCAGCGCCGGGTACAGTAGGTAGCAACGTTAGCTCTCATAACGTTAGCAGCACCGGGTACAGTAGGTAGGCAGCATGTTGAAAGAGGAGCCCTGAGCTGCTCATACACTACTCTTGCCGTAATGGTTTGTTGACGTGCGCTGCAGCAGATTTAAGAGTCTGATCTGACGGTCACAGAGCTGAGGGAGCGTGCCCAGTTAGCTGTAAAAATCCATAGATTAGCTGCACCGTTATATAAGCCGCAGGGTAGAAAAATGGGGGGAAAAGCCGCGGCTTATAGTCCGAAAAGTACGGTATTCCAATTCCTGATCGCCATTCCAAATATCGATCGCGTTTATTGATCCAACGCTGGGTAGTACTGGAAACACACATTATCCGCTGTTCTTGGGCTCTGCGATGACTTTGATCGTCTCTGGTTACTTGTCTGACAAGTAAAATGAGGAAGCAGGACTTTATTTTCTCCATGCGTTTCATTCAATCCAATGGGGTGCAGTACCATCCGGAGAGACGATAGGGGGTGGTATTTTCCCAATGGAGCTCAGAGAGAGTTCCAGTGGTAATGTGAGGCTAGATAGATGAAATATGAAAAATCGCTAATAAATAAAAAAATAAACGATCAAAAACGAGATCTCGTCTCTCTGGCACTCAACGGTTGGCATGAACTAATGAGACATCTCGTCGTTGGCACTCAAAGTGTTCATGTAGAGCATACTTAGACATGACCGCAACAAGGGCCAAAATATAAAGACTTTAGTTCCTCTACCAACCACATATACATTAGGGCTGGCCATTGACTTTGATACTTTGGTATTAGCGAGGGATAATTTTGCCTAGAAATTCTATCCGCCATTTTAACGGGTGCTTTTGAAAACAGATAAGCCTATTTACTATGTATTTGTTTTAACCCGAGAAGTCATCTTTAAGCTAGCACCATTACATATAGAAGAATGATAGCATCAAGTCAAGATTCATCATCAAAAAGATATACTCCTACTCAGAGCATCCAGAACACCCGTCAGGATGGAAAAGGTGCCTGCTCTACTTCTACCCTGTTGCAGAGCCACGCTGACACAGAGCCTCTACTGTGCCGTCCCAGGGCGTACATCGCCATTAGAGCCTCCACTGTGCTGTCCCAGGGCGTACATCGCCATTAGAGCCTCCACTGTGCTGTCCCAGGGCGTACATCGCCATTAGAGCCTCCACTGTGCCATCCCAGGGGGTACATCGCCATTAGAGCCTCCACTGTGCTGTCCCAGGGCGTACATCGCCATTAGAGCCTCCACTGTGCTGTCCCAGGGCGTACATCGCCATTAGAGCCTCCACTGTGCCGTCCCAGGGGGTACATCGCCATTAGAGCCTCCACTGTGCTGTCCCAGGGCGTACATCGCCATTAGAGCCTCCACTGTGCCATCCCAGGGTGTCCATCGCCATTAGAGCCTCCACTGTGCTGTCCCAGGGCGTACATCGCCATTAGAGCCTCCACTGTGCTGTCCCAGGGTGTCCATCGCCATTAGAGCCTCCACTGTGCCGTCCCAGGGGGTACATCGCCATTAGAGCCTCCACTGTGCCGTCCCAGGGGGTACATCGCCATTAGAGCCTCCACTGTGCCGTCCCAGGGGGTACATCGCCATTTCCAGATGGACATGTCTAACGGGGATGTCTTTACATTTAGTTTGTCAATTCACTTCACGATAACGAATGTCTTCCACTGCCGTTTCCATGTGATGAACGGTGTTGCGGTGCAGGTAGAGACCCTCATGCGTGACTGAACCTTGCCATCATCATCAACACTTGTTTATCTTTACTGCCAGATCCTCTGACCGGTTTAAAGGGTTTTTAACAATAGTATAGGGGGCTATGCCACTGACACTGCGCCACCATGTGTTTAAAGAACATCTTTTGCAGTGAAAGCTTGGGGCCAGCTTAGAAACAGACGCATCACTGTGTAATACGCGATTGCTCCGTCCTCTCTTCCACTGTGTCTGTGTGTTTTTCTGTTAAACTATTGTGCAACCTTATACACTGTACTTAAATAAATAACTTATTTGGAACTTACCCTTGTGTTTGCTATTTAATTGAAATTATGTTTTTAAGTTTCAGCAAATGGCTTTCTTTATTGCTCATTGCTTTATTGGATTCTTATTAATTATTATTATTGTACTATGCACAATCGTTGCGGGCAAGACCCCCCGCATTTCATTGTATACTTGTATGCCGTGACAAATAAAACTCTTGACTTGACTAATTTCTTTGTCTCTCGGAGGAAATAACCGACTAACGTAAACCCTGGGACATACCACAAACACACTTTAGTTTCCGTTACTTATTAAACCCTGGGACATACCACCATACCACAAACACACTTTAGTTTGTTACTTAAACCATGGGACATACCACCATACCACAAACACACTTTAGTTTGTTACTTAAACCATGGGACACACCATACCACAAACACACTTCAGTTTCTGTTACTCTCAAGGCAGAGCGTTCATGTCACAGTGGATTTGAGTGGATCCATATTGTTTAAGAGGCACTTCTATCCCACTAAACTAGCAGCGTTTGACGAGACGCAGGCGCAGCACTCACCATGAACACCCTGAGCTTGTGCAGCTCCAGACACATGGCGTCCCCGATGCAGGCTCGCAGCGCGTCGTACCGGTCCCCCCGGGGGACAAACTCCTCGGCAGGAAGACACTGAAGAGGCCCCACTACCTCTGTGGCATCCAGATAAAACTAAACGGGGGAGACAGAGAGGAGGGGGGGCATGAGCGGAGCACATGCTAAACTAATAGTCTATTCAATTTAACTCTTTTTTTTACCATCTATCTTAAAATAGTCAGATACCATTGAGTAGTTGATTGAATATATTTCCTGCCGTGTTAACTTTATAGAGAGTTGGTGTATAAGAAAGCCTATGGCTCGGACAGCTCTAAACATCTAAATGTCTATATTATGTGTATCAGTGATAATGAAACCGTAAACAAAGAGGCCTATTGAGATGTTAGATCCTAATATGAAAAACTATGTGATTTAATGTTATATGCCTTACCTTGACTTTGTCTATTTTGCTGCTATTTCATTTATGCTCGTTTTATAATTATTTTATGTCTGCACTTTATGCATGGCTCTTGATCTGCCAATTTTGTGCTCATTTTATGTTCATCTTTTTTTACTGCTGTGAAGCCCTTTGAGCTGCAATTCTTGTATGAAAGGTGCTATACAAATAAAGTGTATTATTATTAAAAAAACTGAAAGACAGCGATTTTAGACAATTCGTTTGGGCTCATCGGACAGAAAATTATCTGAATGTGATCCACTTTTTTTTTTTTCATTAGATAGATGCAGCATCTTCTGTCTTGATGTCTCTTGGCATCAGGTGTTAGGATTGGAGGACACTGGTATCGACGACTAATACCAAGTATTGGTGCATCTCGTTGTAAAGATTATCAGAAGATGCTGAAATGCTGCATAAAAACGTAGCTAATAAATGGGAAATATGCAGGGGGGGAAATCCACTCAATTAAATATTCATTAGTTCCAGTTCAAACAAATTCTCCTCATCTTAAAAAAAATGCTTTCTGCACAAATTTGTTAGTATACTACTTTGACAACCAAGGCCTGATAGTTGAGATCTAGGTGCTTGCTTCGGAGGAGGGAGCCGTACCCACTGCTGCAGAGGAGCAAACTTCCCAGTGAGGGCCTTGAGAACCTCCTGGCTGACCAGACCCCCTACGGCTGCTGCTAATGGGGGCAGAGTGCCCCTCGCAGTCCTGGAGAGACAGCGCACTAACTCAATATTGACTGGAGCCTGAAGGATTAGCACAAGAGGTGGACAGGAAGAGAGAGATAGAGAGACAGAGAGGTCAGGGAGGATGTGAATATGCATGGGTGATGGCGAGGACGTATTTGTATGGCTGTGTCAGTGTAATATGAAAGGTAGATGTATATATCATGTATATTATGATAATGAATACAGCAGCGTTACTTACTCTGTTCCTGAGTGTTTCGTTCACTTCCTCAGTGAGCTTCACCAACACCTCGGCATCCTGTAAACACCTGAAGACACCACAGCCAAGCCACATCAGACCCTTTTCTCTCTTTCTCTCTCTTCTATTATTCACTTAAAAAGGACATTTGGAGAAACCCCATCTTGGGAGAAATTCTCGATTCTGCTACTGTTTGCAACCATCCATCAATTTGAAAATCTGCCTGCTTCGACTGAAATGCAAAACAGCAGTGGTGATAACACACAATAATTTATTGGGTAGAATACTTTTGGGGATCGCTTCAAAGTCCTAATCTTATAATTCATGAAACACAAGGGCTGCGAAGTAGGATACAAAGAAAACAAATCGACTTGTTTCACCAAGAGGGCTTCTTCGTGTATGGGCCGGGTAGGAAACGTTGCTAGGAAATAAAACTGAGTGCAACTGGAGAAGCAAAAGCAGAGAGAGGTTTTAGGTTACCCTGTACTGGGAAGTCTGTTGTGCTGCTCCTGGAAAGTGTCCAGGGCCAGCATGGCGGCGTGGATCTGTAGCGGGGCCTGAGGGACAGATTAAAAATGGGAAAACAAGGAAACTGTAAAGAGTGGGTTCACTCAACAAACTAATAAGACATTACTGAACCTGAACTGCTCTGAACTCTCACCTCCGGTTTACTGAAGTCTGGGGTCATGACCTGAGCATCACACAGCTGTTTCTCCATTGTCTCCTGAAAAGACACACACACACCACACAGAGAGAGAGAGCGAGAGAGAGAGAGAGAGAGAGAGAGAGAGAGAGAGAGAGAGAGAGAGAGAGAGAGAGAGAGAGAGAGAGAGAGAGGAGTGTATTTTGAGCTATATACATCCTGTTCATTCAAAGCTAGTGTTGCTGGTTGATCTGTGGACTGAATGACTTACAAAGCTGTAGGTTGTAGAGGTTTTCACCAGGAGGAAGACGCCTCCATGTGCATAGGGCTGTAGATGGGATGTGTCTCCTATCGCAAAACTGTGTGAGGAAAGGACTGTATAACACAGACCACAAAGAAACGTATGACAACATGTCCATGGCAACAACAAAAGATCATGATTCCCGGCTTGAACGGGAAGGTTCTTAAGTATCGAGTACTTATATTAACCATACCTGAATATTGAGTTTTAGCCCATTTATCAATCAGCACACGTATTTTAGATTAGCCATGAATATTTTCCTGAGCACAGATGACTTTTTGTGCTTTGTTTACCTTTTTTAAATATTTAAGTTATGATGATAAACCATATAATTATATAAAATAAATCTACTCAAAATGTGGTTGTCCCAATTTGTCTCCGTCTCTCTCTCTGTGTGCAGTTCCTTGTTCATATTAATGAACTCACCGCTCCATATCACCTTATTGCTCCAATGCGACCAATTTGTTGGTGTAACCATGAGATAATTTTAACATAGGATTATCATCACCAGTAAGGTCCTTTAAGTGTGTGATAGGGCTGTCACTTTTTGCACAAAATTGAGCGTGAATGGAAACGTTACAAGGTCAAATATATGCAGATTTATTTAGTCTAATTCACACCTGGGAGCTACCCAGTAGAAACAGTCTTCTACTGTTGGCGACTGAGCACCTGAATGAGAAGTTAGGGGTTATATGCCTTGCTCAAGAGTACCTCAATGGTAGTTGATGGGGGAGGGCCTTATGTAACATTCACATTTCACCGGTAGAGGTGCTTTGTATAGCAGAAAGAAAACACCACCACTACATTTGAGTTGGCTAATATATCATATAATATACACTGTTATGAATTTGTCAAGCAGGCTAATTCGTCTCCATTTTGGAAGTGACTACAACCTACCGTAATTGCCATTGGCCACAAGTTTTGAAATGTCAAAGCGTAAATGTAAAAAATTTATTAATTTGCACGGCTCCGACTCCGTTGAACACAGCGGCAGAGCAGCGTGAAGCTTTCCTGACTCGTCCAGGGATTCTAACTGGTGCCTTCTTTGACCTTTTGGCTAATAGTGCCACCCCTTATTTATGTATCTGTGTTTATCACCTCCACCAAGGCAAAGCCAGGGCGGAGGATATGTAATCGGTCCCGTCTGTCTGCTTGTTTGTGTGTGTGTGTGTGCATATTCATGACCCCAAGAAGAAGAAATCTATCGATTTTGGTGACCCCATAACCTTTCCATCAGGCCAAACTTGGAACGAGGTATCTCGAAAATTAATGCCAGATTGCCATTGTGCACATTCATGATCCCAATAGGAAGAAATGTATTGATTTTGGTGACCCTGTGATATCTCCTCTAGCAGGCCAAACTTTCCATTTTCAAATGACCCCTAAAGGGAGAAACCTGTTGATTTTGGTGACCCCTTGACCTTTCCTCTAGCACAACAACATGGTTAGCCTTGGTTTGTTGAGACTGGCAATATCAGCAACTCTTATTACCGTCATTAACCCAGTGACGTGTGAAGGTTGTTAGGCCTTGGCAGAGATCAGTGAGCACATTCTTCTAGTAGCATAATAGGCGGTTTAGTAGTATAATACACGTATTGTAAGTACAGTGTTTGCCTACTTCAGATATACTAATCGTATTATACCTTTGGAGCACATCCCTGGAGACTCACCTGTCCAAAGGCTAAAATAACCTCAGAAGCGGAAGCAATTTAAAGTAGGATTTAGCATTTGCTATGCTAATGAATAACCGTGTTTGCCTGTTACCTGTAACCGGCCGTGCAGTGCCATTGAGCTCCTCCATGCCATTGACCTCTCTGAAGAGGACACTCTGGCCATTCTGCAGGCCGTGGGTCCTGCTGTCCATGCAGGTAACCACCCCAGGGTTGTCCTGAAGGGTCAAAAGGTCAAATGGTGTTAGGTTACTAAACTAAATTGGAAATTGACTTAAGTGCTGGCTAGAGATCAGCTTACTCAGGGAACATCCCTGGTTCCTCAGGTTAATGACTGCAAAAAATTATTGCATCAACACAGCATGTGGATACTAGCTAGTTGTGGTTGGACTAACTACAAAATGCAGCTGATTTACCAAGTACGCCATTTAAAAGTATGTGTGTGACACTAAATACAATTCTCAAGTGATTTGAGTTGGCGAATGTGACGTTAACACATTGATTGCCAAAAACGTAGATCTACGGTTCTGTCGCCCGATCGTTGAGTGCCGGAAACGTAGATCTACGTTTCTGTCACGGTATTTCTTTTATTGGCTATTGCCCTTCGTAATTCAGCGGGGCACCTTGTGCATACTGTTCTGAGTGTGTCTGAGCTGGCAGACGGTCTTATACCGCCCTCTAACGCTTTCCGGCATTATTGCACCCCGTTAGAAACAGGTTCGTTTATTTTCCCTACCGAGCTGCGGCGTGGGGGCGGGTCCTAAACAATCCAGCAAAACACACGCTTGTCGTCGGTCTAAATCACATTGTATGCGTGCACGACGAAGGATAATAATGATGATCTATCGTTGATTTCAGGAAGATCTGATAATCAGGCGAAAAATGTAAATGTGTTTAGCGGCTGGACTATGTTCATATTCAAAACTGTATAAAACGGAAATGTACGGATGAAAAAAGAATCTGTTTTTGCACGTTGACCAGAAGTAGCTCACTGAGACTCGAGGGCGTTATTATACCCATAGCTATACTATAAAATATAGGTTTAGCTCTACAAACTACAACTACGTTTACATGGGTTTAATGGGCGGCACGGAAGGGGTCACTTCCCGGAAGGGGCGTGGCACTCAATGTGTTAATGTGCAAGATGTTTAACATAGAACAAAGGGACAATCACATCTTTAAACAACAATGTTCTTATTAGTGATTAATTATTCTTGTCTGGAACACACTGTATACTCATTAAGAGGAGACAAAATTGTTGACTTTTTAAAAAAAGGACTCTTGAACATCCCTGCCAAAAATGAGTGTCAATAGCCTTCACGCTACCTGAGTGATGGTTTGGATGAAGATCTCTTTAGCCTCCTCCCCTGTGGAGTCGGACACCTCAAACTCCTCCCCGAAATCACAGAACACCCGCACGCAGATCCCAAATGCATCACAACCAATGAACTGCAGAGAACAAGAGAGATACAGCCATTTGGTTATCGACCTGGTTACTTGGAGTGGAGCAGCTCAGTGCAGATGACTTTCAGAGGATGTAGACTTACTCTGATGGGAGGTTGTTGTGAGTGACAGAACTCATTCACTTTCTTCTGTAGACTCAGTCTGGCTTCAGTCAGAATCACACACTTGAGGACAAAACAGAATAGAACAAACGCACAATCAAGTCAAATATAATTCCCTGATCTTCCGGGTGGCGATGCTAGTTGGGATCATTCCCTCCAACACAATGGTAGACAGCGGCTAGAATGACATCTAGAACCAAATGAAACCTAGCAAAGGTGAGTTCTACCGGATCAAGAATGAAATTGAATATGAAGTAAATTACAGGGGAAATTGTTCAAAGGATTTGTTGGGGAACTTATTGACACGTCCTACCCTGATGCACCTGGAGGGCATTAATGTTATTTACATTTATTGTGGTAATTCACTGAGGGAGATAGTTCATTTCCATAGCTTCTCCGACATACAATGGAAGACAGGACAAAGTTAATGAAATTGCACCCATCTGTACTTTCACTCAAAGTGGCAAGAGGGTGGCGATTTACATTTAACTTTTAACCCTCAGGGACTGGACATAAGACATAAAACCCAGAAGTCAAATACATATTCCATACTGTGTTTGAGTATTCTGAAGGCACTGTACACCTAAAATCCCATTAAGTCCCATTTAAATGTATTGAGGGACGTTGGTCTCTGCTTTGTTAGCGGGAAAGAAAGAAATCATGAATGACCAGAGTTCCAAAAGACTGATGAACTTTAAAAAGTTAAATTTGAATCCATCCATTAGATTTTGTTCATAAATTTTTCTTGATACAATTTTTATTTTTTATATTTTGAGTGCAAGATCAAGCAGATAAACAACAATGAAGATCTTTTCCAATGCCTCTTTTGTTCACCTTTACCTAGGGTGCCAATCATTCTTGAGGGCACAGTAGCAAGGTGGGACTTCCAGAGATTTTGCAGATGGTGAATTAACCTTGAGAACCAGTGAGAAACACTCTGTCTGTTACCTGGTATCTCTTGAGGAAGCTGAGGTCAGTGGTGTTGTCCAGAGCAGAAGAGGCTGTGTCGACATGGACGTAGGGGTTCAATTCTGCTACCCGACGGTACACTGCCTCCACCCTGAGTGTGAGTGAGTTAAAAAGACATAAAAGAAATAGAGGAAGGCAGATACAGACAGATTACAGAAATATATTGTATCTATCTGTGTATTAGCAATAGTATATTTAAGAGAAAGCCATTATACACATACTGTACTCAGCCACAGTAAGTCGGCAGGTGTGAGGAACATTATACATAGCTCCCTGGTCAGTCCTACCTCTTCCTCTCCCACTTCCTCACAGCAGGTGTGAGGAACATTACATTGGTCAGCCCTACCTCTACGTACGCTTTATCTTACGCCGTTTACACGTTTATAAAAATTATTTAAAATGTTTATTAGCAACGCCAAGCTTTCAAACCATCCCGTATTTTTGTCCGAAACCCTCGTGCAACTGTGAGTAGTACCTTTGAAATGTCTCTGTGATACTTGTATAATGAATGGTTCGGCCAGAACCAGTCCTTCATGGTCAACATAGATTGGTTTCCTATTGAGGAGCAAGTGACTGTGGATTCACTGGCCAAACCTTGTTGGCGTGCATCACAGTCACGAGAAAGGGGCTAATGTGAGCCGTATGCATGCCCGCCTCTCTTGGCTTAATGTTGAAAATAGATTTGTCTTTTAATAGACTTGTGCTGTTCAAGTTGGTCATGAGCAATAAAACTCCTGTTTTTATACATAAACAGATTGTTTATAGTAATACTGTGCATGATCATTACACTAGAGGTTCCAGTAGTGGGCAGCTTGAATTGCCAGGTCCAAAAACCAACGCTTTAAGGAGATCTTTTATTTGTAGAGCATTAACTCTTTGGAATAACCTGCCTCAAAACCTCTGCTGCATTTACAGTAGATTCACTTTTAAAAATAATCTTGAATGGTTTTTAACACTGTAAAGTATTTTGTTTTGTTTTCGGTTTCTTTGCTTGCATGTAATTTTAGCCATCTTAATTGTTAGTTTCATTATGCATCGTGTGTTGAGTACTGACTTTTAATAATTTTGTTTTGCAATAATAATTGTTTTTGTATGTTTTTTTTGTGTGGACCCCAGGAAGACTAGTTGGTTGCTATGGCACCAGCTAATGGGGATCCGTAATAAAATAAAATAAAATAAAATCTTCCTCTCCCACTTCCTCACAGCAGGTGTGAGGAACATTATACAAAGCCCTACCTCTTCCTCACAGCAGGTATAAGGAACAGTGTGCATAGCTCCCTGGCCAGTCCTATCTCTTCGTCCTCCTCACAGCAGGTAGCCTGTACGTTAATGCCAAGCAAGCAGTGCAAAAATGCTTCCGCATTCGTCACCGCACGCTAGTGCGGTAAAGCGCCCTTCTTTTCAGACAAATGCTACCGTGCGTGCACCGGCGGCGGCGTGCTCGCTCAGGTGCGTGCGTGCGCCGGCGTGCTCGCGCGAGGTGCCCGCGCATGCGACACGAGCGGAGCTCAATATATATAAGTCACCGCCCCTTATTCAGTATCCAACAAATAGCTCAATTGGCTAGGACACATGGCTGTGGATCCTATGGCTTGTTTGCTGGCGAGTTCGAATCCCATCGAAAATATTTTTTAACGTGATTTTTTTTTAACGTGTATTCTTTCGCCGATTAAGGTTAGGCATTGTTTCGGAGTTGGTTAAGGTTAGAACGGTTAAGTTTAGGCGCTGTTAAGGAGCTGGTTAAGGTTAGAGTTTGTCAAAGAGAATGGCAATATAATTTCTATGGTTAAGGTTAAGGTTAGGCATTGTTTCGGAGTTGGTTAAGGTTAGAACGGTTAAGTTTAGGCGCTGTTAAGGAGCTGGTTAAGGTTAGAGTTTGTCAAAGAGAATGGCAATAGACAGCCTATTTCCGCGAAAATGAAAGGCGCATTACTGCATGCCACTACGGTAAATTTTTGCACTGCTTGCTTGGCATAAAGCTACACGCCAGCAGGTATGAGGAATAGTGTGCATAGCTCCCTGGCCAGTCCTATCTCTTCGTCCTCCTCACAGCAGGTATGAGGAATAGTGTGCATAGCTCCCTGGTCAGCCCTACCTCTTCCTCTTCCTCACAGCAGGTATGAGGAACAGTGTGCATAGCTCCCTGGTCAGCCCTAGCTCTTCCTCTTCCTCACAGCAGGTATGAGGAACAGTGTGCAAAGCTCCCTGGTCAGCCATACCCTCTTCCTCCTCACAGCAGGTATGAGGAACAGTGTGCATAGCTCCCTGGTCAGCCATACCCTCTTCCTCCTCACAGCAGGTATGAGGAATAGTGTGCATAGCTCCCTGGTCAGCCCTACCCTCTTCCTCCTCACAGCAGGTATGAGGAACAGTGTGCATAGCTCCTTGGTCAGCCCTACCTCTTCCTCACAGCAGGTATGAGGAACAGTGTGCATATCTCCCTGGTCAGCCCTACCTCTTCCTCTTCCTCACAGCAGGTATGAGGAACAGTGTGCAAAGCTCCCTGGTCAGCCATACCCTCTTCCTCCTCACAGCAGGTATGAGGAACAGTGTGCATAGCTCCCTGGTCAGCCCTACCTCTTCCTCTTCCTCACAGCAGGTATGAGGAACAGTGTGCAAAGCTCCCTGGTCAGCCATACCCTCTTCCTCCTCACAGCAGGTATGAGGAATAGTGTGCATAGCTCCCTGGTCAGCCATACCCTCTTCCTCCTCACAGCAGGTATGAGGAATAGTGTGCATAGCTCCTTGGTCAGCCCTACCTCTTCCTCACAGCAGGTATGAGGAACAGTGTGCATAGCTCCCTGGTCAGCCCTACCTCTTCCTCTGGCTCAGCACATCCTCTTGGTGGATGAAGAAGTTGGTGCCCAGATCCCAGGTCTCACACTGCTTGGAGTCATGCAGGGTAACAGCCTATTGAAGTGCATGAACACAAATACACACACGCACACACATACAGAGGTCAGTCTGACTGCTAACATTTTTGTCATTTATTTCCTTCTCCAAAAAGATTTTCATGCATTTACACACAATAATTGCCATTTTTATTGCGGCAGTCTTTGTATTATGGGGTTAAGCTTAATAAACTGTGGCTATAATCAAAACTGCCCACTAGGTGTCATACATGAAACAATGTTTGGTTGTTCAATAACTATTCAGGATAATGAAAAGCTTACCTTCACACCGGCCAAAACTATATTCTTGGCTGTGAAACAACAAAGAACATAGAACATTGAACTTCAGTGACTTGAGGTTACATGGCGTGACTGTTTCCAAGTAAACCACTCTGTGAATGAGATGCTCATCTAGTTGCTCAATGACAGTTTTGCGATGTTGTGGTTTTACACTGCTGCTGAGGTAAAGCAACATGGTAGTTTAGTGTTACCCACCTATCTCTATCCCCAGTCCTCCCATTCCACTGAGGAAAACTGACGACTGGGCCATCTGCTGCATAGCACTGTCTCCCAGTACATAGCGCTGGCGGCTGGAGAGAGAAGGGAAGCAGGAATGAGGGAGATGGGGCACAAACAGGCTTGAAGAAACACCAAATAAAAAAGAAGCATTGCTGTAAATCAACTGTGGAGCGCTTTTTTTCTCACTGTAAAAACTGCTGTGTCATGTAATCTCATGTCACAGTGTACTCCAGCAGTGACGCCACTCTACACAGTGTCATAAATATATGAGAGACTTGCCTGTACAAAGAGTCATCGATCTCCATCGAGTCTGCAGCCATGGTGGGAGGGGAGAGGGGGGGGATTCACTACTCCAAGAGAAAACGACTACCTGTAATAAAGGAAGGATTGCCGAAAATTGGATATTGTGGAGGGTCGTGGTATAACCATTTTTTGGAAGCTGGCTGTAACTATTATCCTGACCTGTAATGATTATAATCTATTCCTTTACCTGTCAGGATCAAATCAATGCTATAATAACTACGTTAGCTACCCATCGCTTTCCATCATTGTCAACAACGTTGATCCGACAGCTAACCGTTAACGTTATTAACGATAACAGCTATCTGGCAAGCTTAGTAGCCAACATTAACTTGTCAGATTGCTTCCAACTCGCTCATTAACATTATAAACAAAGAAGATAATCGTCTTTACGCTGTATTGCAAGTGTATCTGGGCCTAACGTTGATGTGTTCACATCACATAGCTAACCTAAGTAGCCTAGCTACCGTTAGCATTACTGATACCGGCTTCGAGCTCAAATGCTTGGTATTAACTTGTTAAAAGTGATGACATAATACGGCCACAAGTGGCCCTAAAGCTACAGAGGCACTTGAGTCAAATCTGATTAACCGGAAACATAAAAATGCGCAATATTAAAAGATGATTCTTATGCAAACGGTTAGCTTAATACCTGTCAGTGTGCGCGAGGAGATAGTTGAAACCAAATGAATGGCTGTGACTGGTTAGAAACACACCCATATCTCTTCCGGGTTAACACGAGGGTCACGTGATCAGGGCAACAGATTGATTGATTGATTGATTGAAAACTTTATTAACAGATTGCAGAATGGGTACAGTACAGCTCAATACATACAATTGTTAAGGGGATGCAGACCAGAGAAAGACTTTCGTCTTGTTTACATCAGGGTCCCCCATTTTCAATTCATCGTAACATATATGACATACATGACATACAGATAGACAGAACTGCTACATCTATACATTTATGACATATCAGATTTGCAATTACAGTACTGTTTGTGATACAAAAAGAGTCCAGAAAAAAAAAGTATATACATTTGACGTAGAAACTGTACATTGGATTGGGTAGGTGGGGACTGTACATTGGAGGTGGTTGGGTGGGGGGGGGGGGGGGGGGGGGGTTGGGTAGGAGTGGGGGGGGGGGGGGTTGGGTAGGAGGGGTGGGTGGGCGACACTGTACAACTGTACAAACAAAACTGTACATTGGATTATTGACAAGACCATACTTGGTAATTTACTGTACATTGGAGGGGGTTGTGTTCGGACATTTACAGGGGCCAGTTTCGAGTTGCAGTCTCCCTTAGGTGTTTTTTGAGAGTGTTTTTGAAAGTGGGTAGTGATTCACATTCCTTTACAGCTTTGGGTAGGGCGTTCCACATTGATGTGGCATAATTGCGAAACGTGTTTAGTCCCTTGTTTGAGCCGAATCTGGGTTTAACATGATTTGTGGAGCTCCCTCTGGTGTTGTGATCGTGGTTGTGATCGTGATTCACTGACCTTTTGGAAGTATTTTGACATGTACATGGGTACCTTGGTCGTGTAGTGTATCTTGTAGACCAGGCCCATTGCAAGTTGCTGTACTCTGTCGTCTACTCTAAGCCATCCTAGGTTGTCAAAGTGGGCAGGGGTGAGGTGGGTTCTAGGAGTAAGGTCAAGCAGTAGTCTGACCAGTTTGTTTTGAGATGTTTGTAATTTTGTTTTTAGCGCCTTTGAGGTGCTTTGGTACCATGAGGTGCAAGCATAGTCGTAGTACCCTTGAATGAGTGCTCCTGCTAGAGTCTTCAGGGTATTCTTGTTTACCAGTGAGGAGATCCGGTACAAGAATCGAGTTCGTTGGTTGACTTTTTTTATTACATTGGATGCCATTTTGTCACAGGAAAGATTTGCCTCTAGGATGGAACCCAGGTAGGTAATATCTTCTTTCCTTGTGACAATCTTGTCACCCACTGTAACTGAGAAGCCGTCGGTCTTGCTGAGTTTGTTATTTGAACCGAAGAGAATGGACTCTGTTTTGCCCATGTGTAATGATAGTTTGTTATCAGCGAGCCATATGCAGATTTTGCCTAGTTCTGAGCTGAGGGTTTTTTCAACCTGTAACTTGTTCTTGTCAGAGACCAGCAGGGCTGAGTCGTCCGCAAACAGGAACAAGTTGCAGTCACAAGCTGACGACATGTCATTTGCATAAATTAGGAACAGTAGCGGACCTAGTATGCTTCCTTGTGGAACACCACAGCTTACTGTGAGGGGGGGGGATAGGGTACCGTTTACCTCCACCATCTGCTCTCTCCCCTCCAGGTAGGATTGCATCCAGCTCACAGACCTTTCAAAGGTATAATACAATATTTCCATGATTACAACCAGAGACATTTATATTTTATAACCGTATATTCGGTATATTTGCTTTAATATACTAGTGCACGGAACCAAGGCGAATTTTCTAAAAAGGATTCTATGGCGTTACATTAGACCTAGATATAACTTTTTTGTTTCTTGGCAGAGACAGAGACTTGAACCAAGCCTCCATGTCTATTATAATGTGTAGTACAGTGTTTGAAAAATATGTCAATGGCCCATTCCATTTAGTTTAAACTGGACTACTATACTTATACTATATATAGGCTATTGGATTAATTCTTTTGTAGCTATGTTTATAGGTTTACATGCATATGGCAAATGTAAGATGGGATAGCAGAGATATGGAACAGAAAGAAAGCACATATACTTTTTGAGACCCCAACTGTTTACACTGCACAGACAAAGGTCAACTGATCAGTAAAACATTTACTACAAACAGACACCCTTTTGGGGGAAGGGATGTGTATGTGTCTTTCTGTCTGTCTTCCTGATGGTCTGTCTGTTTGGCAGAGCGTGTGTTTCAAATTCACATTGAAACATCTGAAAGTCCCTAATTTCCCCTCTGCTGGGCTATCATCATCATCATGGAGCATTAATACAAAGACTGGGATGGGGGGGCATAACAATTGCTCACCTTAGAGGCTTCCAAACAGTCCCTCCATTCATATTGGCCAAAAATCACTGGTACCTCCCCCTGGACTGTAGCCAAAACGCATACAAACACGGGCCTCTTAAGTTCCAAAGTACCAGGTTTTGCTCATATTTTTGTCTGTCTGGCACCTGCCCACCAGTGCTGCCAAAAGACATCTACTCTCTCTGGCAATGTGGTGCAGCCGTGTGGCCCTGCGTCGGCTCCAGCAGATTGCCGTTGCTCCTTTAAACGTTACCAGGGGCCTAACGGGTGCCATGCAGAGGGACATGTCTACACTGCCACGGGTGTATGTCACCCGACAGGTGCCACCGGAGGGGCTGAAGATCCTCCGTGAGTCAGGACAGTGAGTACTGAGTAACCCTTTACCCATCCCTCTTTCGACTTAATAATAATAATAATAATAATAATAATAATAATAATAATAATAATAATAATAATAATAATAATAATAATAATAATAATAATAATAATAATAATAATAATAATAATACATACAGGCAATGCCGCAGGATGTATGCACAAGCGAACACTCTCTCACACAAGTTTAGTATGTGTACAGATGGAGTGAAAGGATATCTGTTGAGAGCATATTGTACACCACTTTATACTTGTGGTCAAGCTACAAAAAAAGAAAGTTTGCAGAGACTTCAAGTAGCGTATAATGATGCCATGAGAATATTACTTAAAATACCTAGATGGTGTAGTGCAAGTGAAATGTTCGTGGCTTCCGCAAGCTGTTTTAAGAAATCTCATGTATAAATGTCGGCTAAATGACCCTGGCAATGAGATCATTCTGGTTTTAACGGACATTAGGTTCAGTGCCACACGTTACCACTCATCTATGTGGAGACATTGGCACAGCTGTCTATTTGTGGGACATTGATGTGTATTTTAACTTAAGTGATGTTATTTTGGCCTGTTGTGTGTAATTTTATATAGGTTGTGTATGTTTTATATATTTTTTTATCTGGACCATGAGTCTGTATTATGGTTTGAATTTAATTGAATCATATTTTTGAATTGACCAAATAATTCGGAACCGACTATAATTACGAATCTGTCGCTTGCAAAGAGGCCTTTCTGACTGCTTTGCTCTCTCATGCTGTGTGTAATCATGTGAAGTTCAGTCTGTGATGTTCATCATTTACTTTGAGTAAACAGGGCTGCCAGTGTTTGCCCTCAGGCCAGTCAGATAACACGGGTGTCCTCTCAAAGGGTTTCCTCACAGTGTAGTTTCTCACTGCCTGCCCCTTGTCTCCCAGCACCTCGATGCCAGCCTATATGATGCCACTTTGATTACACTGGGGATTTCTTACATGTCATCTTTTTGTATTCAATGGATGAATGAATGCATTTTTTTTTTTATCCACTTTTTCTCCCATTTTTCTATATTTTCTCCCATCCCAATTTCGTATCATCCAATTCAACCCTCCCCTGTCACGGACGCTGTTTCTTGCCTCCCACAAGCCGGCTGCAATGTGGACTAAGTCATACATAGCACAAGTCCCCTCCGGTACTTGAGGTAACAGCAGTCGCATCTTTTCACCTGCGCAGCTCGATCTCTCAGTGGCGAGGAGTAACGTGTGGGAGGCTCACGCTGCCCCCGACACTTCCTGATTCTACTGCGCAGGCGCACCAACCGACCTGTAGGAGTCGCTGTCCACAACGCCCGATCCCCACCCATCAGTTTCCCACCCCCTAATACGGCCAATGTGTATTAGTACGGACGACCAGCTAAACTGAAAGCAAATGTGGAGCGCTGGGCTCGAACTGACGAGCCCAGCGTCTCCAGCATTTCGTGGCGAGTGCCTTGCCCACTATGCCACGTAGCCACCCAAATGAATGCATTTCTATAGCACTCTTCCAGCACAAGTGCTTTATTATGGAATGACTGCATACATTTTTCAGTATGGGTGGCCCCAGCGGGAATCGAACCCCTAACCCTGGCAGGTTTTAGTGCTACACTCTGAGCGCCAAGCATTCTACCCGTTTAGCTATACACAGGACCATGGTATAGATTGTGCTCGTGTTGTGTTTTCTAAATGATTGTTTCTGTACTGTGACTGTACTGTGACCTCCCCAGAGTGCAGCTTGAGTTGTGGGACTCGGACGACCTCCCGGTGCCCAGGAACGAGCTGCTCCAAAAGGTCAAAGGGGTCGACGCCCTGCTCTGCGTGCTCACCGAGAAGATTGACGCAGAGCTACTGGATGCTGCAGGTCAGATGACTGATGATATTTTGATATCCACTGATACGATTGTAAAGAACGACATCTCACACAGGTTTATGTGTGTATGTCTGTGTGAAACCCATTCACCCAGGTCCAAACCTGAAGGTCCTGAGTACAATGTCAGTGGGCTTTGACCATCTGTCTTTGGAGGAGCTGAAGAAAAGGTCAGTGACCCATGTCTTTCTTGAGCTGATTTCCTTCCTCTGTGTGTGTGTGTGTGTGTGTGTGTGTGTGTGTGTGTGTGTGTGTGTGTGTGTGTGTGTGTGTGTGCGTGCGTGCGTGTGTGTGTGTGTGTGTGTGTGTGCGTGTGCATGTGTGTGTGTGTGTGCCAACACATGAATGAAGTAATTCACTCTGTTCCTGAGCCACTTCTTCAAACTGTCTGTGAGCTTGACTACCTCCTCTGTGGCCTGTGAGTGAATTCTGTCATCATGATAGCATCAAACATCAGTAACGCTGCTCAACGTATGTATGTCCAAATGTCCCCACAGAAAAGTGTCCTGTCCTCCTCAGAATAAAAGGGACTATTGTTAAGGTTGAGAGTTATAGGGCTAGAAGTAAGGTGAAGGTTAGGCTGTGACATTGCAAAGGTTGTGAGTTAGGGAATGAATGTAAGCCAGTAAAATGTCTTCATATTCATAACAACACATGTGTGTGTGTCTATGTGTGTGTGTCCCAGGGGGATCCGAGTGGGCTACACGCCAGAGGTCCTGACAGACGCTGTGGCTGAGCTGACAGTTGCCCTGCTGCTCACCACCTCCAGGAGGCTTATCGAGGCCACACACGAGGCCAAGACGTAATGTTACACATTTCGAAAGCTTTATCCCAATCCACAACTAGTTAAATTCATTTAACATTCAAATATAACAGAGGTTCAACATCATAGGGTAATATCATCAGGTTGATTAATGATTCTCATGCCAACAACCCACTGGATTGTTGATGTATATGTCTTGTGAACGTTTGAGGGCCTGTACCCTCTGCATCTCTGTCTGTCTGTCTGTCTGTCTGTCTGTCTGTCTGTCTGTCTGTCTGTCTGTCTGTCTGTCTGCCTGTCTCTCTCTCTCTCTCTCTCTCTCTCTCTCTCTCTCTCCTCAGTGGTGGTTGGGGCACATGGAGAACACTGTGGCTGTGTGGATATGAGCTGGCCAACAGCACTGTGGGAATCCTGGGCCTCGGGAGAATTGGTGAGCATCACACACACACACACGCACACACACACACACACACACACACACATCCTGTACATACCGTGTAATACCCAAAGTAATCATCAACTTCCTATTTGGCTTCGTCAACAACGTTACGTCTATTAAACTGTCTGTGTGCTGGTGTTCTCCAGGAGTGGCCATCGCTGAGCGTCTGGCACCCTTCAAAGTCAAGAAGTTCATCTACACAGACGTGGCCCCGAGGCCGGAGCTGGCCAGCATCATCAATGCTGAATTCGGTGAGGACTGGGTCGGTGGCCACCTCATGCTCGTCTGTAATGATAGCAGCAAGGGTGAATACTTTACCCAATAAACAAAAGCCAGAGAAACCACCAAAGAGCACAGGAATTCTTTCACCCTCATCTTGGATGGAGATCCTGCTGAATTAAATGTTGACCATAGGTTTCCATGTCACTTGTCCTTGTGTTAAATTTAAGGATTTTAAACTAGCCCAGCGAGATTGTTTGGCCTTGTCATCTCCATTGACCCCCCCATTTTTTATTTTACATTTTTTGGACTTGTGTTCTTGTTTTGTTCTTGACTTATTGTGATGTTTCTTCTTGACTTGTTTAAAGAAGACGTGTCCGGCCCATGGGGACATTAACGTGTGTTGTCGGGCCTTACAAATACATTTTCTTTTATTTAATTTTATTCAAATCCTGGCCGGTGGAGACTTCTTTCACAACCAGTCTGACAAATACAAGCTGCAGGCTGGAAGGACAGTGAAATATTGATCCCTGACCTTATTCAGTATATAATCCCCATAGAGGAGGTGCCAAGTGCCTCAGAGAGAGTTAGTGAGCAGTGGTGCGACGCGTGATGGTGTTCTAGCTGATCCGCTGTTAAGCTTAAAGGTCATATCAGTAAGATATTTGCTGATTGTTTGGAATGAGAACTATGCAGACTCCGACCACATTCCATTTCATGGAATGAGCATGTAGTTTAATGGAGTCTAAACGGTCATCACGTTACACTGGTTACAGTCTTTAAGTGACCTGTAAAATCACTCTTGCCGATAACTGCGCCAACGTCATATGTTGGTGCATTCAAGGGGGTGTGTTACAATGTAAGAGCACTGGAGGTTGGGGTCTTTATTCAAAATGTATTCTTTTTGTCCAACCTTCAGTCAAGGTGCTCTAGAATCCAGTGGAGGTGCTGCACCTCTGCTAAAATGCAATTGGGGAAACCTTGATAACGTTTAATATAGTGAATCTTTCCTTGTCATTCTAGTCTCGTTCGATGAGCTGGCCAAGCAGTCTGATTTCCTGGCCGTGTGCTGTGCTCTCACACCTGAGACCAAGGAGGTCTGCAACAAGAACCTCTTCTCCAAGATGAAGAGCACCTCTATCTTCATTAACACCAGCAGGTTAGACACACACACACAAACGCATACATATACACACACATAAACTAGAAGGATACATTTAAATGTTAGTATACAGTAGTACAGCAAGAATGCTCTTTCCATGCGCGTCTGCATATCCTTCATGCTCTCCCTGTTGTGTGTCAGAGGAGGGGTGGTGAACCAGGAGGACCTGTATGAAGCTCTGTCCACCGGTCAGATTGCAGGAGCTGGACTAGATGTCACTGTCCCAGAGCCCCTGCCCATTAACCACCCCCTCTTCACCCTCAAAAACTGTGGTGAGCATGGCTACCATTGATCTGTCCGTCAACTAGCGGTTTTCAGGCCAGGGTGACTAAAATAAATAAAATGATTTTACAAGTGAGTAGCCCATGTACAAGTTTGAACTAATGGGTAGAATGGAGACATGTTTACACTTTCTAGTTGATTGACTGAGGTCTTGATACAAGGAGTAACAGATGAATATGTATTTGTGGCTGTAAAAGGTTTGTTTATATTGGTAATGAATGTAAACAGCTGTAAGCAAGATCTATATTATGTACATTGTATGTATGTTGTAATGTATATTACAATGAAAAGCCTATTTTACATATCACTGCTGGCGGGACAAAACGTCATAACTCCATTTTTTTTTATATCAACTCAGTAGATCATCCTCCATGTGTGTGTGGTTTTACAAAGTCTACACAATGGGAAAGCATTAAACCAATCATCTGTCTAAACCTCGTAACTCTATTCGCCCTCAAATCTGTGTTCGTTTTTTTTCATCTGCTGAAAAGTTGGGTTTTTGGAGTTATGAGGTTTTGTCCCGCCAGCAGCGATATGAATATACCTCACGTCATCAAACTATTAGTTTTTCTTAAAGGTAGAGTTGGAGTTTAGTAACTTATTATACTGTGAATTTCTCCAGAAATAGCAACCAAATTGAAGGAAAAGGAAACAAGTTGCAAAACCAAGCGGGTCTCTTTTGCATTGAGGTTGCCTTTTGACCACATTACTGACTCACTTTCTCCCTCTTCCATTCCCTCTCTGCAGTGATCCTGCCCCATGTTGCCAGTGCCTCATACACCACACGAAACGCCATGTCTGCCCTAGCGGCCAATAACCTGCTGCTTGGCCTGAGGGGAGAGCCAATGATCCAAGAGCTCAAGCTGTAGCCACCAATCACTTAGATGAGGGACCTACAGTATTCTATGAGTCCATTCTTTCTCTAGATGTTGAACAGTTTGTTTGTTCTTTGTCAACATGCAAGTCTCATTACCTAGCTACCTATTTTGAATTATAATTAAGAAAATGTCACACAAACAAAACTTGGAAATTATTTATTCTTTTAATTCAGTCCATACATCAACTGAAATACTGTAGTATATCCTTCATAAAGTTCCAACAGAAAAACAAAACAAAAAACATTTAGTCCGCTCATGGTTACTCTGTTAGGTGCACAGAAAGAACACAGAAATCCTCCATTTTGGCATATCAATAAAAACCCAGCTTTTCAAGCTCGATGGCGTAAGGCAGTGACTTCTTGTTAATCAATTTCTATTTAGGCCTTTTATGCTTGTTGATTTTGGCATATTCATCAAGGGGTATTATATTTAACAATACTGTATGTCAGACAGTGCAATTGACTCTTCAAAGATTCACATTAAATTGTTTAAGCAACAATTATTATAATACGGACAGGAACAGGGCACACTGCCAGCCATTTGGACAGTTTAAACGCAGACCATTGGTTCAGTACTTCTTTTGTTCTGTGCATCATCGTCTCCTTGCGTCCACGATTTTATATTTAAGAGAAGATCTGCATTTCGTCTATCAAAATCTCTACTCCCCTGGAAGTAAAAACCTTTCTCAAGCTGAAAGGGGCTAGTCCTCAATGTGACTTGAATATTATGGGTACTGTATATTACATCATAACTTAAGAATGGTAGTCTTGCTTATGCTTACAGCAAGAAATAACTCCTATAAGGCAATTCTTTTTCTAGGTAAAAAAAAAAGAAAAGACCATTTTACTTGTCTCAAAAGAAAGCTTGTCATCTCGTTTTATACAGACAGACTAGAGAACAGTGTAAAGACTCTACGATAAGGTGCCATCTACATTTTCTTTTTTTTAAATACATCAGAAGCAATAACATCAGAATTCTCAGTGCCAGTGTAGGTGACACACTATAACAAGAAATAAACTCTACAAAAAACAGGCAAACATATAACCTGTTCCTTTTTAGTTCACTAAAACAGAACTCTACATCACTGCATGAACACCGGTCCCACTTATCCCAACCTTCTACACAAGGGGCCACAGTCCTGTTGAAATTAAACCACCGGTGAGAGAAGCGCAGATTATGCAAACTCACTCTGGCTCTTGCGGTCTATCCAAAGATATGACATCAGCTGAGAGTAGCCTAGTCTTTGAGGAAGGGGCAGGGTAGAGTTGGGACATTTGGAACACAGCGATAATCACATAGTTCCAATATTTGAATGAGCAACATTAGCTTTTTTTTGGTTATCGTAGAAAATAATGATTTGTCTAAGTGCCTTTGTTACAGATGAAACAGGAGACATTTAGAAAACACGGATACCAAGTACTGTACTAAACTGTTACAACGTTTAGTTTATTAAGTCGTTTTTTTCCTCCATGAGAAATTATAAAGCCATCAAAATGGGCAATATTTACATTTTTAAAATTGCTCAAAGGTCTACAGCTTCAAGTGTCGTACTTCCAAATTCTGTAGTATTTGTTTTTTCTCTATAGACTGACTCAGTATAATGTAGGCTACTTCATTGTCCTTTTTGAAGACACACACACAGTGCAAATGAAAAAGAACAAAGGTTACAGGGGCTTTAATCAATCCTGTAGTGTAGCCACTAATTCACAGAGACATTTTTGTTGACTCAATTTGGCACACTCCTTTTGTTCTCAAAAACATTTCCAGAATTTTCTATTTTTTTGGAGTGGCAGCCATGGCAGTTCCCCCACTACTATCAGGTGAAGACCATTCATGTAAATTACAAAAAGAAAAAGGTGTACGAACTGAAAGGCAACTTCCGATGTCAAACACATTAAATCACATAAGATTTCATTTTGAATAAAACCAGGAGTGATCCAACTCCTTTTCATAAATAGATATTTCCCCCCACTTTCCAAAGTCACTTCAGTGAAGGACTGTAGCAATCTCATAGGATAAAGGGTGACTCTATCCACTTTTTGGGACAGCACACAGATCGGTCATTAGTTCTTGAATCTCACAATTACTGCATGAACACTTACAGGCAACATACCTGTCGTCTGGTCCATACCAGCCAATAGCAGATACACAAGAGATAAATGACAGGAGTCAAGTTCCACAGACAATGGAGAAGTCATGATGGCTAAGTTCTTGGAAGCAGGGGTAACACACAGAAGTAGGTTGGAGAACCATATCAATTCATTATAATCTTTCCAACAATGACCAATTAACAAGCCCTATGAAATGTACTTAATGTTTAGTTTAGTTTATTAGGATCCCAGCTACTCTTCCTGGGGTCCACACAGAACAATATACAGATACATACACACAAAGCAAAACACATGGTATGGGGTAACAAAAAAAAGAAATAATAAATAATGATATTAATAAGGAAAATAAAACCAAAATTGTGTGTAGTCTCACATTCAGACTCTTGTAACACAAAGTCTGGTGGCAGAAGCTCTGAAAGCAGTCTGGAGGGGGCATTTAGATTTTTGGGTTGTCTGGTACTTAAACAGACCTACTGACCCGTCAGTGAGCATCTGCCATGACATTCAGTACCTAATATTCTAGCTCCACTAAGACACATCACAGAGCGGTCTGCCATTCAAGATAATTAAATGTGATGTTTTATGTTGAGTAAAATTATAATCAACTGCATTTTTAGGTGAAATGTGAGTTTTAAAGACGTTTGAAAATGAATAACGATCTCTGCAGTGAGTGGTTTGCCATGGTGGTAACTAAGGACTTTGAGGCAGAAAACCACTGGATGGCACATGTGTGGAAAGGTCAGGTTTTGTTAGTTGCCGTTATCTCCATGGCGGCCGAGTGAGCAGACTTCTCTTGAGACTTTGGTACAACCACAAACTACGGTTAAAACAACAGGTTACAATTATATGATTTTGGGGGCGTTTTTGTCACAGGCCTTTTTCAAGGCTATTGTATGGGCTATTTAATTGAAAATAGCCTACATGAATTCATTCTATACATTTTTTTTTTACGTTAGGTCAATATACACCAGAAAACACCCAACATTGACTCTAATCTCTTTCCATTTCAGTGCACTGAATGAGGATGAACGTGTGCGTCAGCTGTCTGTACCTCAGCAATTCTTCAGCTTGGACGCAGCCATTGGGCAGTGGAGCACCCTTCAGTGCTTTCAAAAGGAAGCATTCCTGGCATAGCCGACACCCAATGGCTGTAGTGGAGCAGGGCCATAAGACTTCCTCCTCATAGCCTTCCTGTGCACAGTCATCATCATCTGCGCCCAGAAGCCTGTGCATCACTACAGTTGCAGCAAGAATTTCCGGGTTTCTCAGATGCGTGTGTGCATGTGTATGTTTTGACTGGGTAGGGGTAGGCAGACAGTAGGCATTACAGGCACTATTCTGACCACAATCTTTGCCTCGATAGTTCCATACCATCATCTCTTTCAGAGGGGTCAGTGAGCAGACTGGTTTGACGTGTGGTCCTCTACTATAGCAGAGCATTGGGCATGTTGTTGTTCTGCCAGCGCAGGCACGTGGTCTTGGAGTGTTTGTACAGGTGGGAAGACTGGCTGAAACGCTTGCCACACTTGAGGCAGGCGTAGGGCTTCTCTCCTGTGTGCACGCGGATGTGCTTCTTGCAGTCCGTCAGGGTGAGGAAGGTTTTGCAGCAGATTTTGCAGGCGTACTTGCGGGCTCCCTCCACCACCAAGACGTTGTGCTCCGACAGAGCCTTCTTACACTTGGACAGCACGTCTGCAGAGGCTCGGGTCAGCTGAGGAGGGAGGGAGGTGGACCTCCCGCCGTTCATCTCATAACCACCGCTCTCGTTTAGAAGCAGGGGACCCCCCAAACTAGAGGAGGAGGCAGCGTCCTGGAGAACTGCACCTCCTCCTCCTCCTCCTATGCTGGAGCCCATTTTGGGAGCGATACGTCGATAGGCCGGGAATCCCAGTGAGGCAGCAGAAGATCCACCACCACCTCTTGAAGCCTGGGCCAAGGAGTGCAGGCCCAGACTGGAGCGCTGGAAGTCCAGCCCAAAGGGATCCACTCCCCCTGCACCGTCCCCGCCTCCTCTGGGGCTTCCAAACCCATCGTGCAGTGGCCGGAGGAAGAGTGAATCGGCGTGGAGGGCATCTCCAAAACCACGATGACTTTCACTGCCGAGTGAACCGGGATGCAGCAAAGAGGAGGAGGTGCTGCCGGAGGTCCCGGCAGCTTCCTGTCCGAGCAGGAAGTGATGTGCTGCCGCATCACCGGTTGTGGTGTTGGGGAGGTCATCCTCTCCAGTAACAAACCCCACCCTGCCCCCTCCGAAACTCTTAGCGTTGAGGAAACTGGAAATACTGAAACCAGATTTTCCATCCAAGCTACACCCAAACGCTCGCCCACCCCCTATTCCACTTCCCTCTCCAACTCCCCCAGAGCTTCCCCCCAGGCTGGTCTTGAGCAGGAGCTGTGAGCTGGGCTGGAGCAGGGTGTCGGAGGTAAAGCTGCGATTACTGCTTTCTGGGCTCAACTCCACCTTCTCCTCTTCCTGGCCCCCCACTGGGTAGCTGCCCTCTGCCTGGGACGTCACGTCACTGATCTCATCGGCCAGCTCTGGGGAACTCAGTGGCTCCCGCTTCACCACCGCCTAGAATACAAAGAGTTTCACCTCAGTTACCAAACATTTTAGATTTTTGTAGACTTTTAAAAAGGAGAGTAACGGGAGCATGCAGAGAATTCATATTAAATGACACAAACTAAAACTACCTTCTGCTCCTGTGCTTCCTCCTCTTCATCCTCCGTCCCCGACTTGATCTTAGCCCCCACGCCGCTGCCTTGGTGATCCCCTCCTCCCTCCATGTACTCCTCCTTCCCCACTCCTCCTGGCAGCCTCGCCGACTCCTCCACTTCGCATTGTCCACAGTCCGATTGGCTGGGCATCTGAGGGTCATCCTGTGACATGCCCCCCACCAGTCCAGAGATAGCATCTAGTTTCAATTCCTCACCCATCTTGTGGGAGTCCGGGGAGAGTAGCGCCCCTTCCTCGGGCTCTCCACTAGCCCCTCCCACTGGATGGGCAGAGGGGCGCGGCCTCTGCCTGGGCTTGTCCTCCACTAGGCCGAGGGAGGGCTTGCGCTTGTGGAAGCGCCGGATGGGGAAGGAAGCTCTTTGGTCGACCACTCCACTGCCACCCACACTCTCCTCTTCCATCCCACCGAGAGCAGAGCTCACCAGGCTCAGCCCCAGCTGCTGAAGCAGGAAGGAACGCTGCAGCCTTGATGTAGCAGCGTTGGCTGCTAGGTTAGCATTAGCTGCTACATTAGCATTCGCAGCCAACTCTGCCGCATGTTGCTGCTGCTGCCGGTGCCTCTGCGGGTCCTGCTGGGGGTGGTGGTGGGAGAGTCTCTCGGCTGACGGGGACATGGGTAAAGTGCGGGTGGTCAGGTAGTGTTTGCACGCCTTGACCACGTTGTTGAAGTGCAGGTGTGAGGCGGCCAGCAGGATGTCCATCACATTGCTCTCCCCCAGCATCAGTGTGGAGGTGTACATCATGTCCACCAGGGCCGCAAAGGCCTCTGCCGTCACCACCTGGAGGTGCACAAATTGGTGCTTGACCCATTAGCATCACAACTTTTAGACAAAGAATGTGGCTAGTTGACTGACATGCAATTTAAGTAGCTCTCAACTTTCCAATTAATCACCTGTTAACATAACTCTCCCCAGTTAATCTCCACAGTAGCAGACAATCCCACTGGTCCCATGAAGTGGTTCACATTCAAAAGCTTCCGCTATTACACTATAGTACATTGACACCTCCCTGTTTTCTTATCCTATTACACTACCTCGACAACTCCCTGTTTTCTTATCCTATTACACTACCTTGACATCCCCTTTTTTCTTATCCTTGCCTCCTACCTACACATCATCACCACCATCGCCACAACAACCACCATCATAATCATCAATATCCTCCTCACCATCACTGAAGCTAACCCTCCCCAATCATCAACATTATCACTAATCGTAATCATCACAAACCTCCTCCACCCCCTCTCCGCCCATCATCTCCATGACTATCCTCTTCCTATCCTATTGCTCCCTCTACTTATCAGTATTACCACCCTCATTCTCCTCCTCCTCTTCGTCAAAAACACCAAAACACACCATCTTCCACCCACCATCGGGCATCCTCATCACCAACGCTATATTGCTCTTCATGTCTGCATTTTTAAGTACTAAGCAAAACACTTTTTCTCATTCATCACCACCATCCTCTTCCTTCTCATCTCCATCACCCACTCCTTCCTCGTCATTATTTTCAACACTATCAAGTATCAATGACAATAATAATCATCATCATCATCTCCGCCAACAGATAAAAACACTTGTTCATACCCTCAGCCATTTCACTGCTAAACTCCAATAGAAAAAAGGTAATATCAGCTTGAAAACCCAACAACGCTTGGTAAATAATGCTTTTCATTTGTTTATAACTTTAATTCATTATATGTTGTATTTAATTGCCTTGTGTGTTTTGATTTTGTGTCATTGCTGTTTTTACTGCTGCACAACCAATTAAAGTCCTACTTGACTTCCTCTTCCTACTAATTTCCATCACATCCTCACCATCTCCACCCTCATCACCACTACCACCATCATCCTCACCATCTCCACCCTCCTCACAACCACTACCACCATCATCCTCCCCATCTCCACCCTCCTCACAACCACTACCACAGTCGCCTCTCCTCATCACCACTACCACCATCATCCTCACCATCTCCACCCTCCTCACAACCACTACCACCCTCATCACCACTACCACCATCATCCTCACCATCTCCACCCTCCTCACAACCACTACCACCATCTCCACCCTCATCACCACTACCACCATCATCCTCACCATCTCCACCCTCCTCACAACCACTACCGCCTCACCTCATCACCACCACCATCATCATAATTTCCACCCTCCTACTCATCACCACCACCGTCATCATCCCCACTCTCCTCATCACCACCACCATCATCATCTCCACCCTCCTCTGCATCACCATCATCATCTCCAGCCTCACCACCGTCATCATAATCATCATCTCTACCTTCTTCATCACCAGAACCATCAACATAACCTCCACCCTCCTCATTAACATTACCACCCTAATAATTCCTTGTCGTCATCACCATCTTCCTCACCTCACTGTCCAGCTGGATCATGTTCATGCTAGAGTCTCCCTCTGCGACGGTGAACAAGGCTCTAAAGTGGGTGCTGCAGGCTGCTAGTACCGAGCGGTGGGCCTTAAAGTGTCGGCTGCCCACAACGATGACACAGTCACACAGCTGGCCGTGGACACGCTGGTAGTTCAGCTGCTGGAAGATCTGCTCAAAGTGACTTGGGAAATCCATGGTCCTGAAGAGACAGCAGATAAAGAGAAAGGAGGATAGGACATGAAAACGTGTGAAGAGAGGATGATGGACAAGTAGCTTTTTTTTAAGGAGATAGACATAGATTTAAACAAGAGTGAGATTTGACGTGCTGCAAGTTAGACTCCTATTGGTGATTCTCTATTGGTTTTAGCCAAATTTTACAACATGAAGCGAGCCTGTCTGCATGCCATATTTGTAGTGGTCTGATCAGCATGCATGTCAACCTAGTCCACATAGGCTAATGTCCACCATGCCCAGGGGGCAAGAGAAGCAGCTAGCATTGATTGTACTGCTAGCAGGCTTGATAAACTAGCTGCAAAACTAGTGCCCAAATGCTTTAAATGTTGAACATATAAAACCACACAACACTACAACTTAGGGAACGTTTACAACTATTTTAAAATAAAACAAAGCATATATATGTATATATAATAATGAAAGAAGAACCAGTCCCGTGTGGTGACCTGCACTGCAAGAGAATAGCATCACGAATGATGGACAGCTAGCTAAGAAGAAAAGTAACGTTCGCACACTAGCAACAAAAGGCAAGACACTCAAAATTTTTATGTGCCTTTCGTGACAACAAGCAGTGCGTTACCTAATGATGACAGCTCGCTGCGACGAAACCATCTTTAAAGTATTAGCGTTAACCTACCTTGGATTGTTCCAGATCGGGTCAGGGCAGAAGTGTTGTGAGCAGAACAGGGCCCCTGACCACCACTCACTCGGCGAGGCTAACACTGAGCTAAGTCACCAGTCAGCCGCCCAGTGGGAGATGGAGGCACAGCAGCACATGCTCAGATCGCGCTGCTAGAGTGTTCGGGGACTAAATGGAAATGTAGACCAATTGTATAACTGCACGTGTGTTATTAAATAGTTCTATGGTTATTATACCCCAATTATATGACGCAACACGACGAAGTGACATCTCCTCCTTACCTACACACCTGTAAACAAAGCGAACTAATGTTAAGACTGGCTAGCTATAATGTTAGCTGGCTTCTTGTTAGCTAATGTTAAATGATCAATTTAACCCACAGTCACACCTCCACGTGGACTAACTAACGTCACCACATGTCATATCTACTTTGATCTAATACTATTGTATTCTGCTCCGAGTCCGAGTCCACTGCGATACAAATTGTACTCTACTTTGCAAATGCAGCATGTCCTGGTTAGGGGGCGGAGACTGGCACTGTGTGGACCCCAGACTGTTTTTACATCTAGACTCACAAGATGGCGCTATTCTTCATTACAACCAGCGCTATTCTTCCTCGCCTCGGGGTGTCGCTGTCGTCATAATAATAACCCATGAGTGAAATCCCTCTTGAGAACCGTCATGGACGCCAGTTGCACGTTTACGTGTTGTGGACACGAAGAGGAAAAGGAGGACGACAAGGCAGTTATCGGTAAATATGTCGTGTTTTTTTGTTGCAGAGAGTATATTACAGTAGTTGTACTTGATATCACGGTAATATGAATCAGCACGCCCACGGCGTTTCCCTGTTTAACACCCATTTCCGTTGCACACGTGTGGGTACCTTTGCAGCTCTCCCATCCTGAGCAGAGCCCTGTTTGTTTACACACTCCTCCTAACTTGATTTGCACTCATACATTACTAATATAGCCACCGTTCTTGATATGCGTTACACACTCTGTAATCCCACAGTTAAGTTTTCAAATGGCAACCTCAAACACGCAGAGCTGCTGGGTTTCACCTTCTATAAGAACACCGATGAGAGTAATCCCAGGAAGAAGAGCAGACGGATGCTGGTGAGAGAGAAACTAAGTCTCAGCCTATTTTGGTCTGTTTGCCAGCCTGTATCACATTGTTGGAACCGAATGCCACTTTGTTTTAAGATCTCTCTGAACGCTTGACTGACATATCTCTCTCCCTCTAGGTTGCAGAATCAGACCGACTATCATATGTTGGAAATAACTTTGGAACAGGGTCCTTAAAATGCAATAGCCTTTGCAAGTAGGTGCATTTAACTTATTCTGGTGCCAGGTTCAAGGTTCAAGTTTGCTTTTATTTGTCACGTATAAAGTACATGCATTACAGTGAAATGCTTGGTTCTGTATGAGCCCCTTATAAGGTGCTAAATACAGTATAAGCACATGCTGCACAACTTGTTAAATATAGCTATGTAATGTTCTGTTGCTAAATAAAGTTTATTGTGTGTAGGTATTTTGTAGGAGTATTGGACAAACAGACCATGCAGATGGAGATCCACAGTGCTCAGCTCTTTAATATGCAGCCCGTCATACCAGGTATACAAAAACACCAACATCAGTTGACCAATAAGGATGTACCGATATACCACTTTTGCATTATCTATACTGTACTGCTGATACCAAGTACTGATCTGTTCCATTACATTTACTAAACGGTACACTTTGGTCACTGGACACTGTATGAGATATAAAGATATAATGGTAGTAGTAATATAATCGTTTTTCACCATTTAAAGATCTTAAGACTTTTCTATGTGTGGAACATACATTTTCTTTGATTTCTGAAATGTTGCACAGCTAATGGTATCGGATGTTAATATTGGTGAAATGTTCCTGATACAGATATACCGTGTTTTAGCCTGTTATCTGCCTGATATTCCATATGTATCTGTGCATCTCTACTGATTACTAGTAACACAGTCAGCCCTACTGATTACTAGTAACACAGTCGGACCTACTTATTACTAGTGACACACAGTCAGACCTACTAATTATGACTAGTAACAGTCCTACTGATTACTAGTAACACAGTCAGACCTACTAATTACTAGTAACTACTCCTATCCGAGCTCCGGGAGGGTCATCAAAGAGCCTATTCTCTGTCCTTGCCCCACAATGGTGGAACGAACTTCCCACCACAATAGGACAGCCGAACCCCGTCCAATCTTTCGCTGTCGACTAAAGACACACTTCTTCAATTAAAAAATAAAAATCTTACTGTCATGCACTCAACCTAATAATTATACTAACCTACACTGTAGCACTCAACACTTTGATGAACATTGTTACTCAGCTGATAGAGTTGTACCCTTCCTGCTGACTTGTCGTACAAAACTTGTAAGTCGCTTTGGATAAAAGCGTCAGCTAAATGACTAAATACACAGTCAGACCTACTAATTACTAGTAACACACAGTCAGACCTACTAATTACTAGTAACACACAGTCAGACCTACTGATGATTACTAGTAACACACAGTCAAGTCAGACCTATTACTAGTAACACACAGTCAGACCTACTAATTACTAGTAAACACACAGTCAGTCCAAGGTTGCATTCGAGAAGTCATTGGATCACATTATTATGTCATGGACCACAAAAACATGTTCATAGATGCAATGATGTTTGATGCGTTGCGAAACCTGGCTTCTGTTCTCAATGCCATCCAGATATTATCCATGCTGTTGTGTGAATGTGTGCTCTGCTCTTATCCTTCAACAGGAGAGATAACGGAGACCGATGCTTCCGTGAACACGAGTCGGTCATACAGAGAGAAGGTACTGTGATGTCAGTTCCTTTCCCCTCTCAGACATTCATGCACCACACGCTTGTGTCCCCTCTTTTTATTTTTATTTTTTTGCTTCTCCGTATCTACATCAGCCTACCATTGAAAATGCTGCTGTGGTCATGACCAGTGGACTGAAGTATTGTATGTATAACTATTATAAATGTAATATCTGTGTCTTATATGAACCTGTTGTGGACTCTTCCTCCTCAGGTGGACTCGCTGATTGAGGCGTTTGGCACCAACAAGCAGAAGAGAGCATTGACCTCTCGCAGGCTGAACCAGGTGGACAGTGAGAGCCTGCAGGAGGCAGTGGCCAAGGCTGCCGACACAGTCATACAACAGAAGGGCCTGGAAGGTAACACACAGAAGGGCGCTATGTCAGTCTTGGGCTGTTGTAATAATTCCTTCCTATCCCCTAATTCCTTCCTATCCCCTAAAACCATTCATTCAGTTTTACCTGAAGAAAAAGGTAACTTTTTGGATGCAAAGCACCACATAGACCCAGGATGATGTCACTCTCACTCACACTCTATCTCATTTACAGACATTTACATTTGATCGTCTCTATTTCTCTACAATCTTTTTCACCCTCCCCTGCCACTCAGGCCTACAACAGGAAGTGGCTGAGACAGAGTCTCAGGCAGATGTGGCTCTCTACCTCCCGCCCTGTCATCCAGACGCAGACACGCCTGAAAATGTCTACCTCTTCCATGACCGTATCCTTCACAGTGTGTGTGTGTTTGTGTGTGTGTGTACACAAACAAAGGGGCAGAGAAAAGACTTGAAGGAGCTAGGACAGGTAGACAGAAGGCATTTCCCAAGTTGTAGCTGTGTGTGTGTGTGTGTGTGTGTGTGTCATTCCTTATCCATGCCCCCCAGTCCTGACTCCAGTGGAATATGGAGCCTTGGAGGAGGCTGGTTCCAAGATGGCTGCTCTCACCCCTGAAGAGCTGCAGAACATGAGAGATGAAAGGTAAGACGCATCCAACAACCTTATATCGCACTACTTAGATCCTAATTAGATGCATGTGTGGTTAATTTTAGTTTTTGTTTTATTTTCACTTCACGATTTTCTCTTCTTGCATGCCTCCATGGTGAACGTTCATTCCAGAAAACGATCGCCATACTTCGCCAAGTTTGTTTTTCTTCACCAACTTTAACAACAGCATAACTATATAAAAACATCCATTTATAAACTTTCTCACAACCCGTGCAGTATAATCCAAGTCTCATTTATACAGCCATATGCTCAGTTATTCACAAACGCATGCATTATCACTAAAACCTTGCTACCGATGGCGCAAAGTTGCAATATCCACCCTGATAATTTTTTCCTCAAATTGACCTACGTAGTCTGGCACGTGATTGTATTAACGGGTGACCTGCCGTGCCAAAATTAAGTGACCTGGCAGGTAACATCAGTTAGGGAAACTCATACAAACCCCTAATTTTGGCATGGCAGGTCACCTGAAAATCTATTGGTTTGAGGAAAAGCCATATGCTGACAGTGCTGGGATTATAAATTATCTTTACAAATGATCGAGTGAATATTGCAACTTCACGGTATTGTAATGACAAAGCAAACAAAGTCATTTTGGAAGTCTTGAAAATTGAACAAGAGCATTGAGTCTCGCCCGTTTGACGAGCATTTGGTTTCTTTGGCCAATGGTACCGTATTTTCTCCCAACCTCACACGGTTAGGTTGGGCATACCAGCTAGCTGGAACATAAACTGGGGTCTTATCCACTACATGGTTTGTTGTCGCAGGTATTTGTGTGTGGCCAGTCAGCTGGAGTGTGTGCCCAGCGCGGGTGAGGCCAGGGAAAAGAGGGTGCGATGTGCCTACTACCTCCGCCTGCTCCTGGAGCTCACACGGACGAAAAACGTATACCGCAGTTGTGAGTATTTTATCGCTGCATCGCTTTACACAGAATATAAAAGGCTTTCCAACTCGGGTCATTGACGTTTGGCCTCGATCTCATGAGACTATATTCTACTTTCAGTTAAGCCAGAGGACGGCTGCCCTAACGTCATCCGGCATAAACTGCTGAGGACCTTCACTGTGGAGGCTTTTCAAAACGGCAGGTCAGTTAGTAGGTCATCCTTCTCCCCCTCTAGCTTCCTTTTCCCCCTATTTTTAATATCTGCATCCAGCAATATATCAGTGCTGCTAAGTAACGGTATACACCCTCCCCCCTCCCCCATTAGGCTTTTCGTCATTGTCTTGTGCCACAGAAGGATTTCAAATGACATTTACCACAAAGTAGTCTATCCAAACAAAATATATCCCATACATTAATTGATATAACAGAGAAAATCTGATCTCTGATTGTATTCACTCCCTTGTTTAATCTGTGTTAAATTGTCTTAGCAGGGTGAGATTTGCTTAACTTTCCATTTAGGTTGTAGTTCAAGGATGAATGAAATGGAGAACAGTTTTCATTTTCAAAATGCATTGTTCTAATGATGTTCTTGCTAATGATGTTCCTTCAATTCAATGGGATTGTTGTGGGCTTTAGAGTAGACAATATTGAAGCACAATGTCCACTGTGTGATTCATGAATGAATGGCATTCAAATCCAGTTCCTGACTTTTCGAAGACAACCAAAAAACAAATCACCATATGCCTTCTATATGAAAGTACAGGGGTTGCTTTTTATCAGTGACATGTTCCTGTGTAATTGTTCCATTGACTTCAATGGTAAATCATGAACTCATAATGCATCCCCTGTTCTTCGACATAAAGTGATGGGGAGATTTATTTTCTCTTTTGTAACCTAAGAAACTGGACTCAAATGCCATCCATAAATTACACAATTCACCCATTTTGATTTGTTAAGTAGATTCCACCCTTACAACCCAGTGAGATACAGAAAGGGGCCTTGTATCAGACTTCCTTGCAAGAAGGTAATGTTAGAACAGTTTTGTATAAAAAGTGGTGTTTGAAATTCCTGACTTCAACCTAAAGATGAATTATTATGAATGACATCTGATATAAGTGAGGTAAGGAATGAATACGTAACAATCTTTTGTAAAACATATACATAGATACTTTATTGCCATTTTAACATGGTTGATTGGGATTTGTCTCTGTGCAATGTTCATTTCAGCATAAAACAGTGGATGTAAAGAATACATACAATGCAATCCCTGAAGTACCGGTAGAAGAAATATTTCACAAACATTTCATGACCTATACACTTTATAGCTCTATACACTTTATATTATATTTATTATATATATTAGTGCTGTCAGGCGATTTAAAAAAATTATCTAATTAATTACATGATTTGTAATTAATTAATCTAATTAATCGCATTTTAATCGCATAACTATTTTATGCCTGATATTCTATAATCATATTTCAAATAGCATGTGTCCGGATGGCAGAATTCGGTACTGTATCTACAAAACCTTCTGTTAATCATCTTCCATCTATTAATTTGCTTAGATTTTTCAGGTCTGGTCAATTTGAGCATGGTGTTATTCACAGTCAAAGATAAAAAATAATGTATTGATATTCTCATTTCGTTCATTACAATTTACTACATTTTTTTTTCATTTAATCAATCACCGTGCAGATTGATTGATTGAATGAAAATGTTATTAACAGATTGCAGAATGGGTACAATACAGTACGGCTCAATACACACAATTGTTAAGGGGATGCAGACCAGAGAAAGACTTTCGTCTTGTTTACATCAGGGTCCCCCATTTTCAATTCATAATGAATTGTAAGTGCAATCCATTTTTTTGTGGATCTAGCCCACAGTATTTCTGACACTGGGAATACATTCCCTGAGATTCATAGATGTCCCTAGAATCAGATACCAAATGTGTATTCTACATTATTATGGAATGAATGAGATACAAAAAAGTATTATTTAAAATTTTCTTTTTTTGTAATTTTTAGTTCATTTTCATAACGTGCTAATTTGCTGTGTAATTAATTAATCAATCTAATTAACGTGATAAACTGACAGCCCTAATATATATATATATATAATATATATATACACGGTTGCAATTATTTACAATCATATAAGTTTGTTGAATTTCCACTTAATGTTTGAGTGCTTTGTGTAGACAAATGTCCCAGATAAATGCATTTTGAAATCCTTTTGTAGCGGAAATAAATGTATACTGTTGAGGGGCATTGTATCTATGTTGAACGTTGGCACTCTAAAGATGCTGTTTGGGTTCTACAATTAGCTGGAAAGCTCACAGACACAATTGCAATCCATGTTCCATTTGGAGCTGGAGGTTTCTTGGCTGTCCAGTGCATAGTCACGCCCAGGTCCATTTCAATCCATGTTCCATTTGAAGCTGGAGGTTTCTTGGCTGTCCAGTGCATAGTCGCATCCAGGTCCATTTCAATCCATTTGGAGCTGGAGGTTTCTTGGCTGTCCAGTGCATAGTCGCGCCCAGGTCCATTTCAATCCATGTTCCATTTGGAGCTGGAGGTTTCTTGGCTGTCCAGTGCATAGTCTCATCCAGGTCCATTTCAATCCATTTGGAGCTGGAGGTTTCTTGGCTGTCCAGTGCATAGTCGTGTCCAGGTCCATTTCAATCCATGTTCCATTTGGAGCTGGAGGTTTCCTGGCTGTCCAGTGCATAGTCGCGTCCAGGTCCATTTCAATCCGTGTTCCATTTGGAGCTGGACGTTTCTTGGCTGTCCAGTGCATAGTCGCGTCCAGGTCCATTTCAATTACCGTAAATACGCCCACTAGGTCCATTTCAATGACCGTAAATACGCCCACTTTCAGCTTGAGATGGTCTACAGCCGACTACAGTCTCAACTACAGACTCTCTTACCAAACAAAAGAAGACCTGGACTGGATAATGGAAAAATACTCTTTCAAAACAGCGAAAGCTTTTATCATTTCTAAATGTGAGATAACTTTTTTAGTAGATCTAAATCTAATCTACAAATATATTTGGTAAGGTTAAACGCAGTGGTGTATAAAGTACTCGAAAGCCATACTTGAGTAAAAGTAAAGATATCTTACTTGAAAGTGACTCTGGTAAATGTTAGTTACCCGTAAGAAATTCACTTGAGTAAAAGTCTTAAAGTAGCTCACTTAGATGTACCTGGGTATCAAAAGTATTTATCGGGTGTTGTACTTTTGTAACTAACAAAACAGCCAGAAATCGTTTTCTTTCCTCCGAACGTTATGAATTTATTTCTCCCTCAACTCCCTTCTCTTGCATGCTTGAAGATGCATTAAACGTAACTCTTCAAAATAGCTTGAACAGTCGATGGCAGCCAGTGTTGGAAAGCAATGGACCTATCTCAAACCCTGCCCTCTTTTCTTGATCCTCCAATCACAACTGTCTCTTACCTCGGACAAACAAACATAACTTTATGCACTTAAAACAAACATTTCAAACTATGTAAGCATGATCCTGCCAAGTTTCCATACAGTATACAATTGTGATCTATAGGAATGGCGTCTGTTGTCTACCAAAAGTAGGTGTGACTACATCCGGGTACTTTGGCTTTTCTTGCAATCAGGCTATTAATATTTGGACATGCACAACTTTCAGAATTTTGTGGAATGAAACGCAATGGACTTGGAATGAAACAATCAAGATGTTGCAATTCCTACATTGTTCACCTGATTTGAATGTAAATCTGAAAGTTTGCACTTAAAGCACACCTTGATTGTTTAATTTCAAGTCTATTGTGGTGGTGTACAGAGCCAAAACTGAAAATTGTGTCAATGTCGAAATATTTATGGACCTCACTGTCTGATGTATAGGTTGTATCAAAGTAGGACCATGTAAACTGAAGACTAATTCCTAAAGATTGTTATTCAATTGTGCACACAACCATTGATAATGAAAGCAATCTTTTATATAATATTCAAAATTGCCATCCGTTTGGTCTTGTGGAAGATATGTCTCAATTTGTCTTGACGACGGCACCAGTTCACACGCAAATTATCTTCTGCAACATGTATACTAGGGAGTGTTTACTATTCTCATGTGTATACCACCATCTATTCTTTTTTTTTTATCAACTTTTTTCTCCCATTTTCGTATCGTCCAATTCTACCCTCCCCTGTCTCGAATGTTGTTAGGCCATGCCTCCCACAAGTCGGCTGCAATGTGGACGAAGCCTTGCATCACGTGTCCCCTCCGGTACTCGAGGAAGCAGCCGTCGCATCTTTTCACCTGCACAGCGTGATCTCTGTGGCGGGGGTCTGCGTGGGAGGGACACGCCGCCCCCGTCGCTTCCTGATTCTGCTGCGCAGGCGCACCAACCGACCTGTAGGAGTCGCTGTCCACAACGTCCGATCCCCACCCATCAGGTTTCCCACCCCTAACACTGCCAATTGTGTTAGTATGAACGACCAGCCAAGCTGATAGCAATGCGGAGAGCTGGGCTCGTGGGTCTCCTGCATTGGTGGCGAGCGCCTTGCCCACTACACCACCTAGCCGCCCCACCACCATCTATTCTAGAGGCTTTGATTTATACAGTCTGGATAATGCAATATCATGAGACGACAAAAGATTTGATTTTGTAGCGGCTAGTGCGTAACAAGGTGTCCCAACGTTATAATTTGTTCTTTCTAATGTAGTGAAGTGAAAGTTGCAATAAATACAAAAACCTGTAGTACAGATACTCCATTGGATAAATGACTGATTGCTCCTTTTTATTTATTTAATTTTTAAAGTGCTGCTATTTCGATTGAGTCTGGATTGTTTATGTGCTAATAAACGTTGATGCTTCAATAGCTCTTTCCTGTCTGCCACCCTTCAGACTCCAGAACATTGTGTCAACGTCAATGCTTGTGAAGATCGCAGCTCATTGCATGGCTCTGTTGCTGCATATGGGTCACATGACTGTTGACCTCACACTGCTGCACCGAGACCTGGGAATCCCAGAAGCCAGGTGAGAGAACAAGGGTCACTGGCGACGGCTCAACCCCACATAGATATACCGGTAGCCAACTAGCTACTTAGGCCACACATCTTCCCTGCAGGTACCCTTTTTTTTTTATTAACATTTTTAAACTAAACAAAAAAAAAAACTAAATTCATCCATGGCTTGGCCTAATGTATGGCTTAAAGCAGTGTTTCTCAACTGGTGGGTTGCGACACAAAAGTGGGTCGTGGGGCCATTTTGAGTGGGTCGCGGATGTGTGTAAAAAAAATTATAATAATTAAAAAAAAATTGCACTACCTATCTTTGTGAAAGTGGTTTCTCAGCTCTGGTCCAGCTGAAGACAAAGCGGAGGAACAGATTGGACATTGAGCATGACCTCAGAGTTGCTTTGTCTACCATCACCCCAGACTTTGAGACTCTTGTCAGGAGCAAACAACATCCCCAGTTATCCCATTAGTTCCCTGGGATGTTAAGCTAAGAAGTCTGCTAAGGATATATTATTTATTATTATTTAATTTCATTGTGTTTTTAGCCCTAGTTGCACTTTTGTTGCAACCCGTTATCCCATTAGTTCCCCCAAACTTACTGTAGGTCTGTTATGTTAAGCTAAGAAGTCTGCTAAGAAGCATAATTATTTATTATTATTGTATTTCATTGGGTTTTTAGCCCTAGTTGCACTTTTGTTGCAACCCCAGTTATCCCATTAGTTCCCCCAAACTTAGGTCTGTTATGTTAAGCTAAGAAATCCGCTAAGAAGCATTATTTATTATTTCATTGGGTTTTTAGCCCTAGTTGCACTTTTGTGCTTATTTCATGTTTTTAACAGTGAAATATTGTGTATTACTACAAAAAAAACATTTGAAATAAATCAGTGGTTCAAAAATGTGGATCGCGACTTAATGACTAAGGAAAATGTTGGGTCCCGAGGCTAGACCAGTTGAGAACCACTGGCTTAAAGGAACATGCCAACATTGTGGGAAATGCGCTTACTGTCTTCTCTAGAGTCAGCTAGAGATCAGCTAGCCTAGCTTAAAACTCAGGGAGAGGTATTTTTGGCCAACAACTAGGCTAGCTATCTGTACCTGCTTCCATTAATTTGTGCAGCCAGATAGCTTTCTACTCAACGCACCAAGAGGAAATCGGTATCCATCTTCTTCTCTGACTCTGGAGAAGACTGTAAGCACATTTCCCATAATGTCTGCGTGTTCCTTTTAACATTCAGTGTGTGGTTTCAGTAAGATAGTCTCACTTCATTCCTTCGGATGAGATGCTAAACCGAGGCCCTGACTGAATTCGGTCGTTAAAGAACCCAGGACGCCTATCGTAGGGGCTTCCCCAACGTTCCTGGCCAAATTCCCAATCAGGTCTCTGACTTCAAGGCCACCTAATCATCCCTTCCCTTAATTGGCTGATATCAATCCCTGTCTCCTGAGCCGTTCAGCCATTGTGTAGAGTGATGTGTGCCTGGTGCCAGTGTATGGCAGCCATTGAGCCTGCATAGCCCAAGGTTGGGTGCTACCAGTGTTGGTGAAGGAGGCAATTTCCCTAACCCTACGTTGTAAAGCGCTTTTGAGTGAGAAAAGCACTATATAAATGTAATCAAGTATTCTTATTAATTACTTCTAAATCAATCAACAAACCATCTCCAGGGCATTGTTGGTATGACTCACAAAATCATAAAATCCACATCACAATGGATTTGTTGGGTATCTGTTTTTGTGGTAGGATAATGGAGGTGGCCAAGTCGATGGGGCTGACCCTGAGTAAGCCCACCCGGGAGAAGGGTGACGATCCTGCTTCAACAGGTGACCACAGGATGGCCGGCCTCGTGCTCCCGCTGGTCAAACACGAGAGACGGATGGAGACCAGGAAGCGCAAGAAAATGCGTTAAGACTGATGGGCAGATGTAATAGAAAAGACAAATGTTTGAGATGGAGGTGTGAATGAAACATCTAACAAAGCTCAGATAAACGGCATTCTATGTCAATAAAATGTTTTATATACAAATAAAGTCCAATAACCTTTTTGAGTTACACATGATACAATTGCACTGTGCTCACTATTCAAGATAGTTAGCTGTAATGAAATATGAACAACCAATTCCATAAGATTTTTTTTAAAACATTATCTAGCTTGGCCAGTCAAAAAAAAACATATAGGCACATTTGTAGACATCAAATATTGTGCATTTCAACATGATTTAAGAAAAGGCCATGAATATTAACATTGTCACTAGCTTTTTTCCCTTCTATATAACTGGCTCCTACCAGATGAGTCGGTGTGTATGCTGCTGATATGGTTGATCTGAGTACTCGTAGATTGCATATTTAATGCTCTTGAAACAGGCTGCTCAACATAATGAAATTACGTTTTGGCAGGAAGAGATCATCACTAATTGTACACCTCTAGGCTGTAATCACATTGTGTAGGATTTTAACTTGTAACTTCACTGACCTCCCCTTCAGAAAAGGGCAAAAAGTCACTTTTTTAAAATGATTAAAAATACAACCCAAATTCAAACTGATGGTGCAAAACACACAATCACTCAATAGCACACCTATATCAAAGGGCTGTAGCTAGGTTTGTTTTTGCATATTCACTTCACATTGTAAAGAACACCCCACCCGAATAACCACAAGTCTCCTCAAAGGACTCCAAGGCACACCTTTACATTGCAATAGGCTACTAGACATTAATATTCTAGATACCTTTACATTGTTATAGGCTACTAGACATTAATATTCTAGATACCTTTACATTGTTATAGGCTACTAGACGTTGCTATTCTAGATACCTTTACATTGTAATAGGCTACTGGAGGTTGATATTATAGATCAGTGGTTCTCAAACTACGGGTCACGGCCCAAAGGCATCGTGGGTAGGTGACAGTGGGGTTGCGCATTGGCAATTTTTTTTATAAAATAAATGTTCTGGCAACATTTTGGTTAAATATGCCTAGTTTTATAAATGTATTGATAACATAGTGCTGTAATTAAATGTTCTAATAAATATGCATGATCAAGTTCAACGTGTGCTTTTATTTTGATATTCCTTAATTCCACGTTGAAATTACACGATACATGGTATGGGGCCGCCAAAAACATTCCTAAATAAAATGGTTGTGGTATAAAAAAAGTTTGAGAACCCCTGTTCTAGATTGACTGCTCTTCAAGTCTACAGCTCCACATCCAAACTACTGCATTTCAGTACACCGACAGGACAGTAAACTATGAAGACTTCTTCCAGTGAAAAGTATTTCTATTATACAAGCTCAAGGTTGATTAGTCTATTTGTCCTTCACTTTTCACAAGGATAGTTCTGTGACTGGTTATTTATAAAAAAAAAAAAATCAGATTCAAACATTTGTGGCACACTAAGGGCCCGTGTCGACCGGGGATGTTTTATGAGTTGTCGGCTCCTTTCTGTGATTCATTTCTATGCTCCTTTTCCCAGCGCCTCGCGTTTTAGCGCTCTCGGCGGCCAGCGTTTTTGGGCGGAGTGCTCCCAGCGCATAAAGTTGAAACTAGTTCAACTTTGAGAGGAGCGGCGCTCATCAAGGTAACTTTTCGACCGACCAATCAACATCGAGCAAGTGGTGGAGCCGCGGCAGTCGCGAGACTCAGGAAAACGCTCTCAGCTTTTTTCTTTTGCTTTTCAAAGCGGCCGTCTTGAAAAAAAACATCCCCGGTAGACACAAAGCCTAAAGCAGTAATGAGTTGGATGGCTCCTTTAGTGGTGATCCTCTGTCCTGTCAGCTTTGTCATTCCCGTCCCCCACAGGAGGGCATCATTTTGGAATGTCTTACAAGCTTCAGAAAAGTACCGGTTCAGCTGTAAGCTCCGTCTGAACTGACCACTGGAGAAAGTCCTAGGTAGTGGTTGCCAAGTGGCTGTCTGAGCTCACAGGATGGAGCAGAACATGCTGCCATTGTTATGGCAACCGCTCTCCACAGTGGCGCCGATTCTGGTCGTCATGGAGACGGCAAGGCGGGAAGGGTACCGGGAGGAGGACGGGCCAGAGGAGGAGTCAGCGAGCGGGCGGGGGGGAGGGTTTTCCAGGACCCAGGGAGGGGCAGGTGAACAGCTCCTATGAAGTAAAGGGATCAACGTTTACCGTCCAAAAGGATCATCGACACAACAAAGACGCATTTAAAAACAACTATTGCCAGTGTGCCCACATTGTGCATATACACCGCCAGTACAGGGTAATGAGGAGGGAAGTAAGGGGTTGTGGGACAGGAGATGTACAGAGAATAAGGAGGAAAGGCAGGCAGGGAACAGACACCAAGGATACTGAAGTAAGTCTAGATGTGGTAGGTGCTGTTGATTGCCTAGCTACCTGTTGGCGTGCTTCAGAATGCTGTTGTTGCGCAACACACAGCTGTCGTTGCCAGGGTCAATGTGCAGCAGTGGTTTTACGTTTCCGGGGTGACCCTGGAACAGGAGGTTGTCATGGACAACACCCTTCACTGGCCCGAGGACGGCGATACCACACCCCTGTGCTGATTGGACACGGTTACGCAGTACCTGGAGCACAAATGCAATACAGCCATGAAAATACAAGGTTAGAGCAGTAGAATAATATTGAGAAACTGCCCTTGGCTTTAACTGGTGTGATTCTGCTGCAAATAATGCAGGAAATAACAATGTAAAATGTTTAATTGTGTGGTAAAGTCTCGTCTATATGAGAATATCTGCACATGCCTCAGTTCAGCTCACCTTGACATCCGCATTGTCTGATATCTGAATCCCGTATCCACGGTTGCCAACCACATCATTCTCCCCAATCTGCCCATCGCCACGGAAACTGACACCATGGCCTCCATTGTCATAGACGCCGTTGCCACGGAGCTCCACTCGGCAGTCCTTCTCCACGGTAACGCCGCCCCGGCTATTTGCGTGGATGCAGTTGGCGACGAGACGAGTCAGCTGGCTGCTCTGTATCACGGCAACGCCGGCACCACGGTTGCTGTTGACGAGGTTGGCGACGACATTAAGTGGCTCACTGCTCTTCACATAGAGACCTACCGCTGGAGAGATGGGGGGGGTGGGGGGGGGGGACCGCTTAATCCAACACCAAGTCCAGCCATTGCTCAATACAAGCAGTAGTCTACAGGTGTTATTCTTACCTCCATTGTGGCTCATGCAGTTGCTCTCCACCAGCGCCACACTGATGGAGCGTCGGGCGGAGTAGCGTTCGTCCTCACTGTCAAGATCGCTCTCCCACGCCAGCATCTCTCCTTCTTCGTTTAGGTTGTCCTGTCTTCCTCCCTCTCCTGCACCTCCTCCCCCTTGCCCTACCGGGTTCCCCTCCCTGGCCTCTCTGCTCTCTGGGTCCTTTCGGCAGAACACGGCCAGCCCGTACATGCGGTTGTGGGTGATGTAGTTGCCCAGCAACTGAGGGAGGCTGGAGGACATGACCCACACGCCGCAGCCTTTGTTGCCTAAAGACGGCAGAGAAGTAAACTTCAACGTGGGCCAGAAGATTCATGAAAACAACCTTCCTCTTATTATTGTTATCTTATTATGACTGGGTTAAACTTAATAGATCAAAACCCCCTCTTGTGTCATGATGGTGATGTCACAGGGCGGCTAGGTGGTGTAGTGGGCAAGGCACTCGCCACCAGTGTGGAGACGCTAGGATTCGCATGTTCGAATCCAGCTCTCCACATTGTTTTTCAGTTTGGCTGGTCGTCCGCAGTAATACACATTGGCCGTATTACGGGGAGGGAAAACTGAAGGGTGGGGATTGAACGTTGTGAACAAGTGACTCCTACAAGTCGGTTGGTGCGCCTGCGCAGTAGAATCAGGAAGTGTCAGGGGCAGCGTGAGCCTCCCACGCGTTACTCCTCGACACAGATCGAGCTGCGCAGGTGAAAAGATGCGACTGCTGTTACCTCAAGTACCGGAGGGGACTTGTGCTATGTATGACTTAGTCCACATTGCAGCCGGCTTGTGGGAGGCAAGAAACAGCGTTCGTGACAGGGGAGGGTTGAATTGGATGATACAAAATTGGGATGGGAGAAAATATGGAAAAATGGGAAAAAAAGTGGATCAAAAAAAAATGATGGTGATGTCACTACCAGGAAGTAATTATTACTACTCACAGTAGATGTGGTTTCCCTCAATAAGTCCACGGCCCCTTTCCCCCACCACCACCCCGTCTGAGTAGCCATGGCAGATGTAGTTGTTCCTCAAGACTGGATCGCCTCCTCTACGGATGTCTGCACCCCCCCACTGGTTCTCTCTGATCACGTTCTCTGGGATGGGTAAACAGTGCCACGGCGATACTACTTTTTAAGTGTCAATGCTTCATATAGTGCTTTTACAAGTGTCATGTTTCATATTATAATGCTTTTACAGGTGTCATAATGCTTCATATAGTTCTTTTACAGGTGTCATGTTTCATATTATGCTTTTACAGGTGTCATGAGTCGGTACTTTTACATGTGTTATAATGCATCAGTGCTTTTATATGCGTCATAATGCTTCATATAGTGCTTTTACAGGTGTCATAATGCGTCAGTGCTTTTACATGTGTCCTAATGCTTCATATAGTGCTTGTACAGTCAACAGGTGAAGGACAACTTAAAAGGCTTTTAGTGTGCTTACATTATGCTGCTGATGTGGGACAGACAATAATTTACATACCTACGATTATCCCTCTGCCATTCTCATTCACAGCAATCCCTGCTGCCTGACCCTGGAAAATGTGATTCCCGCTAAGAAAAAACAAGAGAAAAGAGACAATGTTCAAGTTCTATTGTCGTGCCGTCTCTATGCACTGAACGTGCCACAATCTCATGTTGTCCGTACCGTACCATGGGGTTTTGTCACACTGTTGAAACTTGCAAGTTGTTGAATGTCTTCATTCGACACCATTGTGAAAATGGAATCTTAAGTTTTCATGTTAGAATAGCCCCGACTTCATGTGTCTCTGGCACGATCACTTTTACAATTAACCAAAGTTTTCATACTCAAGATAGCCTATCTGAAATATCTCACATGCAAAGTCTGAGGGCATCACACTGATGGGAACAGCAGCGCCAACATTCCCGAGTTTTCCTCTGAACATTCCGGGATCCCACCTACCAGACCACAGGATTCCCATTGAACAAAATGTAGACACCCGCCTCCTTGTTGTTATAGATCTGGTTGCTCCGGATGGAACCCTTCCCGTTACCAAGGACAACAATTCCAGAACGCAAACCACTGTGTATTCTGTTACACTGCAGGGGAGAGAGAGGGTGGGGGCAATGAAATAGGAACAAGTGCATCAATCTAAGCAGTTAAATATTTTTGTTCTACCATATTAACCGTAGCAACAGTATGCCTTGCATGATTTACATCAAAAAGGAACAAGGAACCAGGAATAGGAACTATGGTAGTGCTGTATTGAATGGAGCCGCCATTGAAATTCACTTTCTGACCAGGATACTAACAACATGCACGTAACAATTTGCACAGTAGCTTCTCAGTTACCAGGATGATGGGGTTCGCCCCCTTGCGGATGTCCACCCCCGCCTCCCCGTTTGAGTGGATGTTGTTCTCTGCAATGAGACCCTGAGCGGAGAGACGCAGGAACACTCCAGACGCACGGCACTCGCACACGTCATTACGCAACATCACTATCTGAGAAGGGAAGGCAAAGGGATCCAATGACACGTGAGACAGGCCGTTGCTGCTTAATTTACACTATTATCAAGCACCGCCCTCTTTTCTTGATCCTCCAATCACAATGGTTGCTGCCCTTGGGAGGATCAAGAAAAGAGGGCAGGGGTCTTGAGAGGTCAATTACATGGGCTTGGCTCTTTCTCCATCAGTTTGTTATACTGACAAATCGCTCAAAGGCTAGTTGCACATTGAAGGAATATTTCACCCAAAATGATCAATATCAATTATATAAATCAAGTATATCAATTACTCACCCCATGTTATCTTGTAGGATTTTCAAGCTCAGTACTTCACAAACATGCATTTTCGCTAAATTCGTAAATTTTCCTGGCGTGCAGGAATGAGTAGCATACCTGGAAAAACTGACCGCACGTTAGTTTTCCTGAGTACACAATTATTTGTATGCATGAGAGGGTGATTAATCAGAAATGTTTTTAGCAAAAACGCACGTGTTTGAGAGGTACTGACTGAGCATGACTGGATAAATGAGACTTGGAATATACGGCATGATGTGTTTGAGTTTGTAAATGGATGTTTTGCTGTTAAAATTGGCCTTCGTTAAAGGAACACGCCAAAACATGGGAAATGCACTTAACGTCTTCTCTAGAGTCAGACAAGAAGATGGATACCAGTTTATTCTCTGCGCATTCGGTAGAAATATGGATACGGAGTGGCTGAGGTGTTTTTTGGATTCTTTGTTTACCTGGCGTGGAGGCATGTGAGGGAAAATAAATCTTGATGATTCAAGAGTTCAAGGCATCACAGGGTGAGTCATTGATATACACGTTTTTGGGTGAAGTATTCCTTTAAAGTAGGTACAAATCTCCAGGTTCTTTTTTTGGGAGAGTGTGTGAAATCTACTTGGTATTGCCAATCTGTCCAAGTGATAATTATTATATTACTCTGCGTAATATCACAATAATTATTCTGATCCTAATTACCGAGGCATTCTGGATACATCGGACAGCGTAGTTCAGCCCTCGGAACACATTCCCCTCTAACCGAGCCTGGCCGTAATTACACACATGCACCCCGCCCTTCCCCTCCCGGAGGAGACAGCGCCTGAGGATGCAGCCCTGGATGGAGCCAGCTAGCATCTGGGCCTCTGGGTCCCTCTGGAGCTCCTGCTGCAGTGAGAGGAGGTCCGGAGTCACAGACCGGGGATCACGGGAGGAGGCTGGGGGCAGAGAGCCATCAGGCTTGGGCTTAAGGAGGTGGGCAAGGCCGTGGTGGTCGTGAGAGAGTTTGTAGTCCAGAGTGAACGGGTGAATGATGTCCGTGGTTCTTTCTCCCTCTCGGTTGTCCTCCTCACCCTCACTGGGGTCACTCTCGCTCCAGCCCTCCTCGATCACTGTGCCCCGACACACTCCTTCTTCCCCAGCCTTCCTCCAGCCTTCTCCTTTGCTCCAGTCCTCCACAGTGACATTAGTACCAGGGGGCTGGGGCCCACCAGCGTGCCCAGGCTGAGGGCCTCCCGGTGGGTTACCATTCCCGGTCAAACCCCAGGAAGTGAATGTTTTGGCCAAGGCAGCCAAGTGCTTACATGCCCAGTTTCTCTCCGAGACAGGGGGGCCTTCGATAGTTACAGAAGCCGTTTCGCTTCCTGAGAAGTCACAGCTGTCCAACAGGCTGAGGGCAACACCCAGGAAGTGGGCTGAGCTGCCCTGTGAGAAGGAGCAGAAGCGGGCCTGGCAGGTTCCTGGGCCTCGGATCTGCAGCTGCGCCCCCTCAAAGTTACAGTTATCCAGTTGGACATGACCCCATGACGTCTAGAGGGAAGGAAAAGGGTGTGGGGTCAGGCAGAGAGAGACGGCAAGAGGATACAGTTGTCAGCAGACTGGATGAAGTAATTCCATGAAGATCATCATGAAAATTATATCTTAACTTGTTAGATTTAGCTTCCCACACAAACGACCACAACTGCTTCTTCCTCCTCTCACCTTGTAGACAACCGTGGAGAACCAGGCTGGCATGAAGACCAGATTACAGAGCCTGGCGGTGGGACACTGCTGCTCCATACACACCAGGAGGGACACTTCCCCCAGTCGACCCAGTCCGACCAGCTCCACGGGCACCTTCAGTGCCACCTCCGCCTGCTCTTCATACACCCCCGGATGGAGAACAACGCGGTCATATGGCCCTGCCACCCCCAGGGCCCCCCGAAGGGTCTCAAACTCACACCCGGGCCCCACATGCCACACCCTACGGTCTTTCCTGCGGCGGAACAAGTGGAGGCAGGCGGAGGACTGGAGCTCCGGTCCGTTCTGGCTCCAGGTCCGGCTGGCCAGGGCATGCTGCTTCAGGGCCTCCCTCCAGGATGGGGGCTCTCGGTGGGGTTGGCTGGGCCAGTTGGGGTGGCGACACTCCGGGCAGCCCAGGCACAGCTGCCTCCAGCGGGTGTTGTCCAGAGAGAGGATGAGCTCTCTCCAGGCACGGCACACCAGGCAGCAGCGGCCCAGGTCAGGGAGGGGCAGGTAGGCCAGAATAACCCTCCACAGCTCCACGGGGAGGCTGCCCACCTCCATGCTGTAAAGACACCACCTCGCCTGGCTTGGAGAGCAGGATGGGAAGCAAGGTGCAACATGCAGGACAGACAGACAGACAAGAAGGCAGACAGACAGTCAGCTGTGTAGATCTCAACATCTCCAATGCACTATACTCCCGGCCGGTGTCATTCATGCTAGTTAGGGACTAAGCTTCCTATTGCGAGCATCATGGTGGAGTTGAGGAGTTGTAGCTACTGTACATCTCAACGTCTCTAAAACAAACACTAGAACTAGACTAACGTTATGCCATTGTGTTGTTTACTACAATGTAGCCTCCAACAGAAGCTCACAAAGCGGCTACAGTGACGACGATTGCCCTCTGTTGTTTTGCAGGGGCACAATCAGCTTCTATTTACAGCAACATCGCCTGCTGGTGCTTCATGCATCAGAACAGTTATCCTTGCACAACATGGAGAATAGTTATCTGCGACGGGCTTAATTAACAGACGAAGCGGATACATCTGCAAAACAACAGGGATTTGAAGCCTTACCGTTTCTACCAACCGAATAGAAATCTGCACATTTTTCTGCGGCTACATGGCGGCGGTAGCGATTTTGTCAATAACCATCCATCGCAAAAGATGAGACATCAAGAAAAAATGCTGGCATTTCCCTTTCACTTTACGGCATGGCAAGGCATGGAAACCAGTGAGGAACGCCTCCACGGGGACGCCCCCTGCTGGGCGGAGATGGAGCAAAGAGGAGCAGAGAGAGAGATTGCGCGCCGCCGGCCGAACGTACCGACGAGGGCGGAGAAAACTGCTGGATGGTCAGCCAGAGGCACCAAGCAAGCACGTAATTGTCAGTTGACTAAACAAACAACAATGTCGGCCTACAGGGTAAAATCCGTGGTAGCTCTCCTAGTTGACAAATATTGGACTCATGACTCATCAAGTGTCCTACTCCTACTCAGAAAGAAAACTGCCTGTCAAGAATTCCACTTCAGACATAGGAGGACCGGTAGATGCACAAAAAGTCCCAGAACATTTCACTGTGGAATTTCAGAATAAATGCCCTCCAAATATATATACACGAAAACAAGTGTCCTACTCTATATGAATTGAAAATGGGGGACCCTGATGGAAACAAGACAAACGTCTTTCTCAGGTCTGCATCCCCTTAACAATTGTGTGTATTGAGCCGTACTGTATTGTACCCATTCTGCAATCTGTTAAATAAAGTTTTCATTCATTCATTCATTCATTCATTCATTCATTCATTCATTCATTCATTCATTCATTCATTCATTCATTCATTCTACTAAAAAATATCATCACACGTCCCCGGCGCTATTGACAGCAGAGAGAGAGAGGCAGCCAGTGAGCCCAGCGCTGTTTGAGGCGCTGTAAATTGCGCACCCCAGTTCCTCCCCCTCGTATGTATATAAAGGTAAGGTTCTGTTAGGAATCGGATCTCTGTTTAACAGTGTATATTTGCATATCTTGTATGTCACAAATGTAACAGTACTGTAGGCTACCTGTATGTCAGAAATGTCATGATATATATCTGCAGTATCTGTATGTTGCATGTCATAAATGTCATTATGAATTGAAAATGGGGGACCCTGATCATGTAAACAAGACGAACGTCTTTCTCTGGTCTGCATCCCCTTAACAATTGTGTGTATTGAGCCGTACTGTACCCATTCTGCAATCTGTTAATAAAGTTTTCAATCAATCAATCAATCAATCAATCAATCCCTTTGAGCATAAATAGCTACATTTGAACATGTAGAGAGAAAGGTCTGTGTACGTTTGATTGACTCTAAAATAAGGATACAAATTGTTGTGAAGGATCAGATTAAACCGAATATATATATTTATTTATGGATATATATTTAATAGTATTTGTATATCGTTTGATATCCCTTGTATATTCCTTGTACATATACACTGAATATCCCTTTAGTCTACTAACAGCCCATAATAGTTTCATTCTCTCATTGGACAAGAACCTGGCGCCAGCAGCCAAGCCCCTTGGTTCAAGTTCAATCGTGCCGACGAACATGTCGTTACTAGCCCCGGTTCCGCGTAGGAATACGTCTGCCGAAATACGAATGGTACTATTTGTTCACAGCGCATATATATATGGCGCAAGTAAAGTAGAACTTTCTTTTAGTCCCTTAGCCCTTAGTTCTTTACCCTCCAACCTAGTGGCAAGACGTTAAGCCTCACCCACGATACACGTGTGGTGCAGTATGGTCAACTTGGCCTCAGAATGGCATTGAGACATCGTGTGGATTAATAGTTGAATTGTCATAGTTTGGCACTATACCGTCGAGTGGGACGTATTTCTATTAAGTTAATAATAGTCTATTATGTATGGTGCATCGTTCGGTTAGAGTTATAAAGTGAGCAGTACCCCCATCGTTTCCTCGCGTTATCTAGAGTCTTAACCAGGCTGGGCAGACCACGTGTGGTGCTTTCATCCGAGGAGTTCTGGGCCAGGACGAGTGGACCTGCACATTGGATTACCTTACCCGGACGACGGCGAGCCCTACACGGCTTGGATTATCTACTTGCTTTGGGTGCTTTGATTATGCCATGGATAACAGCCAACACTGGTAAGTGTTGGAACTACCCCCCGAGAGGAGTCCAGGTGAGACGGCGCTCTAACCCGAGTGAGGTCGCCTCACGTCTCTTCGTTGTGGACCGGCAGCTACCGTCTACAATAGGGCCCAGCTGTATTCATCTGTGGACCAAGGTTCTGTGGGCACCGTGTTCAGCACTCTGAATTCTCCCAAGAAATCGTTGGCCAGATGGGATATCGCCAGCGGCTCTCCTAACCCCCCCCCCCCCCCTACTGACTTACAACCAGCGGGACCCCCTTTAGTGTATCCAGCTATAATCATTTAAGTACCATCGCTATAGTTCCCTAAAGAACCAGGTTGTATACTTGCTTCCTGCGTAACCAGAGATTGGACATTCAATGTTGATTTGCCTACGAATACTCATTTGCCTTACAAGTGCATTCAAATCATAAATGTCATTAAGTGAACGTTGTATATACCCTTTGCTATATATTAAATATTCGATTTATACATTTGTGTGGACTTGGTTTCATGGTGGGAAAGTGTTCATCATATCTACATCATGTACTGTGTGGCCAGTAGTTAAAGTACATAAAGCGGTAGTGGTTTAATGATACCATACTTATCAATACAGTCAGGGAATTGTACCCCTCAGTTACAATTGGTCCTTCGAGCCGGATGGTAACTAGTGTAATATTAATATAGTGTTATTAATATTGAAATGGCCTATGATGAACACTCCACGAAACGGTCCTCCTAACGTAGAACGCCCGCGGCGCAGACGACAGACACCTCAGTACTTAGAGGATTACGCTGTCAGTCAACTACCTAGCCTTCTACAAACGGTAAACGCGGTAAAAGTGGAGAGTAAAATTATGTCTGACCTTAACGACCAGGTTACCCCGACCACAGAGGCCCTAGTGGGTTCTAATGTAACTGACCAAGCTCACGGTGGGGACCAGGAGGGAGCTGACATGCCTTTACCCCCCGCCAATACCGAAGAAGTAGTCCCCGACCAGCCCCGGGAGGAAGACAACCCTACAGAGAGAGAACTCTGCACGGAACAAGATGAGGAGAGCGCCGAGGAGATAGAGCTCCAGGACTCCCCAACGAGTACAGCCAGGAGCGGCTCACCTCTACAACCGTCTTCCCCCAGCGAAGCGGAGAGGATGCTATCACAGGCGTTCCTCGTCAGCCTGACAGCCTCTACCGAACGCGATCGACTCCAGGGTGAACGCGATCGACTTCAGGGTGAACGCGATCGACTCCAGACACAGCAACGGAGCGAAGAAGAGCGCATACGCCTGGAGATGAGACGCCTTCAGACGGAAGAGAATATGGCAAGAGACCGAGCAGACACCCAGCGTGCCGCTGCCGGTGCCCAAAGAGAAACAGAGCGCGACCTCGCTCTCATCCAGCGCGAAACCGAGCGCGACAGACTACAGGGCGAGCGCGACAGACTACAAGCCGAGCGCGACAAGTTACAAGCGCAGCTAATGGAGCAGCTGATCCTCAAGGCAACACCCTCTCCCTCCGCCAGGGGTTCAAGGAACTCGTCGAGACAACAGTCAAGGGCAGCGTCTCCTAACCGAGCAAGCGACCCTGAACTTGACCAACAGACCAAGCCTATACCGCCCGCAGACCCCCTTCCCCGACCGGTCCAAGCGAGACCCAGCTACAAGGAAGGAGCGGCATACACTGCGGAGAAGCTAAATAAACGACTACAGGATCTAGAGGACCTGATAGAAGAAGAAGAGGGAGAGGAGGAGAACCAAGCCCGACGACAGCACAGTACTCCACCGGACCAGGAGGTCCAGTACAGCCCAGGCTATACCCCCGCGGCGCTGCGCTACAGACCCCCGACTCTATTCACGGGTGAGCATGACGCACGACCAGCCCCGAGGAATAGCACCTGGACCAGCGGGCCATGGTACCCTGCCGGTACCAGCCCACAGAGAGGCGCAAGAGGAGACTCGCCTAGGAGGCCTCTCCCCCAACGCTCGCCGATGTATCAGCCATCCACGGCGTCATACATTGGTACACCGACGTTTCCAGACTTCACCTATGAGAATCGAGCACAGTACACGGAGCTCCGGATGTGCTTAGAGACAATGATGGTGGATGTCGCTGATGAACGCCACAAGTATGCAATATTACTGAAGCACCTGAAAGTACCCCGAGCGCACAATATAGCGCTAGCCTATGCCACCTCTACGACCCCATACACCGCGGCTCTAGCAGCGCTGGACCAGAGATATGGACGTATATGGGATTACGTAATCCAAGAGATAAGGCATATTGACCGCCTACCCCCAGCAACATACAATCGCTCATTAGACGACCTGTCTATAAAAGTGCAGTCCCTGGTAGGGATGCTGGGAGCGCAACGAGAAAAGGGTATGCACGAGCTATACGCCAACTCTAACGTCGAGAGGATTTTAGAGAAGCTGCCACCCGCCAGACAAGAGCGCTTCAGGCGGCAGAGAGACCACCGTGATCCTAACGGTCCCGAACCATCCCTCCTCGATCTAGCCGACTTCCTGGCGAGAGAAGTCAGCAGCTTACGACTGGATACGTTCGTGCGGAGCACACCAAGCTCCAGAGAGGGACCCAGGAGAATAAACGATGGAAGAAGATCGGTGACTGTCATGCACCAATCAGAATCAGTACCGAGCAGTAAGAACCACAGTACCCCCTCGAGAAAAGAGAAGTGGAAGATGGTGTGCCCGTACTGCGAGAAGGAACACTGGCTGTCACAATGTGACCTGTTCACCAAGATGAATGCAGAAGAAGTGAGTCAATGGATAAAGTCCAACAGGCGCTGTTACCGATGTGCGCGCAGTCACATGGCAGCCGAGTGCCGCCTAAAGAAGAGGTGCAGTCGGTGTGACGGAGCCCACCTAGATGTCCTACACGACAGTAACAGAAGAAAGCCTGCACCTGCACCATCGAGCAGCACAAAGGCAAGTGTCATGTACATTGACCCCGCCAGCAGCAGCGGCGCCCAAGTGCTCTTAAAGGTAGTCCGTGTAACATTGAGCTACCAAGATAAAGTCATGGACACTTACGGCGTCCTTGATGACGGGTCAGAGAAGACCCTTCTGCTCGCGTCCGCTGCGGCCCAGCTGGGACTGCGGGGGAGCGAGAACCAAATGACGATTCGGACAATAAGAAGAGATTTAAAGACGATAAAAGGCGAGAATGTCTCCTTCACTATCGCAGCAAGCGGGCAGCCAGAGCGACGGTATAGGATTACAAATGCTTTCACCAGCCAAGAAATAGGACTATCACAGTACACCTACCCCATCGCCAAACTGATGGATAAATATGTGCACCTGCGTCAACTACCTATCCCGCTCATAGACGGCGCCACCCCGACCCTGCTGATAGGCTCCGACCATGCAGACCTCATAGTCCCGATAGACCGGGTCCATACAGGACCCAGAGGCTGTCCTGCAGCAGTCGAGACCCGCCTAGGATGGACACTACAAGGCCCCCTCGCTAAATCTCTCAACCGAACAGCAGCCACTAGCTGCCTCCACTCCAGAGTGACAGAAGAAGACACCACTCTCCTGCAGCATGTCGAGAGGCTATGGACACTAGAGACAATGCCCTTTAAGAACGAAAAGAAAAACATTCGTTCTAAAGAAGACATTTACGCCATAAACCTCCTCGAGCAAGGGACAAAGAGAGTCACAGTCGGCGGAGTGATGAGATACGCAACTCCACTCCTGAGGCGAGAGGGAATGCCCACCTTTCACGCAAAGAAAGACGCTACGGAGCGGTATCTATTGAACACAGAGCGGCGCCTAGCCAAAGACCCCGCTCAAGAGAGTGTGTACCGCGCTGAGATTGAGAAGCTAATCACAGCGGGACACGTGACAAAGATTGACATTAAAGAGGCCGATCAGACGACCAAATCATGGTACGTGCCGCACCACAAGGTCCACCACAACGGCAAGGATCGCATTGTGTTTAACTGCAGCTACCAGATCGGATCCCAAAATCTGAATAAAGAGCTCTTGCCCGGCCCCACACTCGGCCCCTCTCTACTAGGCGTGCTACTACGCTTCCGCCAGGACAAGGTGGCTATCAGCGGGGATATCAAAGGGATGTTCCTGCAGGTGAGACTAGTGGAGGAGGATAAGCCCCTACTGCGGTTCCTATGGAGAGAGAGGACCGGAGATGAGCACCCAGCCATCTACCAATGGGAAGTCCTCCCCTTCGGAACCACATGCAGCCCGTGCTGTGCTACATTTGCACTACAGAAACACGTCGCAGAGGACCCAGCAGCAGATGAAGAGGTCCGACACAGTGTGAAGAACAGTTTCTACGTGGACAACTATTTACAAAGCGTTTCGACTCAAGAAGAAGCCGAGGTTCTCCTACTCAAGCTACGCGCCTCCCTGATCAAAGGCGGCTTTGATCTCAGGCAGTGGGCCAGCAGCGACCCGCACGTATTGCACAGCCTCTTCCCCGCGGACAAGGCTGCCAGCAGCGAGACCTGGATGGCGACCATCCCAGGAGAAGCCCAAGAAATGACACTAGGACTAGTCTGGCGCTTCAAAACAGACTCGCTCCACTATAGACACAAACCCCTGACCACGGAGCAGGGAAGGTCGACGGCGATACCGACCACCAGACGGAGTGTGTACAGAACACTCGCCAGACAATATGACCCGTTGGGATGTATTCTACCTTACACCACCAGGGCAAAGATGATTGTACGAGCACTATGGGACAAGGACCAGGGCTGGGACGACCCAATACCCGCACCCCTTGCCTCCACATGGAGAGAGTGGGAGACGGAACTCCGCGCACTCCCAGGCGTCAATATACGCCGCAGCTACTTCCCACCCACAGTGAGGCCAGAGACATGCAAGATGGATCTACACGTCTTCAGCGACGCCTCCGAAGTAGCCTATGGATCTGTGGCCTACTTGCGTGCCCAAGAGAAGGGAGGAGAGATACACACCGCTTTCATCCTGGCTCGCTCAAGAATAGCCCCACGAAAGCAACAATCTATCCCGCGTCTAGAGCTCTGCGCAGCCCTAGCAGGAGCGCATCTAGCCACGTTAATCCAACGTGAACTCACCATTCCGGTGCACAGAACAATCTTGTGGTCAGATTCCACGACAGTACTCACATGGATCAAGTCTGATTCATGCAGATACAAAGTCTTCGTGGGAGTCAGAGTCACCGAGATTCAAGAGTTAACAGAAGCAGCGAGCTGGCGGTATGTGGACACCAAACACAACCCAGCTGACGTCATCACCCGGGGAATGTCCCTAGATGACCTCACCCGTCGCAACATCTACAGTGACGGACCAGAGTTCCTCAAGCTCCCGGAAGAAGAGTGGCCTACGCCCACCCCACGGGAAGCGAGTAAAGAGGAGGCTGAGAACAAGAAACCTATGTTCTGTGGACTGAGCACAGTCGCCTCCACAGACCCCAACATAGATGATTGCATTACCCTACAGAGTGCGCAGCTAAAGACATTCCTGTGGCACCACCCAGAGATTCAGCCCACTGCCGACATTTCAGCAGCTGACTACGAAGAAGCAGAACTTCTTCTACTACAACAAGCCCAGAGAGACTCGTTCCCCGACGAGCTAGACTGTCTACAGGGAGGAAAGCCCGTCCCATCAGACAGCAGATTGCTCCACCTGGCACCCGAGAGCGACGCCCATAATCTCATCAGAGTGGGTGGTCGTCTGCGGAGAGCCCCCGATCTACCGGATGACGTTAAGTACCCGATAGTCTTGAACAGCCGACACAAGGTCACAGAGCTGATCATAAAGAAATACGACGAGGATGTGCACCACGCAGGAGCCGAGAGAGTCTTCGCGGAGATCAGACGTCGCTATTGGATACTTCAAGGAAGAGAAGCGGTGCGACGCTTCCAGCGAACCTGTCTAGACTGCCGAAAGTGGCGCGCGCAGCCCAGCATACCCCGGATGGCTGACCTACCCCCCTGTCGCCTCCGACTCGGCGACAAGCCATTCCACTCCACAGGCATGGACTGTTTTGGCCCGTTGTATATAAAGAAAGGAAGAGGAACCGAGAAGCGGTGGGGTATTGTATTCAAATGCATGACCACCAGAGCGATACATATCAAACTCCTTCCAACCATGAGCACAGACTCATTCCTTATGGCCTTCCGAAGATTCACATCACGGAAAGGAAAACCGTCTACATTGTTGTCTGATCACGGGACAAACTTCAAAGGCGGAGAAAGAGAGCTGAGAGAGAGCTTCCAAGCTATGGGCCCAGAACTTAAGACCCACCTCGCTCCATCCCAGATTGACTTCCAGTTTAATCCCCCGAACGCACCCCACTTCGGTGGAACCTGGGAACGAGAAGTACGTTCTATAAAGACAGCCCTGTACGCCGTGCTTGGGGCCCAGACTGTAGCGGAAGAAGTCCTAATGACAGTCCTCACGGAGATCGAGGGAGTATTGAACTCCAAGCCCCTCGGCTACGTCTCCAGTGATATAGCAGATGTCGACCCAGTCACCCCCAACACACTCTTGATGGGGCGGCTGGACCCCGCGCTACCCCAGACAATGTACAGGCCTGAAGAAGCGAACGGCCGAAGAATGTGGAGGTACAGTCAAGTACTAGCTGACAAGTTTTGGAACAGCTTTCTACTCCACTACCTACCGTCTCTACAGACCCGCCAGAAGTGGGTAAAAGAGAGAGACAATTTGACAGAAGGAACAGTCGTCATGATTATCGACCAGTCACTACCCAGAGCTATGTGGCCGGCTGGCCGCGTAAGCAAAGTGATCACCGGTGCCGATGGCAAGGTCCGAGCAGCTGAGGTGCTCGTCCAAGGGCGAACTTACACACGACCCGTGGCGAGGCTGATAGAACTGCCTAGACTCCCAGACACTATCGATGACGACCATGACCCCATGACTTTGTGAGTTGACTGACCCTTACAGCGGACCTTGAGTGGTAGACAGTGCGGTTAATCTGTCTCTGCTTAGCTAATTAGGTGGGACTAATTAGGGGGCGGCTGTTGTGAAGGATCAGATTAAACCGAATATATATATTTATTTATGGATATATATTTAATAGTATTTGTATATCGTTTGATATCCCTTGTATATTCCTTGTACATATACACTGAATATCCCTTTAGTCTACTAACAGCCCATAATAGTTTCATTCTCTCATTGGACAAGAACCTGGCGCCAGCAGCCAAGCCCCTTGGTTCAAGTTCAATCGTGCCGACGAACATGTCGTTACTAGCCCCGGTTCCGCGTAGGAATACGTCTGCCGAAATACGAATGGTACTATTTGTTCACAGCGCATATATATATGGTGCAAGTAAAGTAGAACTTTCTTTTAGTCCCTTAGCCCTTAGTTCTTTACCCTCCAACCTAGTGGCAAGACGTTAAGCCTCACCCACGATACACGTGTGGTGCAGTATGGTCAACTTGGCCTCAGAATGGCATTGAGACATTGTGTGGATTAATAGTTGAATTGTCATAGTTTGGCACTATACCGTCGAGTGGGACGTATTTCTATTAAGTTAATAATAGTATATTATGTATGGTGCATCGTTCGGTTAGAGTTATAAAGTGAGCAGTACCCCCATCGTTTCCTCGCGTTATCTAGAGTCTTAACCAGGCTGGGCAGACCACGTGTGGTGCTTTCATCCGAGGAGTTCTGGGCCAGGACGAGTGGACCTGCACATTGGATTACCTTACCCGGACGACGGCGAGCCCTACACGGCTTGGATTATCTACTTGCTTTGGGTGCTTTGATTATGCCATGGATAACAGCCAACACTGGTAAGTGTTGGAACTACCCCCCGAGAGGAGTCCAGGTGAGACGGCGCTCTAACCCGAGTGAGGTCGCCCCACGTCTCTTCGTTGTGGACCGGCAGCTACCGTCTACAAGAGGGCCCAGCTGTATTCATCTGTGGACCAAGGTTCTGTGGGCACCGTGTTCAGCACTCTGAATTCTCCCAAGAAATCGTTGGCCAGATGGGATATCGCCAGCGGCTCTCCTAACCCCCCCCCCCCTACTGACTTACAACCAGCGGGACCCCCTTTAGTGTATCCAGCTATAATCATTTAAGTACCATCGCTATAGTTCCCTAAAGAACCAGGTTGTATACTTGCTTCCTGCGTAACCAGAGATTGGACATTCAATGTTGATTTGCCTACGAATACTCATTTGCCTTACAAGTGCATTCAAATCATAAATGTCATTAAGTGAACGTTGTATATACCCTTTGCTATATATTAAATATTCGATTTATACATTTGTGTGGACTTGGTTTCATGGTGGGAAAGTGTTCATCATATCTACATCATGTACTGTGTGGCCAGTAGTTAAAGTACATAAAGCGGTAGTGGTTTAATGATACCATACTTATCAATACAGTCAGGGAATTGTACCCCTCAGTTACACAAATGTTTTTCTGGTTTTGCTCAGGCTCAGTATTGCAGGCCTATCATGTGATGATCTCGGGCAAGGCTCTTTGTTGAGCCCCCTCCTTTGCATTTTAAAATATTGGCACTGTCTACACACACAGGAGCACTCATTCAAGAGTACTAGGGCAGCTGATTGGCGCAGTGGGCAAGGCGCTCGCCTTGAGAGATGCTGGGTTCGAGCCCAGCTCTCAGCGTTGCTACCGGCTGGCCGGTCGTTCATACTAACACAATTGGCAAGTGTTAGAGGGTGGGAAAGCCGGTGGGTGGGGATTTGACGTTGTGGACAGTGACTCCTACGGGTCGGTTTGGTGACGCCGGTGCGACAGAAGCAGGAAGTGACGGGGGCAGCGTGAGCCTCCCACGCCTTACTCCTCGCCACTGAGAGCTCGAGCTGCTGCGGTGAAAAGATGCGACAGGCTGCCTCCTCGTGTACCGGAGGGGACACGTGATGCAAGCCTTCTGTCCTCACTACAACCGACCTGTGGGAGGCATCGTCTAGCAACGTTCAAGTCAGGGGAGGGAAGAATTGGATACGCGAAATTGGGATGGGGGAAAAATAGAAAATGGGGAGAAAAAGTGGATCAAAAAAGAAAAAAATAGTACTACGACTATGCTTGCACCATATGGTACCAAAGCACCCCAAAGGCACTAAAAACAAGATTACAAACATCACAAAAGAAACTGGTCAGACTACTGCTTGACCTTACTCCTAGAACCCACCTCGCCCCTGCCCACTTTGACAACCTAGGATGGCTTAGAGTAGACGACAGAGTACAGCAACTTGCAATGGGCCTGGTCTACAAGATATACTACACCACTAAGGTACCCATGTTGTGAGGTTTGGTTCGTTCCCCACCACACGCTCTCCTGAGGTACGGTGCTGATTGGTGCATTCCCCGCCACACGCTTTTTGAGCGATTGCCACTTTCATCACGCAGCTGTCATAGTTTGTGATTAGCGCCCCAGAGGGCTTTATATACCTGGACCTTCCTTCTATCGTTGTCGGGTCGTTCTGGAATACAACTGCATTTGCCTGCTTTTTCCCCGTTGCTGTTCCTGGTCTACTTTCTCTCCAGGACCTTTCTGTGGAGAACCGCTGTTGAGAACCTTGTTCCCCGTTTGGAGCTGCGCCTCGTTTTACCCGCTTACGCGTTGCGCTTGGGTGAGTGGAACCAAACCCCTCTGGATTATTCTGATTGTGTGTTTTAGAAGAGACACTGAAGATTTCGTTTTGTTTGCACTGACTCAGCTAAGTTGTGTGTTGTGGGGAACACTGAAGACTGTCACTGTCAATTGGTTCTGGATTATTCTGATGGTGTGTTTTAGAAGAGACACTGAAGATTTCGTTTTGTTTGCACTGACTCAGCTAAGTTGTATGTTGTGGGGAACACTGAAGACTGTCACTGTCAATTGGTTCTGGACACAGCTAAGGGAGGAGGGAACCACACTGCCTCTGTGTTTCGTTGGACTGTTTCTGATACCTCTCTCTCTCTCCGTTTTCCACCTTGAGTTAAAGCTGGGAGTATCTGCAGAGCCGCTACAACGTCACATGCCAATTCCCCACCGCTATCACCAGGAGGATTCTGCAGAGCCGCAGATGACTCTGCCGAAGGCAGTCTCCCTGTTTGTTTGATAATAGTACTTTTGTAGTGGGCACTTACATGGGCACTTACCTGGACGGGACATAATCCACCTACACTGTCACTTTAAGGACACGGGGAATCCGGGGTATCTAGAGCGGCCATATTAACGCTTGACTTTGTTTGTTGTGGTATCCATGGCTATGCTATTAAATGATGCACACTGATGTGTGGTCAAAGAAACTTCACTCTCTTTGGTCGTGATTTCCCGTCTCCTACATTGGTGAACCTGACGTTCTTGGACGCTTTCGAGAACGATTGAACAATGGAACAGGCAGTCGCGCTGAAGTTTATGGAAGCAGCAGTTGCGCTGAAATTGCCAGAGTTCTGGGAAACGCAAGCTACTGCATGGTTTGTGCAGGCGGAGGCACCTGTCATATATCTCAGAGTTTACCACGGATATTCAGCATGTCGCAGGCAGGGACAATCTAGTGGCAGACTGTCTCTCTCGGGCCTTGATCGGGGCCGTCCATGTTGGTTTAGACTATGCACGCATGGCCTCAGACCAGGTTTCCGACCTGGACGTTCAGGCCTACAGGACGGCCATCACAGCACTCAGGCTGGAGGATGTGGCATTTAATGAGGCTAACGGCACACTCCTGTGCGACATTTCCACGGGGCGGCCGCGACCCGTGGTGCCCAGCAGTTGGAGACGTCATGTTTTTGACATCATACATGGTCTCTCTCACCCCGGTAACAGGGCGTCTCAAAAGCAGGTGGCAGCCAAGTTCATTTGGCACGGGCTGAAAAAGGATGTGAGCGGGTGGGTTAAGACCTGTGTGATGTGCCAGCGCGCTAAGGTACACCGCCACATTAAAGCTCCTTTGGCCCAGTTCTCCGTGCCCGAAAGGAGGTTTGACCATGTGAATGTGGACCTGGTGGGTCCATTGCCCCCATCGCATGGTTTCACATACCTCCTCACGATGGTGGACAGAACCACTCGGTGGCCAGAGGCCGTTCCGCTGTCATCCACAACGTCCACTGATGTGGCTCGGGCGTTTATATATACGTGGGTGGCCCGGTTCGGTGCTCCCTCTGACCTTTCGTCGGACCGTGGACCTCAGTTCACCTCTGAGCTTTGGTCCGAGATTGCCAGAAACTTAGGCGTGAGACTGCACCGCACTACCGCTTATCACCCGCAGGCTAACGGTTTGTGTGAGCGGTTTCACCGGTCCATGAAGGCTTCTCTCCGAGCTACCCTTAGCGATGGTAGTTGGGTCGACAGGCTCCCGTGGGTCATGTTGGGTCTCAGGACCGCCCCCAAGGATGATCTCCAGTCATCGTCGGCTGAGCTGGTCTATGGCCATCCGCTGCGGGTCCCCGGGGAGTTTTTACCTGACACCACAGACCCCTGGTCTGCGACCCAGCAGCGCGTTTCAAACTTGGAGAACGCTAGGGCATTTGTGCCGGTCCCCACCTCGCAGCATGGTTTGCCACAGACTCGTGTTCCACCCGGCCTCCAGGCGACGGAATACGTGTTCATACGGCACGATGCCCACCGCGGGTCCTTTCAACCCCCCTACGATGGCCCGTTTCGGGTCCTACAGACGGGAAGTAAGACCTTCGTGGTGGACATTGGCGGTAAACCGGAACATGTCTCGGTGGACAGGCTTAAGCCAGCTCACTTGGATGTGGATCACCCCGTGGCACTCGCTCAGCCCCCGCGGCGGGGGCGACCTCCCCGTGTTAAACCTCGTCACCCTAGGTCGCTTTTTGAAAATATGAGTCCCTCACCGCCCATTAGGCACCTTGCCCCCTGCCCTCCCCGCCACCGCAAGGCCCCAGGGGGTCCCACGGTAGCTCATATGCCGGCTCCAGTTGTTCGGAGCCGTTATGGTCGGGAGGTCCGTCTACCGACCCGTTTTGTGAGTTAGTAGGGTGAATTCTGGGGGGACATATGTAGTGGGCACTTACATGGGCACTTACCTGGACGGGACATAATCCACCTACACTGTCACTTTAAGGATTGATTGATTGATTGAATGAAAAGTTTATTAACAGATTGCAGAATGGGTACAGTACAGTACATCTCAATACATACAATTGTTAAGGGGATGCAGACCAGAGAAAGACTTTCGTCTTGTTTCCACCAGGGTCCCCCATTTTCAACTCATCATAACATATATGACATACATGACATACAGATAGACAGTACTGCTACATCTATACATTTATGACATATCAGATTTGCAAATACAGTACTGTTTGTGATACAAAAGTGTCCAGAAAAGGAGTGTATATACATTTGGCGTAGAAACTGTACATTGGAGGAGGTTGGTGGGGTGGGGTTGGGTGAGGGCTGTACATTGGAGGTGGGGGGGGGGGGGGGGGGGGGTTGGGTAGGGGACACACACACATTTTACACTGTACATTGGAATGTTGACAAAGCCTTACTTGGTCATTTACTGTACAACTAGGTTAGGACATTTGTAGGGGCCAGTTTCGAATTGCAGTCTCACGTAGGTGTTTTTTGAGAGTGTTTTTGAAGGTGGGTAGTGATTCACATTCCTTTACAGCTTTAGGCAGGGCGTTCCACATTGATGTGGCATAATTGCGAAACGTGTTTAGTCCCTTGTTTGAGCCGAATCTGGGTTTTACATGATTTGTGGAGCTCCCTCTGGTGTTGTGATCGTGGTATTCACTGACCTTTGGGAAGTATTTTGACATGTACATGGGTACCTTGGTCGCGTAGTGTATCTTGTAGACCAGGCCCATTGCAAGTTGCTGTACTCTGTCGTCTACTCTAAGCCATCCTAGGTTGTCAAAGTGGGCAGGGGTGAGGTGGGTTCTAGGAGTCAGGTCAAGTAGTAGTCTGACTAGCTTGTTTTGAGATGTTTGTAATTTGTTTTTTAGTGCCTTTGAGGTGCTTTGGTACCATGAGGTGCAAGCATAGTCGTAGTACCCTTGAATGAGTGCTCCTGCTAGAGTCTTCAGGGTATTCTTGTTTACCAGAGAGGAGATCCGGTACAAGAATCGCGTTCGTTGGTTGACTTTTTTTATTACATTGGATGCCATTTTGTCACAGGAAAGATTAGCCTCTAGGATGGAACCCAGGTAGGTAATTTCATCTTTCCTTGTGACAATATTGTCACCCACTGTAACCGAGAAGCCGTCAGTCTTGCTGAGTTTGTTATTTGAACCGAAGAGAATGGACTCTGTTTTGCCCATGTGTAATGATAGTTTGTTGTCGGCGAGCCATATGCAGATTTTGCCTAGTTCCGAGCTGAGGGCTTTTTCAACCTGTAACTTGTTCTTGTCAGAGACCAGCAGGGCTGAGTCGTCCGCAAACAGGAACAAGTTGCAGTCACAAGCTGACGACATGTCATTTGCATAAATTAGGAATAGTAGCGGTCCTAGTATGCTTCCTTGTGGAACACCACAGCTCACTGTGAGGGGGGGGGATAGGGTACTGTTTACTTCCACCATCTGTTCCCTCCCCTCCAGGTAGGATTGTATCCAGCTCACTGATAAACTATCAAAACCAATTGCTTTTAGCTTGTCAATCAGAATGGTGTGATTGACAGTGTCGAAGGCCTTTTGTAGGTCCAGCATGACCATGCCGCAGTATTTGCCCGCGTCCACCTCTTGTTTGATGTGGTCGTTCAAGTAGAGAAGGCATGTGTCAGTGGAGTGGGATGTTCTGAAGCCAGATTGGAATTCGTAGATTAGATTTTTTTCCGCGAGGTATTTTTCGATCTGTTCGTATACTATTTTTTCCATGACTTTCGAGATGGATGTAAGGATAGAAACAGGGCGGTAGTTACCCGGGTCTAATTTGCTGCCCTTTTTGTGCAGGGGTGTTACTCTCGCAATTTTGAAGTCCTTGGGGACGTGTCCCTGTTTTATGGAGAGGTTTATTATGTGTGTGATGACTGGGGTGATGGCTGCTGCTGAGTCTCTGAGGAATTTGGAGGGGATGTTGTCATGGCCAGTGGCCTTGTTTGGTTGGAGGGCGCTCAGTTTTTTGAGTACCTCATCTGTAGTTACTATTTCCAGTTTGAAGTCGTCTTTGTGGACGCCTAGGTTCATGTAGTATGCTACTATGTGTTCTACCCCATACTGCCCTGAGTGGGAGGGTAGTTTGTTTACCAGTGTTGTGGCTATGTTTGTGAAGAAAGTGTTTAAGTAATTGGCTACATCCAGCTTGTCTGTGATGAGCGTGTTGTCCGTCTTTATGTTTATGTTTGAGAACCTGGTTTTGAGTTTTTTACTGCAGCCTAGTTGATTGTTGAGTAATTTCCAAAGTTCACGTGGTTTATTTTTGTTTTCCTCGGTTTTGTCATTGATGAAATTTTTTTTTGCAGTTTTGATCATGGAGTTTACGTCATTTCTTAGTCTGTTTCTTTCTAGTTTGAGTTCAGTCACGTGGTCTTGGAGTTCACTGCTCGTGCTTTTGGTAAGCTTTGACTGACTTTTACGAAACTCAGAGCATTTTTTGTCTCTGGCTTTCATAGCGGTCAGTATTTCAGTGTGCATCCATGGCTCAGCGCGATTTTTTACCCTGGTGGTTCTTAGGGGGGCCATTTTGTTTAGTATTGATGAAAATTTGGTTTTGAAGCCAAGCCAAGTTTCTTCAACCAGTGTACCATTGAGTTCATCTGACCAGTCCAGACTCTCCAGTTCAAGGTTAAAGGCCTCGCTAGAGTAGGTTTTGAGGTCTCTAGATGTGACTGTTTTGTGACAGCCAGCCTTTAGTTTTAGCTTTTTGCGGGTACAGAATATCATGTAATGATCACTTAACCCGCATGCTATAACCCCTTTACTGGAGATCTTGGACTTGTCAGAGGTCAGTATGAGGTCAATGGTAGTCTGAGTTGATTCACATATCCTTGTGGGTTGGGTGATTAGTTGGCTGAGGCCGTGCAGATCACAAAACCTATTGAAGGATTTGAAGACGGGTGCATTTTTTTGTTGCATATCCGTGTTCCAATCCCCAATAAGAATTTTTTCCGCATCCTCAGCTCCAGCTAAGCACACATCCAGAGTATCATAAAAACCAGTCTGTTCTGGTGGTCTATAGATTGTGCCTATTAGTACTGATTTTGCCCTTTCAAATAAGATTTCAATCCATACAGTTTCAATCTCGTCATGGTTAGGGTCAGTACGGTTGCTGAATTTGGTATCTTTGTGTATATACACACAGACACCACCTCCATACTGGTTCCTATCCCTCCTGATGATTGAATAGTCCTCGATTTCTATCTCTGGATCCTGAACAGATGAGTCAAGTTTTGTTTCTGTGAAACATAATATATTTGCCTTACCGTTTAGAAACAAATGTCTGATTTCAGCCAATTTCGGTTTCAAGCTGTTTATGTTTAAGTGAAATATGTGAAGTCCATTTGAGTTTGTTATTTCATTAATGTCGTCTAGTTCAAATTGTTTTTCCACTGTGGTGTGTGGTTGATCTTGTGGCGGTTGGTGGGGAGGGGGGGATGGGGTCCTGTGTTCATTGATGTTAGGAGGGGGGGTGGGGATGATCCTTTGTCCTCTGCTGGTGTATTTGGTCGGTGTGAAAGCCCGCGACGTGGGGGGGGGGGGGCTGGTTGCTGTCCTCAGATGTGTCTGGAGGCCCTCCGTTGTGGGGGAGGGGGGGTGGATCGGTTAGTCTAGCTGTCCTGGCGGGGCTAGCCGAGTCAACCGGCGGCGGCGGGTCCCTGGTGCTCACGTCCCGCGCTGATATGAGTCCCCTGATTGCAGGCTCTCTCCCTCTTGCATCTCGGCTCCTCTGCTTGGGCTTCGGTGAGGGGATGTCGCCGCCTGCTGGTCGGTTGGTGCATCCGCTGGCCATTGTGTCCTGGGCCGGCGACGGTGTGGAGATTATTGACGGTGTGAGGATGAGCCGTTGATTCTTCGCCTGTTGGCGCGTTAAAACAGGTCCTGGGTTCTGATGAATGTCTCCAGACAGGAGCAAATACAATAAAAACATCGATTTTCTATCAAACTTGCCTGTCGGGGGTAGTCTCTTTCTTTCGGGATTCGCCGTCAACAGTCTGTGAATAGTTGCCGCTCCAATAGCCGGATGTTTACTCTCCGAGCCATTCAACAGGTAAAAGTCACAATGGGACTGTAGATTTGCGCGTTTGTTGCCTTCCACCGCCGTTTCCTGACGATTCTGTGCTGAATTCAGGCACACGTCTGTAATCCAAAGTATGGCGAGCAAGAAATGCATAAATATTCCTGTATATCTTCTTTTTGCTGATTTTTGTTGTTGGTTTCCATGGGAACAGCAAGAGCTGGATATTCTGCGACCGTTCATGTCGAGAGCCGGAAGGATGACACGGGGCATCCGGGGTATCTAGAGCGGCCATATTAACGCTTGACTTTGTTTGTTGTGGTATCCATGGCTATGCTATTAAATGATGCACACTGATGTGTGGTCAAAGAAACTTCACTCTCTTTGGTCGTGATTTCCCGTCTCCTACACTTTACCCTTTTTTTTGACTCTGTAAATAAGTACGCCCTAGTATTTGGCTAACTCTGAACTACCTGTCTGTGCCGTTGCGTTTGAGGTCGGTTACAAACCATAACACATGTACATGTCAAAATACTTCCCAAAGGTCAGTGAATACAATGACCACAACACCAGAGGGAGTTCCACAAATCATGTTCAACCCAGATTCGGCTCAAACAAGGGACTAAACACGTTTAGGAATTATGCCACAATAATGTGGAACACCCTACCCACAGCCGTAAAAGAATGTGAATCCCTACCCACCTTCAAAATTGCTCTCAAAGAGCACCTACGGGAGGCTGCAATTCGAAACTGGCCCCCGTAAATGTCCAAACCCCCCCTCCCTATACTTGCACCTTGCACCCCCACCCACCCCGCCCAATGTATACAGTCCCCTCCTAATGTACAGTTTCCTCCCCCTTGTATGTATATAGTTTCTGTTAGGATCTCTGTTTAACAGTATGTATATTTGCATATTTTGTATGTCACAAATGTATGTCATGTATGTCAGAAATGTCATGATATATACAGTATCTGTATGTCATAAATGTCATGATATATCTGTATATCTGTATGTTGTGTATGTCATAAATGTCATTAGGAATTGAAAATGGGGGACCCTGATGTAAACAAGCTGAAAGTCTTTCTCTGGTCTCCATCCCCTTATATTGAGCCATACTGTATTGTACCCATTCTACAATCTGTTAATAAAGTTTTCAATCAATCAATCAATCAATCAATCAATCAATCACTCTAATCATAGTCAGACAGTAGATGCGCTTTCATTTCCAAAAATAGCACTGCTAAGGACAAACTTCGTTTTTAATTGTATTTGTATTGTATTGGGGGGGGGGGGGGGGGGGATTTGTGAGAAAACACAGAAAGAAGATGCAAATTTAACATGCACTGAAATAGCTTCCTTTATGTTAACATATTAATTGCGTCGTCGTGGGTCACTACAGTGTGGAGGGATGGTTTCCGGTAGCTGGTGATTTCCTGCAAGCTTTTCCACATTGGTGCAAAGTCGTATTTAATTACAAAATCTGTTTTTAAACTTTTCAATGTAGCTCCTCTTTCCTACTCTGATCTACTTTGTCAGTGTGTTTCTAGCCTTAGTTGTACTGGATTATGTCCCCACGTATTGTATGTAGGCATCCCCTTACGTTACAATATGGAACACCTGAAGTGCTGTCCTTCTAGAATGGTAGTAATAGCTGTTGTCTGAAAGAAGCACATGACTTTAATGTCAGTGTTACAGGTCCCAAGACACAAGTCAATTATGCATGGTATAGTGTCATTTCAGCTGACAGGACTCAATTGAAAAGGTCAGCAAACCTCTTGAGTATTTTTTTTACGACAGTTGAAATATGAGGAAATTACTATTCGTATAATGTAATTTTAGCTGACTTTCCCTTTAGTGTTCTCAAAAACTGTATTTGGAGAGCCTTTATTGTGAAATCCCACAGTGAAATGTTCTAGAACCTTTTGTGCATCTACCTGGGTGGGGTCCTATATAATCTGTCTGAAGTTTAAATAGTGATTGGAAACAGACTTCTTTTAACACTTTCAATGCCGGAGCTCGGTGCGAGCTTTAGTGCTTCCTTGCCGCCACCCACTTCAATGATAGAGCTCTCATATTTGCAAACGCATAAACTATGTCTTAAATTATGGCTATGTGTCTAATCTGGCCGTCGCTTATCAATGACTTGTTTGCAGTCAACATTGTCGAAACGGATTGTTTTTTAATCGGTTAATTTCCGTTTTATACCATTTTGAAAAACTCTCGTTTTTTGAAAGTTTCAGGAAAATATAAAGATTCTGTGATAAACGGCCTTTACTGGAATATTCTGGAATACACAAAAAACAAATGACATATCGCGTTGTTGGCAATGAACAGGCGGCATGAACAAACAATATATCACGTCGTTGGCATTGAAAGTGTTAATACATTTTTAATAGAACATCTTGTTTTAGTGCTTAATATTTTAAAAGGGAGTTTATTATACTCTAGACTCTTTGCCTATACTCTAGGCTCTGTTACCCATACTCTACAAACTATAGTCTACCCATATAACTCTCTATGATAACATGTACAATAATGTGTATATATTTATATTTACTATATATATATCACTGATTCTTGAGAGTCGGGACAAACCACTTTTTAAATATTATATTTTGAGAATGCACACTATATTAATTAGAGTTATATATTCATGTAGAGAAAGGTCTGAGCTATTTAACCATGTAAAGGTGCAGGCTCTACATAGAAAAACATTTTCAACAAATTCACATGTTTCCCTTTGAAACTTGATTTGGGTTAACTCCGTCAGACACAAAAAAGTATATAATTCTAATTATTCCAGTCCAACAAGAATCTAAAGTTCTGAAGTATGTTGTAATAGTGTTTAGTTACTCTGGTATGCAATCAAATATAATATATAAACCTCAGGTGTAATTTCACACTATTCTGAAAACCCAGATTTTGAAATATTTGCATTTTCAAACTTTGTTTTTAATTTTGATATGATAAAAAAGATCATTAAGTAAATAAGACAAGAGGATGAAGATCTGATGCTCCTTTATTACTTAAACAACATAAACTGAAGAAGGAATTTGTATTTTCCCCAAAATTAACTAAAACAAACATCTGACGGTGTTGACAAAGATCTGCATACACTGTTTCCAACTATTACAAAATGCACTGTTTTCATCTACCTCTTCTACACCACTTCCTGATCTCCACTTTCTCACCCTGCACTTCTCCTCTTCGTTTCCTTCTGCATTTCCGATTAGTTTCACTATGATGTCTTGAACTGGGCAGAAACAGAACCTTTTTTGTTGGACCATGGGGATGCAGAAATTCCACTTTCACATCTTGTTGATCAGTATCCACATCGATGATCTTGGCTATCCACCAGTGGTCATCATATTAGGGCGGGCCATACTTTTGTGCAAACATGAATTTTAAAGAAATCTTAACATGAGGGTGTCTAAAATATGTGTTTCTTGTGGGGAATTCAAATATAGGATAATTTTTCGGATATGATAACTCTAACCTACATCATTTTGGATTTCAAAATGGCAGATTTTACCATTTTTCATCCCCTTCGCAGGGCCGGACTGGGGAAATTATTCCGGCCAGGAAATAGTGCGAAATATAGCCCAAGTCAGGCCACTTTTTAAGCAGGGGGTCCCCCACCAGGAAGATTTTTGTTACAAAGACTTAATTCCCTGCATGCTGGTGCAGGACTTTTAAAATATTTACCCTTTAAATGCCATTGTTTGTGATGGCATCACAAATTATTGTTAAAAAAACACAAACATTTAAATATTTTCAATATATCAAATGCAAAGTGGATTTTTCTGGGGGGGTTATTACAGGCTAATAATTGTTATAATCATCATGTGTGAATGGTTAGCAACAACACTGATTTTGATGGATCTTTACTTAGTTTTTGTAATGTCAGACTTAACAACAACTCTTATCAGAAAAGTGAGAGTATTTCATTTTTAATCTGACATTACAAGAAAAATAAAAAATAAAAAGTGTTATGATCAGGACTGAAGTTGAATAAAAGATTTATGGAAAAAAAGTGACAGGGGACATTGATGATGCATTGTAAAGTTAGCTATGTTATTTTTATCACTGACTAACCTGGTGGTCCCGTGGTGCAAGAAAACATTTGGTCAATGTTGCCACATTTAGCGGCATCTCCTGCTCCATGCTTCCTCTTTTTTTCACTTTTGAACTGTTGAAACATTTCATTTCCAGTCATTTCCATCTGACTGTTCTGTGAAATACAAGCAGTAAGCAGTATGTATTTTTCTCTCTTTCCCTCTCTGCTTGACCCTCCTTCTTTTTCCACTGTCCATCTTCAAGCGCAGGTTATGCTTGACATTTTTTGTCTTTCGCTCTGTCTCTCCCTGTCATTTTGCAGAAGTGCCATCTGCCATTCCATTCGCCATCTCCACTGTCAAACAGTTGTATGGCCTGGTCCCGCCTCCACCAATCACATGCGGCTCCCTTTGTGTGTGTGTGACAGACAGACAGAGCTCCCGATGGCCAGTCCGGGCCTTCGCCATACATGGATGCCAACATGAATCTGAAGGAAATCCTAACATGCAAGGTGTCTAAATTATGTGTTTATTAATGGGGAATTTAAATATGAGTACATTTTTGGGATAGGATAACCTACATCATTTTGTATTGCAAAATTTCCAAATGTAGGCCTACCCATCCCCTTTCGAAGATTTTAAAAGATATGGGAAATCATTTATAATGACAAAGCCAAAGCACTATCCATCGTCACACGTGCAGAGTTCAGGAAGAAATCCTGGACAGTCTGTGTTATACCCTGTATGAATGTTGGCCTTTTCTGAGGATAAGATAAGATAAGATTTGTTTATTAAGGACAATGCAAATTAATGAACATCATTTACATGTGTATGCATAACATCACAGCATGATAAGGACGTAAATATGCCGGGAATAGCACAGGGCTAATTTCCACCCGTAGTCCTAACATAAAACACATACACATAAAGCTCCCTTTCTCTCATTAACTTATAGGTTAACCCAAAGTCTTTAATTTGTTGAAGAAGACGATACTTTTTAAGAATCGTGCCTGATGACACATTCAGTGCTGGTTTTTGGCGCCTTTGTTTGTCTTCAGTTCTCTTCTGAGGATGTGGTGGAATAGCAGGGCCTTTTGGATTTTTTTTTAATTTTTTTTTTATAAATGTTTTTATTTTCAATTTTCAACATAGAACAAGACATCACAACACAATACAATACCGTCAATAATAACAAAAATAATGACACTAACAACAGTAATAACATTACAAGACAGGCAAACAGAAAAGAAAAAAGACAATGAAAATAAATAAGGAAATGACAATAGAAAATAAAATAAATAAAATAAAAACAAAATAAAATAAGTGTGGCTTTCACGTGTGCACCTTATCTCGTGTGCTATATATATGTGTGTTCTACCTACCCATATGTGCGTGCGCTTTACCTATGTATATGTTTCATGTGTACATGCATATATGTGTGTTATATGTGTGAACGTGTGCGTATGACCGTGTATTCCCTAGTAGCCCAGAGTGCATGTACAGTACTACCGCAGCCAAGAGGACACGTACAGTATCAATGTAGTCAAGTGGGCATGTACAGTATTATTACCGTCAAGAGGGCATGTACAGTATCACTGTAGTCAAGTGGGCATGTACCGCATTACTGTAGTCAAAGGTATATGTACAGCATTACTGTAGTCAAGAGAACATGTACCGCACTACTGTAGCCAAGAGGACATGTACAGTATCAATGTAGTCAAGTGGGCATGTACAGTATTATTATAGTCAAGAGGGCATGTACAGTATCACTGTAGTCAAGTGGGCATGTACCGCATTACTGTAGTCAAAGGTATATGTACAGCATTACTGTAGTCAAGAGAACATGCACCGCACTACTGTAGCCAAGAGGACATGTACAGTATCAATGTAGTCAAGTGGGCATGTACAGTATTACTGTAGTCAAGGGTACACGAACAGCACTACCGTAGTCAAGAGAACATGTACAGTATTACCGCAGTCAAGAGAACATGTATAGTACCACCGTAGTCAATAGGACATGTACAGTATTTACAATGCCAGTACCGTCAGACAAAACAAGGCAGCAGTGGGAGGTTACTGGTAATGGGGAAATCCGGCGAGTACAGTGGTGGATAGTGCAGGCCCAATATGTGACAGATAGGGGTCCCAGATCTCATAAAAAGTGTCCAACTTGGAATGCAGCATACACGTAATATATTCACAGGGGATACATTCCATTATGATATTGTGCCATGACCTTATTGACGGGACCTCGTCCTTGATCCAAAACAACAGGATGTTCTTTCTAGCAGCAAATGTCAACAAATTGAACAGTCTCTTATGTTTGGAATTGGTAACATGAATATCTGGGAGGCCCAGCAAAAGGCAGAGGGGATCCAGCTCGATGGGGGTGTGAAATATGTCAGACAGTACTTCTACAACGTCGTACCAGTAGCTCTGTAGTTTTACACAGGTTCAAAAACAGTGGACGTGATTTCCAATCTCTATCTTGTAGGTCCACGTATCCTGCCAGTCTGCATCTGTGATTTCTATGTCCAAATCCTCTTCCCAGGACTGTTTAGTAACATAGGAAGATAAAGATGAATTAAGGTTCAGAGTACTATAGAAGATAGATATTTGTTTTTTGGGGATCTGTAAGGAGAGGGCCTTCTCCACCTGCGAGGTGGAGATGTCAGTTAAAAGTGAGGTGTCCTTGGTGATAAACTGCCTAATTTGTAGGTACCTAAAAAATTCCGCTTTCAATAGACCATATCGCTGCTGCAGCTGTGTAAAGGACATTAGGGTCCGGCCATCAAACAGGTGGCCAAGATCGGTTATGCCCTGCTTATACCAGGTCTTGAAGCCGCCGCCGATTTGGTTTGGCTTAAAGTCGGGATTGTCTACAATCGGGGTAAGAGGAGAGGTCAGCTTGGCTCGGCCCTCCACCTTACGGACAGTCTTCCAGGCCTTGACGGAACATAATGTGATGGGGTTGGAGCACACCTTCCTCACAGACCTAAAGTCTTTGATAAATAGTAGGTTCCACAGGGGGGACTTAGATTGCGAGGATTCAACGTCCAGCCATATTGACAGTGGGTCTGCTCTGAACCAGCCGACCAGCACCCTAAGGTGTGCCGCCAGCTGGTAGTGTCTAATATTAGGTAGGTCTAGACCCCCATCTTCACTATCCATCTGTAATTTGGCCATTTTCAGACGCGGTTTCTTCCCATTCCAAATGAATGAGCTTAGCCAGCCTTCCAGCACCTTGATAACCTTGTTTGTCAGCAGCACTGGGATCATTTGGAGAGGGTACAACAGTCTGGGGAGTACGTTCATCTTGACGAGGGCAATCCTACCCAGCCAGGAGATCGGTAAGGGGGCCCATCTAACCAAGTCTGCCCTTATGGTGTCTAAAAGAGGGGGACAATTGGCCTTAAACAACGTATCATAGGTGGGTGTCACAAATACTCCTAGGTGAACGAAGCCGGAGGGCGACCAGCGAAATGGGAAGGGCTCGGGCAGTATCGGGATAGATTTGAGTGTCCCAAGTGGCATTGCTTCGGATTTGGAAAAGTTTATTTTGTACCCCGAGAAGGTTCCAAATGTGGAAATCATGCGGGTTAGACATGGAATTGAAGAGTCAGGTTTAGACACGAAGATCAGCACGTCGTCCGCGTAAAGAGTGATTTTGTGCTCCCTCCCGCCCACTCTAATACCTGAGATCTCGGCTGACTGCCTTACGGCCTGTGCGAGTGGTTCTATGGCCATGTCGAATAGTAAAGGGCTAAGAGGGTCCCCCTGAGGGTTCCCCCGCTGCAGAGGAAAGTTGCTAGACCTAAGTCCATTAGTCAGGACCGCCGACATCCGCGAGTTGTAAAGAACCTTGACCCAGTCAATAAAGGTGTCACCTAAGCCAAATTCAGCGAGGGTTAAAAATAGATACGGACATTCTACACGGTCAAGCGCCTTCTCCGCGTCGAGAGACAGAACCACCACGGGGTGGTCTGTCTCACGAGTCATTTGGATGATATTGAGGAGCCGTCTCATGTTGTTGGTAGAGTTCCTACCCTTAATAAAACCGGTCTGATCTTCATTAATAATAAAAGGGAGTACTTTTTCCAGGCGCATGGACAGGATCTTGGAAAGCAACTTTTGGTCCGAATTGAGTAGGGCTATAGGCCTATAGGAGGCGCACTCCTCAGGGCATTTACCCTTCTTAAGGAGAAGGCAGATATTAGCCTCCCGTAGAGACTGGGGCAGTATCCCCACCTCAGTGGAGTGATTAAGCATTGCCAGCAGGGGATCTAATAGAATATGACCGAACTCTTTATAAAACTCGCATCCGAAACTGTCCGGGCCCGGAGCCTTACCAGATGGCATAGCCTTAAGGGCGCCCAGAGCCTCTTCCTTCGTAATTGGGGCGTTAAGGAGCAAGTTCTGATCTTTCGATACCTTAGGGAGGTGTAACTCAGCGAAGAAGGCCTGCATGTCAGCGAGAGCACCATCGGGTCGCTCGGTCCTATAGAGTTGGGCATAGAAAGAGGCAAACTCTTTGTTAATAGTTTTGGTGTCAAAGGACCTGACCCCGTTGGAGTCGGAGATTGAGGCTATTACTTGGGTGTCAGCCCTTTTTTTCGCCAAGTTAGCCAGGCACCTACCCGGCTTGTCACCGTGTTCGTACATTCTCTGTTTGGCAAATTTAAGAGAATATTCGGCGTCCTGGATCAGAAGAGTGTTTAGCGCCGCTCTGGTGGCCGTAAGCTCCGTAAGCACAGCCGGGGCTGGGTTTGAAACATGCTGATTTTCAAGGTCGGCTAGTTTGGATTCAAGAAGTTTACATTGTTCATTTTTCTTGCGCTTCTTGGATGATACATAAGATATAATCAGTCCACGAGAAAATACCTTAGATGTTTCCCAGAGTAGAGACGGGTTATCCGTAGAGCGAAAGTTAATTGAGTAGAACATTTTAAATTCCGATTCGAAATAGGAGACAAATATATCATCTTTGAGGAGGTATGGGTTGAGGCGCCAACGCCTCGACAGCGCTCTCTCTTCTGACAGGGAGTAGACCAGATATATAGGGGCGTGATCCGATAGAACGATGCTTCCGATTGTGCAGGACGATACTAGAAAGAGCTTAGAGGAAGGGATGAAGAAATAGTCTATTCTACTGTTGCTCTTGTGTGGGCCGCTAAAAAAGGTGAACTTCAGTTCTGATGGGCAAAGGGTTCTCCAGACATCTGAGTATCCAGTGTCTTCGCATAGGGAGGTGAGCATCTTTGCTTGCCTAGAGGGGGGAGCCAGACTGGGTGGGAGTTTGTCAAGAGACGGTATGAGGTGACAATTAAAGTCTCCGCCCACAAAGGCGTTCTCAGAGGCCAGGCCATTAAATTCAGCAAATATCTTGGATAGAAAGTCAGGGGAATAGCCTGGGGGACAGTATACATTCATAAATGTCATTTCTTTACCCTTAAGAACCCCTTTAATAATCACATAGCGACCTTGGCTATCCACAGAGGAAGTTATAAGTCTAAAGGGGAGATTTTTATTGATCAATATGGCCACGCCCCTACTAAACGTAGAGTAGTTTGTAGCAAAGACCTGTCCTACCCAGCTCTTTTGGAGTTTAGCAGTGTCGTTGGGCCCCATATGAGTTTCTTGTAAAAAAGCAATCGACACATTTTCCCTCCTTAAAAAGGTCAGAATCGCCTTCCTCTTAGCCAACCTCTGCAGGCCTCGAACATTCCAGGAGCAGAGCTTAAAGCTCTCAGAGTTAGCCGTAGCCATAGAACATTGAAGGGTGTGTAGGTGGGGCAGACCTGGGCAAGCCTGTGGGCATGTAGAATTCACTTAACCTAAACACTATGCACACGTATTTCGAGCCATACATAAAACACATAATAATGACATAAAAAACATATAAATGTGTGGGACCGGTGGGTCTTTCCCCAACATCACAGGGACTCAACAACATTTCCAGAGACTTCAAACCTACCACTCGTAGAACCATCTCCGTGGCCAACTGCCACATTTCCCTGTATACAAAAGTGCCTCAGAGTGTAAAGCAAACAAGAAAAAATCAAATTGAACCATAAGCCAATAGTAAGGTCAACGGCTGGAACCCAGAACTGTCGGTAAAAGGGGGGGGGGGTGTATTTGCCAGGCATGCTGCGACAAAACAGGCGTGCAGTACCACCACCAGGCCGGGAGGGGGCGATACCCTGTCCGCGAGACTGTTATCTCCCCTGACGCTGGTTCGACCCCACACAGTTATGCCTCCCTACCAGAGGAGGGCGCTGTGCCGGGGGCCGCCCGCCGCTCCCGCGAGCACATTGTCAGCAGCAAACATTAATGGGAGCCATGCGGGTTGCATGGACCGGTTGAGAGTCAAGCAGGTGGCGCAGTCACGAGACCCCATCTCGCTCGACGTGTAATCAACAGTAAATGCATCCCGGTGGCAATGATCAAAAACATGGCCGGGAGCTGGTATATCGCGTAAAAGTCATAAGCGTGGCAGAAATATCCGAAACGGAATAGAATAGGTCCCGCTCCTTCCGAAACGTTAACAGTTAGCAACCCAGCCCGTGGCTATGGTCGTGCATCAGTACAACAGTCATATAAAACATACTTGTCCCCCTCCTCCCCTTATGTCAGATAGCGAGAGAAAAATAAAAAGATAACTTTCCAGGCGAGGCCTAATGTCAAGTAGTCATCCATACTCACATATGTAATAAGATACCAAATGCGACCCCTTTCTGTGTGATAGCCGTAGCAGTATGCTAGCGGTCCATCGCTACTACCACGTCAGGATCTGATGAGGCCGGTGTCGGGTCCGAGTTCGGCTCCGGTGGAGCCAGCGTCGGGTCCGCGTCTCGCCCCGGTGAAGCTGGTGTCGGGTCCGCGTCTCGCCCCGGTGGAGCCAGCATCAGGCCCACGTCTCGCCCTGGTGAAGCCGGTGTCGGGTCCGCGTCTCGCCCCGGTGGAGCCAGCGTCATGCCCGCGTCTCGCCCTGGTGAAGCCGGTGTCGGGTCTGCGTCTCGCCCTGGCGAAACCGGTGTCGAGGTCCCTCTGGGCCGGGTCCTCAGGAAGTCCACGGCGTCCTTGGGCGACGGTAGATGCAGCCTGCCCTCCTTGGTTCGGATGATTAGCCTCGCAGGGAACTGGAGCGATAGTTTAAATCCGCGCTTGTACAGGGGCCCCATGACATCACGGTATTGTGATCGTTGCTCGACCACCTCGGGGGGATAGTCTTCGAAGATAGCGACCGGTTTCCCTCTGTATGTCAGATTCCCTCTCCTCTTGCGAGCTTCCAGGATAATAGTCTCTTTGATCTTGTAGTGATGTAAGCGGGCAATTACGGCCCTAGGCCTGGAGCCTGGTGCTGGTCTGGGTGTTAGCGTCCTGTGGCAACGGTCAAGCTCCGGTGGTGTAGCGAGGACATCTTTCCCCATGATTTCCACCAGGACCTCCGCGAAAAAGACACTGGAACGGTTGCTGTGCAGGGATTCGTCCAGGCCCAGGATGCGTATGTTAGAACGCCGACTACGTGACTCAACATCAATTAGCTTGTTTCTTAGCTTGTCGATGACTATATCCTGAGCTGTGCATCTTACTTCCAGCTCCGCCATCCTATCCGACCACCTATCCATGCCGTCCTCCACGGAGGTCAAGCGTTGGGAATGGTCTGCGATCTCCTGCTGGAAGCCGTCGAGTCTAGACTCGAGCGAGGCAGCAAACGTTCTGAACTCCGTGGTGAAGGCCTGTTTGAGCTCCTCCATTAGCTTAGCCATGGTAGCCCCATCCACAGGGGCGGCCTCGCATCTCAAGACTCGTGCAGTCATCACGCTCGTTATTTTTTTTCCTTTTTGGGTCGAATAGTACAGTCTTAGATACGGATGTTGTATATTAGTGGTTCAATCATCTTGAAAATAAAAAGAAAAGGCTTTTTAAAGTAAAATAAAAGTTCGGGAGCGGCAGCATGGCTCAGAGACGTTCACATCCTTCCGACCCGGAACCGGAAGCCCCTTTTGGATTTTCTGATTCCTTACTTTGCTTCCTGATAGCATATTCTTTGTTTCCGTGCCTGGAGAGTCCAGTGGTGATGTATTTGTAGCCTTTTTTCAGCACATTATTGTTTTTCTCAGGTTGTTTTGTTGCTTTGTTACATTTGTAATCTTCTCTTTCAAAGTTTGTATTTCTCTTGAATGCCTTTTTCGCGTTTTACTTTGTTTCTGTTCCTGTCTGAGAGACGCTCTGCGCTGTCTGGCATTGTTATCTAGAATATCCTGATCTGGGGGGGTGTCTGCTTCCAGGACCGCACCTTCATGGGACCGTTTCTGTCTGCACCTTTTCTGGAGCTCTCTCCAATATTTTCTCCGATACCTCTGTGCCCTGTCTCCCATCTTGTCTATTTCTATAACTTTTTTGTCTTGAACCCTCTTTTTCCACCTTTGTCTTTCCTGCTCTTGCATGACATGTTTTCTCTCTTCGTCACTGTGTAATTTTTCTCTTCTCTTTCATTGGTACTCTCTATTTCTTCTCCTTCGCTCCTCAACTGACAATTTTTGTCTAGCCATGCTTGCCTATAATACAAAAGTCATGAAAATGTATTAGAATAAGACTATAAAATCAGGTGTCTATTTACTAAACATGATTGATTGATTGACGTTAAATCTTAAAGCTGCAGTGCATAGTTTCTACAACTAGATGTTGCAAACATCTTCACACTGGCTTGTGCAGACAAAATCCATGTTCAGTGGAAGCAGTGGGAGCAAATTCAAGAAGACAGTCTGTTAACAGAATTCAGCTATAGGGCGACAATAATGTGGTCAAGAGGCATGGTTTCTATCTTGAGCCTTAACTGGCGTGGTTTATTATTCACATGGCAGAGCAGTAACACTACAGGTCTTCTCTCACTGAGAGACTGGGGGGAAGAGAAATAAGTGGGAGGAGACACCTCTATTTATACTCGCCACCTGGTGGTGTTCATGAGTGTCTCCGCCTAGAGCACCCTCTAGTGGAAACAGTTATATATGCAATTAGATAGTTACTAGTGTAAACAGTTATATATGCAGTTAGACAGTTACTAACAATCCTACACAGAACCTCTGCCCTTCAACACTCCCACTTAGGGTTTAGCATACTGGATAACTTCTTGGAAAAACATTTTACAAAGGAAATAATATAATCCAAAAACATCGACAGGGTATGACAGTCAATACTTTCACATTAAACATGACCCTTGCAAATCCCTTCAATTTTAATTTGGAACAGGTTTCCTCATAGTGTCTGCTACTCTGTCGTCCGTTGGACAGTAAACCGGTGTCATCCTTTCTTCTCTGATGACAGATCTGATGAGATGATATTTTCTATATTGGCATGTTTACATCTATGTTGACACACTGGGTTCCTGGCAATCACAATGGTTCCCTGGTTGCCCTCATAAACAACAACCCTCATATATAAACAGTGTCCATCATTTTTAACTGATGTTGACAAAATGCCCCTCATCTTCAAAAACCACCTTATCTGGTATAGAGAGTACATTCCAATTACCTATTACATATTAAACAATATACTCGTAATCTTATCTCCATCACTTCTAACAGTTGTTCTGGATAAATACACTCAGGTATGGTCATAGCTAGAGCCGTATATTCGGCTTCACTAGTTGATAGTACCATTGTGGGCTGCTTCTTTGTTTTCCACCGAAACCAGTGAGCTGTCTGTATTCAAACTCACACAATATCCTGTACCTTTAAGATAACAAAAAAAACATGTTTGGCTGTAATCCAAATGCTCTTCTATGGGGTCAGCCAAATGCTGTGACAATCCACTCTCTACAAACCATTGGTCAGGGCGGGTACACATTGTTAAATAAATGAGGCTACCCACAGCATCTCTGTAAATCTTTCAGTTTCTGAGCATCCTACTGATAGTCTAGTCTTTGATCACATGGTGTTTCCCTTGATCTACATTCTTACATGTCTAAACGTTTCATGGTCTTTCCCACATAGTTACATCATTGAGAACATGGTAAGTCATCCACCTCTGTACTTAAACATGGAATTAAACACAGGATCCATTTCAGTATTTAGACATGGACTCTAATCAGGTATTTAAACCTGGATTCTACTCCTCCCGTATTTAAACCTAGAGTATCCTCCTCCTGCCTTTAAGCAGTGTAGCCACCCTCCTTCATTATTTAAACATGGAGTACCCTCCTTCAGCATTTAAGCAATTTGCTACGAACCACACTTTGTATTTGTCGTGGCCTTCAATACCCTCCTGGATTGAATACACCCATTTCCCTTCCACTGTCTGTCGGCCCTCTTTGGGGGACAATGTGACCTCTTTAAAGGTCAGGGTTACCCACTGACTACCCTGTAGTAGTAATCAACGAGGGTAGGTGTACTGTCCTCCTCGTCACTCCCTTTCCGGGCATAGTCTGTCAGATACTTTGGGGGTTTGTGTTCCCTTGAGGGATACCTCCCACTGCTTGGGGCACTTGACGTCACCCTCGGGTGCTCCTCATCATCGCCCCCTGGGGGTTGCTGACTGTCTGCCTGCACGACCGTACCAAGTACACTGGGCTGATGTGTCTCCGTTTCTACACACCTCACTCTGGAGTCCAGCTCTGGCTCCTCTGTCTGTGTCTCGCTCTCACATGTTGCCTTCGTGACAAACTCGACTAGCATGTGTCTCTGCACTCTCCCGTCACCGGGATGATAAACCAGGAATGCAGGGCTTCCCTTGTCGTGTCCTACGAAAAATCCTTTTACCCCTCTGGACTTGGGCTTTCCCCTGTCCTGCAGGTACGCATAACACACTGATCCAAATCGGTGCATTCTGGCTAGATTACACTTCTTTCCTGTCAGTGCTGTATACGGGGTGGTGCCCGAGTGCTTATTAAAGCACCTGTTTCTGGTGTAAGCAGCTTCTTGCACCGCATAATGCCATAGGCTCTTAGGTAAGTTACTATCTGCTAGCTTACTCCTAGCCATTTCGAAAAGGTTATGCCATTCCCTCTCTGCCACCCCGTTCTGGTGTGGGGGATATGGACGTGACGTCTCGTGTCTTATCTTATACCTTCTCAACAGTGATTGGAACTCTCTGTTGCCGCACACGCCCACACTTATGGCCAAAAGGAAAGGTCACTTTAAAAATAGCATAGCAACAGTAACAGTGTATTGCACTACCAAAGGATCTAGCATGTCCTACATGCTATGTAAATAACTATGTACAGATACCGAGATGTCCCACCATGTTACCTGCTTGTTACCTGTTTATTGCACAATGTTGTTTTTTATTGGATTCTATTATATGTTGTACCACTGTATTGCACATCGTTGCGGGCAAGACCACCCGCATTTCATTGTATACTTGTATGCCGTGACAAATAAAACTCTTGACTTGACTTGATTGTTTGTGAACTCGGTTTCGTTGTCGGACCTCAAGCATCTTACGTTACCATAAGGGGCTACGTCTGCCAGGAATTTCTCTGTGGCCTGGGGTGTGTCACTCTTTGCTTTGAGAAAGTAAACAAACACTGCCCCTGTGCACACATCTGTAAAAGACAGTACATATCCAAAGCCTCCTATGGACTCGTTGCTTACTGGGCCGGCTAGGTCCGTGTCAACTAATGCAAGTGGTACCCTTACTCTGTCTGTGGGATTTCTGTATCTCGGTTGAGTAAACTTCCCCGTTTTGCACTCTGCACAATTTTTGTCAGGTCTACGATTTTCTCCTTCAATGTGCATGCCTTCTGACACTACTTGCAGTTTCAGTAAATCCTCATAAATTACAATGACCCATAAGCTCGTGCCATGTCTGAATATCGTGACTAGCTGTCACGCTACACATATCATTATTATCATTACACTTGTCGTTGTCATTACACTCCGTTTGCAGATAATATATTCTCTGGTACACAGTACGTGTCTGCGTTACGCTGGTCGTCCAGGGCTTGCTCTTCCGCCGTCAGTTCTCCCGTGGGGGCTGCCAGGATTGTCTCCTTCAGTCCCGCACCGCGCATGCAGCATAGCATGCGCTCTTCCCAGAGCTCATAGTCCTCTGCTTTTCCATTGAATGAGGGCCATTTGCCCCTTCCCTTGTTTTCCATCCTCTTCGTTGGTGGTAGGCTTAGCTTTAGCTCTTGTTGGCCTAGCGTCTAGCCACGCGGTGCTCCCGGCGCTAACCTAGCCTATACTTTAGCTAAGCTTGCTACAGTACCCTTATTATTTCGCCCGGGGGTTATCTGGGCCCATAACCTGTTAACAGAATTCGGCTATAGGGCGACAATAATGTGGTCAAGAGGCATGGTTTCTATCTTGAGTCTTAACTGGCGTGGTTTATTATTCACATGGCAGAGCAGTAACATTACAGGTCTTCTCTCACTGAGAGACTGGGGGAAAGAGAAAGAAGTGGGAGGAGACACCTCTATTTATACTCGCCACCTGGTGGTGTTCATGAGTGTCTCCGCCTAGAGCGCCCTCTAGTGGAAACAGTTATATATGCAGTTAGATAGTTACTAGTGTAAACAGTTATATATGCAGTTAGACAGTTACTAACAATCCTACACAGAACCTCTGCCTTCAACACAGTAATTCCAATATTCCTAGGGTATATTACAACTGATAAGATTGTGACAACTGACTAGCAAAAAAGTATCCTGTTGATCACTCCATACCATAATGTATTACACTATGGATGGAAAGTCAGAGAAAGGATGATGCAGCAATCTAGACATGCATGGACCAGTCCTATATTAAGAATTATTATAAAGATATTAAGATGAAATATCCACAGTTTACACCGTGCACCTTTGCTCTGATGATCTAAGTAAACAGTATAAGAACAAGAATAACTGTTTTCTTCTGTCTTGTATCCCTTCTGGGATATGAAAGGGCAACATGGAACTCCTTCCCCGCTCTATAAGAGGCAAGAGTGTAGATGTTTGGTAGTGAAAACTACACACTGCACCATATTTTACATCAATCAATCAATCAACGTAGACAAGTGATATATTTATATTTATTTATTAACACATGTGCTGGGAAAGTAAGACAATTATTCAATAAGCAGAAGAGACCACAGCCTGCCCATGCTCTAAAAGTCAGAAGTGTATTGTAATGCATGCTATTATATGCACACTTCTGTGCAGATACAACTCTGAAATAACATTTAAATCCTTTACCATGTTCAAAAATAGTATAATAATAGCATATTATGAGGTTATTGGTGGATTTGTCAACTCCGTCAGCTTACACGTCAACTCCGTCAGACACAAAATCTGATGGAGTTGACATCTGACGGAGTTGACAAAAGGGCACACATTTTCCCTCCAAGCCTGTATTGTGTACTGCAGCTAGCTAGTTTTTTGGCAGTTGCTAGCTGTCTTAATAATCTCACTGAAACACTTGAATTCAATCCACTATTGTTTTTTAAAAGTATAATAACGGAGAGACGGTGTTGACATGTTCCAGCTGTGACCATCGGAATATTGACATTGTTTGTCTAAAATATCAAAAAGTGTAAAACTTACCAGACCATGTGTGGTAGTGTTGCATTCACCACATTCAGGGGAAGGAAAAGGGGTCCTCAGGGATAGAACTGGCCATGCTATTGCCTGATTTAATTAGGTTTATGAAAAGGTCTGACAGAGTTGACATAAACTGAGGACACAACTTTGATAGGTAGATTTCTATGGAAAATATTATTTGAGTTTCACGACATGCATTGTTTTATACATGTATAACCCTTATCTTTTCACAAGTGGAGAGGTCTTTCAAGCTTTTTTGGGCTGGTCAATAATGTGACCCCTTGCTGAGGACAAGATCATTAACATGGGAGCTTCTAACCACAGATTATACATTTAAACAAATATCCCCCAAAAAACAAATATATGTGCTAAAACATAACATCAGTATACACAATACCTTTAGATGTAACTTTGTGAGTATGTCAATCATTATGAATTTCTTTCTTTTTTATATAAATTAGACTTTTCTATGTAGGACATGTTTTGTCCCAACTCTCAAGAATCAGTGATATCTGTACATATCCCTTGCCTGCTCTTACCATAGTGTCTTTATACCTGTATCACGGTACATAATAATACTATAACACTGTACATACATCTGATTCACATTATTACTCAGTAGTACTCCTTTATATATACTCCAGTTGAATCACCTGTACATTGTATATTGCTATTGCATTTGACTGTTACATTTGCACTCTGGTTAGATGCCAAACGTATTTTCGTTGTACTAATGCTGTATAATGACAATACATTTTAATCTAATATATTCTGATATTCCACAGTGAAATGTTCTGTAACCTTTTGTGCAGCTACCTGGGGTCATCTAGAATGTGTCTGAAGTTGAAATAGTAATTGGAAACAGACAATTTATTTTAATTGTATTCTGAATATAACATCTTGTTTTAGTGCAGTATATTTTCAAAGGGCCTTTATCCTAGAATTCCGCAGGAAAAAGATCATTACTGTAATGACGCGCACAATTGCACGTGTACTATGCAGGAGGAATTATCGTTGGTGACTAGCTCGACTGTGATTTCCGATGTGGCGGCTGGCTTAACCCAGTGATCTACCGGCTATGCTAACTGTCAAATGGTGTACTCGGCGCACCACAGGCGTACGCCGGCGTGGATGTGGTAATCGTGCCGGCAGTTCCTCTGACCCACACACTTCCAGAAACATGATGATGCATAGTTTTTAGCAGAAATGTCAGTTCATATTCAGTTTGTTCTATATTTAGCCTAGAGTAGATAGAGTGGACACATTTGCTCTTTTTCAGCCCACGGTAAAGTGTTGAATTAAAACCGCACATTCACACCTCAATTTCATACTGGCATTTGTGCAGTTGGTCCTATAGGGAGGTGTAGTCTGACATCACTGGTTGTTCCACCCGTATAGAGATTCATCATTGGGAAAATGGATTATCGGCTATTGTAACAATTCTGCCGCATGAACATGAGTTCCCTTCTACCACTAACATTATTGTTTAAGCATTTTTGGTTGAAATAAAGGTAGTTATAAGGTTTTTAATTTGTCGTAAAAAAAGAACTACAATTACCAGTAGGCAGCCTGTTGTTATATATCATAGACCACTACACTTCCGCGTTACATTGAAATCGGGGAGGAGATTGCGGGGGAAGCATATGAATGAATGTGGACGAGAGCCGTGATGTAAGTGGTTGCCGATACGGCTGTGGGGGTGCTAGAGACATGATCGAATAGACGTTTATGCGCCTCACTCTCCTGAACACGGCGTGACCCATAACTAATCGATCAGAACTAAATCGGCAGAGAAAAAGCCCATTTTAAAGCACCTATTCCGCATGGACATGCGCAGAGTGCCCATGGAGTCTGGACGACGCGAGTTGACGCTCGAATGAATGTGGACTGTTCTATCAGAGGGGAGAGCTTCGGTGGCCAGTGTCCTTTCAGCCGAACAGGATAATGAAAAAATGATCCCACTAAATGGCCAGACGCGTCTTATGGCGACATCTACAATTACCTCATTGAGTCTCCAGGTAGACTAATGTTTATATTTAAGTGCAGCGGTCTGTAGCCACTTACATGACCATCGAAGCTCCCCCCTCTGATGGAACAGTCCACATTCATTCTCGCGTCATCTCGCGTCGTCCAGACTCCATGGGCACTCTGCGCATGTCCATGCGGAATAGGTGCTTTAAAATGGGCTTTTTCTCTGCCGATTTAGTTCTGATCGATTAGTTATGGGTCACGCCGTGTTCAGGAGAGTGAGGCGCATAAACGTCTATTCGATCATGTCTCTAGCACCCCCACAGCCGTATCGGCAACCACTTACATCACGGCTCTCGTCCACATTCATTCATTTGACCCCCCCGCAATCTCCTCCCTGATTTCAGAATCCCGGAAGTGTTGCGGTGGTCTATACTGGTCATCGCGTCTCGCTCTTGCCATTATGAGATAACTCTTATCTCCTAGCACCTACTGTGCTCATGAACAAACAATTTGCACCCATGCACGTGACCAGGCCACGCCCCAGCATCCTATAAGACGCCAGACATGGTCACACTCTACCTTCCTCTTTTTTTGTTTCCAACATGGATGCTGCAGTGCACTCATTGAACTAGTTGTTATGAAATGCAGAGAGAAATTACACAATGTTGGGTTTTCGCCGGAGATTCGCCAGCCCCTGGAATCTTCTCGGCACATCCTAACAGCGCATCAGGCCTGTCCTGGGGTTTCCTCGTCTCATGACAGCGGATCGAGGGACATCGCACGGCGGCTAGCTGTCGGGCTAGGTCGCGCACAGGTAGGGCCTGCGCTGCCAGGCATTAATGCTAGCATTTGTGATACTGCTCGTTGTCCCGTGAGACAACCGAGTTGTGTATTGGCGCAAGGGGCAGGATATCTGGGTAAACATGGTCGTCATGACTCTGAGTTGGATGTTTTCCCGGCTATCCTGGAGCGTGCGGCTAATGCTAATGCTACAATGCTGGGTCACTATTCCTTTGTTCCCCGCCGTGGGCTGTCACCTCTCTTCCCTCCTCTTAACCGGTTCATTGCTGAAGGTCAATCGGTGTCTAATATGGGGGGTTTTGCTGAGGCTTATTTACCCCTTTTATGGGTGAATGGGCTGACAACAGGGCGCAAGGCAGGTGTGCCCTGGCTTGAGGGCCAGGTAGCATCGATCCTTTGCCCTGGCATGGTTGAACGGTGTCCCACCCGGAAGCCGACGCCTGAGGGCGAGTCGGCCCAGCAGGTGGCTGTATGGGCTGATGAAGTTTATACCGCCACAGGACGGAATTTAGCGGCAACCAGTGTCATTGCTCAGTTGACTGTTTTTCTGTCCACATTGGTGTCGGGTAGTGGGGCTTTAGGGCCAGCCGACGTCGAAAACATTGCACGTGTTTTTGGGGTTATAGAGCTTTTAACTCAGTCGCAGGCTATAACCGCAGGGAGGATCAGGATGCTGTCAACTCTTATTCACAGGCATCTTTGGTTGGAGCAGTCTTCCTTTCAGGAGGAGAAAAGGTTTCTCCTCCTCAGGGCTCCCCTCTCCGCAGAAGGACTCTTTGGTCTTTCCGCAGGAGCGTGGGCGGTATTTGACCTAGGCCCCACACCGCCTCGCACCACGCAGCCAGAGGTGAGGGCGCGGCCTCGTCAACGACTGTGGCGAGGTCCTCAACCAGCGGCCATGTTTCCCCCGCCTGAGGTACCCTGGGCACAAAGAAACCTGGTGATCTCAAGGCCGACAGCCTTTGCGGCCGAGGGATCGGCCACATTAGATGAGCACGCCCTAAAAAAACGTTGCCGTCTAGCTGTGTCTAGCTCGCTCTCCGGACACTCCCCCCCCCCAACACCAGCGGGATAAGGGCTCTGATTTGTTTCCTTTGGCTGCGGGCCGCGTGCCTTCAATGAAGCGCAAGCAGCCCCACGTTTCGCTTCTCATGGGGACAGGGGTTGACACCCAGTTGCTGGCTAGGCCTGGGTCTGTCCGTGAGAATGTTGTGCTGTCAAGCGGCTCCCACGCCACACGTTCTGCGTCTGTGTTTGGTGAGCCTGGTGTTGTGTCTGTCAACAACAAAGGTTGTCAGCGGGGGAGCTCGAGGCCCTTGGGGTCGCAGCGCGAGTTCCCCCAGCCCGCCCTCGCCAGGCCGGGTATCACGTTAGTGCCTCCCACGGCCAGAAGACCGGCGGTGGTCAGGCAGGCGTGCGTGATTTGGGTGGTAGTAATATCACTGCAGGGCTACGGTGTGTAGGAACCCACCCTATCGGGCAGTGTGGGGACCTCACGCCTTGCATATCCAGCTGTAGAACAGTTCCTCAGCAATCCATGACGGGGAGGTGTTCAGTGGGGGAGCTTTTGTCACCCAGTGTGATGTCAGCTTCCCCCGTATCAAACCAGCCCTTTCTGTCGGGGTCCCCCCTTGGGTGCGATTGCCTCGTTGGTAGTGTCAGGGTCCGATATCCCGACTCCACGAGACACCCTGCTCGCGCGGTTGGCGGGTCCAGGTTTGGCAACGCACAGCGGGTGGCACCGGGCCGCCTATCTACGGTTCCTGGCGGACCAGCGCCAAGTGGCGGCGGGTGCGCTTTAGGATTATCATCACATATGGCTACAACAGTGCCATATGTCGAGGTGGATGGAGAGAATGCTGAGGCGGGGGCTTGTGTTGCAGTTTGCGCTACCCCACCCTCCGTTTTCAGATTTGGTGCAGACCTTATTTTCAGGGTCAGCAGCAGTGACAGCTCTGGCCGACGAGATCTAATCTCTGTTAGCGAAGCAAGCCATCGTCGTGGTCCCAAAGGAGGACGCGATGTGTGGCGTTTACTCCCGGTATTTTCTGGTGCCCAAGAAATCGGGAGGTGTCAGACCTATTCTGGATCTGTCTGCGTTCAATCGGCTGATTGTGACGAGGCGGTTCAGGATGTTGACCGTCAAACACCTGATAAGCTCCGTCAGAGTGGGATACTGGTTCACCTCCATATACCTGAAGGATGCGTACTTTCACATCCCGATCTTCCCTCCTCACAGGAAATTCCTTCGCTTCCTCTTTCAGGGTGTAGTGTACGAATACCAGAGGCTGCCGTTCGGTTATTCTCTGGCCCCTCGCACATTCACCAAGTGCGTAGAGACCGCGCTGGAGCCTCTACGTCGTCAGGGGATACAAGTTCTTTTCTATCTCAACGTCATTCTGCTCCTCAGCCGGTCGGAGGACGTCACCAGGTCTCATACCAGGCTGGTGGTGGAATTCCTCACCAGTCTGGGTTTTGCTGTGAACTGGGAGAAGAGTACTCCTCTTCCCAGTCAACAGGTGGAGTACTTGGACTTGGTTCTAAGCTCAAGGCCCATGAGGGCAACCCTCTCGGCGCTGCGGCGAGTGGCTATTCTCGACGCGCTCAGGGGGCTCTGTCCTGGCAGGACGGTTACGGCACTCTCCGTGATGCGCCTACTCGGTATGATGGCATCTGCTCACTCTGTGGTGCCTCTTGGCCTCCTCTTCATGAGGAGGATACAGAGGTGGTTTTCCAGTATGAAAATAGACCTGGTGAGAGGCAAGTGGAAACGACTGAAGGTTCCCATGTCAATACTGGGGGATCTCGACCACTGGGGGAGGACTGGTACCCTCACCAGCGGGATCTCCATGGGCAGCAGGCTATCACACGTCACGGTCTTCACCGACGCCTCCCTCACGGGATGGGGGGGGACGTGTCGGACCAGCACAGTAGGGGGCAGCTGGACGTGCCATGCTACCCGGTCTGACTGCATATCAATGTGTTCAATTGAAGGCGGTCCTTCTGGTCCTCAAGCGGTTCGGCCACCTGGTGGTTGGCGAGCACGTGTTGGTCAGGACGGACAACACGATGACAGCGTCGTATGTCAACAGACAGGGTGGAGTACGCTCCGTCTGTCTGCACCGGGCGGCGGTCGAGCTCTGGCAGCCTGAGGGCGCTCCACATCCCTGGCAAGCAGAATGTGGGCGCGGATGTGATGTCGCGGGGCGGTCCTCATCCCGACGAGTGGGGACTACATCCAGACATAGTCAGACGGGTCTGGGACCGGTTCGGGGAAGCCATGGTGGATCTGTTTGCGAGCAGACAGTCTCACCAGTGCCCCTTGTGGTTCTCGGTCAGTCGGGGGGACAATCCTCCCTTGGGGGTGGATGCCTTCTCGATGTATCCATGGCCGCCCGGGATTCTGTACATGTTCCCCCCATACACCCGATAGCTCAGCTGTTGGAGCAGATACGTCGGGAACACAGGACTTTAATCCTGATCGCGCCGTACCGGGGCATGGCTGTATGGTTCCCGGTCCTGATCCAGCTCTTGGTAGCCCCGCCGTGGCCTGTTCTCTGGTCACCGCGGGCCCTCTCTCAGGCACACGGATCTCTGTGTCTGTTCCCTGTTCTGGGACAGCCACTGAAGGTTTGGCTGCTGAGGGGGTGAGTCTGGAGGGGATGGGTCTTGACCCTTCTGTGGTCGACACCATCCGAAACACGCGTGCTCCCTCCACTATCGCGGTTTACACGGGTAAGTGGCGTGCTTTTCAAGAGTGGTGTAAGGTGGGGGACTGGGATCCGGTGTCCTGCCCCCTGGACGCTGTCCTTTCCTTCCTTCAGTCTATTTTGGGTAGACTGTCGGCCTCGACGGTGAGGGTATACGCCGCAGCTATATCCTCTTGTCATGTGGGTTTTGAGGGCGTTACGCTTTCCAGCCACCCTCTTGTGAAACGTTTCCTGCTTGGCGCTCGGCGTCTCAAGCCGGTGGAACGTTCTCTGTCTCCGAGTTGGGACCTCCAACTGGTCCTGGGCCGGTTGTCGGAGGCCCTGTTTGAGCCTCTTGAGCAGGCGCCGTTGGAGCAGCTGTCTTTCAAGACTGCGTTCCTGCTGGCCATCACCTCCGCTAAGCGCGTGGGTGAGCTGTGTGCTCTCTCGGTGCGGCGTGCCTGTCTATTCGGGCCAATAGCGGTGCGACTCTGAGGCCTAATCCAGTCTTCGTGATATTGTGATTCAGGCGTTTCATCCGCCTCCTCACGCTAGTGGGTTAGAGGCAGTGGTGCGTTATTGAAATCATCTGGGGTGACACGCACCACGTGCACGCGCGCTCCCTGCGCGTGCGCGCGCTCCCGCGAATGCGCATTTAATGTCCCCTCGCTTGGGCACAGACTAAAGACAGTGCCTAATTGCCTCTACGAATGGAATGTAACACGTCTTCACAACAAGGTTAGGTGTGAATGTGTCTGAGAACGTATTTAACACACCTGACGACCGGAGCTATTGATATGCAAATAGCGAGTGAGGTCCCACACCGTGGTACCCCGTGCCATGAACAACGCATGCCTGGTTAGAGGCGAGCCTTCATCTGTCGTGTCCTGTCCGTGCTTTGGGGGTTTACCTCAGTTGGACGCAGGATCTCAGGGCTGCCGATCAACTGTTTGTTTGTTACGGTGGCCCTCGCGCTGGTAAGGCACTGGTCCAAGCAGCACCTGTCACATTGGTTGTGCGAGGGCATGGAGCACGGCTACTGTACATGGAGATGAGACCCCCCGCCTCTCTCTCCATAATAGACGCAACCAGGCATGCATTCTCCTCGTGGGAAAACCCGAAACAACATTTAATAAAGACGAGTGTTAGTTGTGTTTCCCCATCTACCATCAACATAAAACCATCCATTTGATTTGGGCCTGTGACGGTCACGTGACCCAAATCAGCCATTGGGAGAGAGGGGCCAGAAAGAGTGGGGTCTGAGATAAAGTTTTCAATCAATCAATCAATCAATCCCCACAGTGCAATATTCCAATTCAGCGATTGGGTGGGTGGCGCTGCTGAGCGTGCCTGTGACGCGTCTATACTTTCCGTAGCCGCATTTCTGCAGGACGCTCTCTGATTGGCCGACGCCAGTTTCTACACTGGTTAGGCTTAGGCACTCTTTCGAAGTAGGTTAAGGTTAGAGTTTGTCTTAGAGTTAAGTTACAGGTTGAAGAAACCCTCAGCTCAGAACTAGGCAAAATCTGCATATGGCTCGCTGATAACAAACTATCATTACACATGGGCAAAACAGAGTCCATTCTCTTCGGTTCAAATAAACTCAGCAAGACCGACGGCTTCTCAGTTACAGTGGGTGACAATATTGTCACAAAGAAAGAAGATATTACCTACCTGGGTTCCATCCTAGAGGCAAATCTTTCCTGTGACAAAATGGCATCCAATGTAATAAAAAAAGTCAACCAACAAACTCGATTCTTGTACCGGATCTCCTCACTGGTAAACAAGAATACCCTGAAGACTCTGGCAGGAGCACTCATTCAAGGTTACTACGACTATGCTTGCACCTCATGGTACCAAAGCACCTCAATGTGGAACGCCCCCTACCCAAAGCTGTAAAGGAATGTGAATCACTACCCACTTTCAAAAACACTCTCAAAAAACACCTACGGGAGACTGCAATTCGAAACTGGCCCCTGTAAATGTCCTAACACAACCCCCTCCAATGTACAGTACCCCCCCCCCCCCCCCCACCCCCACCTACCCAACCTCCTCCAATGTGTACAGTTTCTACGTCAAATGTATATACTTTTTCTCTGGACTCTTTTCGTATCACAAACAGTACTGTATTTGCAAATCTGGTATGTCATAAATGTATAGATGTAGCAGTACTGTCTATCTGTATGTCATATATGTCATATTATGTTACAATGAATTGAAAATGGGGGACCCTGATGTAAACAAGACGAAAGTCTTTCTCTGGTCTGCATCCCCTTAACAATAGACCTATCTCAAACCCTGCCCCTTTTCTTGATCCTCCAATCACAACTGTTGCTTACCTCGGACAAACTTTCCGAGGTAAGCGACAGTTGTGATTGGAGGATCAAGAAAAGAGGGCAGGGTTTGAGATAGGTCTATTGTATTGAGCTGTACTGTACTGTACCCACTCTGCAATCTGTTAATAAAGTTTTCAATCAATCAATCAAAGAGCGTGACGGCAAGTTCTTTCGACGGTTAAGCTTAGACACTCTTTCGAAGTTGGTTAAGGTTAGAGATTGTCTTAGAGCATGGAAATAGAACGCCAGGTAGGTAATAAAGACCAAGCATGGCTTTGTCAGTATTCCAATGTACAGCCCCACCCAACCCCACCCCACCCCACCTACCCAACCTCCTCCAATGTACAGTTTCTATGTCAAATGTATGTCAGTATTCCAATGTACAGTGTGTCCCCCCCCCCTACCCAACCCCCCCCCCCCCCCCCACCTCCAATGTACAGCCCCACCCCACCTACCCAACCTCCCCCAATGCACAGTTTATATGTCAAATGTATATACTCTTCTTCTGGATTTTTTTAGTATCACAAACAGTACTGTATTTGAAAATCTGGTATGTCATAAATGTATAGATGTAGCAGTACTGTCTATCTGTATGTCATGTGTGTCATATGATGAATTGAAAATGGGGGACCCTGATGGAAACAAGACGAAAGTCTTTCTCAGGTCTGCATCCTCTTAACAATTGTATGTATTGAGCTGTACTGTACTGTACCCATTCTGCAATCTGTTAATAAACTTTTCAATCAATCAATTCAATCAGGTAGTTTGCAGGCTGTTCGACGCGGAAATGGGCAAAGACACAGCTCGTCACGCGATTGGGCAAACATGTCAGTGGCCAATCAGAGAGCGTCCTGCATAAATGCGGCTACGGAAAGTATAGACGCGTCTGTGACGGTCACGTGACCCAAATCAGCCATTGGGAGCGTGGGGCCTGACAGTGTGGGGGCCTGACAGTGTGGCAGTGGGAGGAGCCCAGTATGGTTCTGCGGGGCTGCAGCTGGATACTATTGGAGGGCTTGGCCGTGTTTGGTGTCCCTCCTCCCCTCCCCACGAAGAGCAGCGTCGCGCGTTGGAGACAGGGCTGCAGGCAAACTCGAGCAACTCACCACACGACAAGCAGGACTCAGGAGGACGGACGAGTAATCATTTCCATCTTCGCAAATATGTCTATTATCCACATTGAAACTCGGGTAAGAAACTAGGGGATTTTTTTTATGGCTAGTTTATTTAAATAAATGGGTAACGTTAGCTAATGCTGTTACTATTAGTAGTAGTACTAGTAGCTCAGCCCCGCCTGAACTAAAATCGCCATGTTGTGGTAACGTACCGCCGTTAATGTTTTGCACAACGTTGGTTGGTATTCGACGGCGTACTATTGTATTTATATATTATAAATGTATGAACATTCAGAGAACGGACAATGATGTCGAGGAACAACCTACAAGTGACAGCCGTCGGGGCATATTATGTCATTAGTGCGTGAGCTCGTGGCATGCCGACAGAGACACTGCACGGCTTGTCTGGAGGGACGTCAAACTACACGTCGGCGTGGAGCTGGGCGAAAATGCGTTTACTTAGTTTGATCATGTTTGGTTGTCATTCATGTGATGGTGGTCTAGAAATATGGCGGAGCGCCTCCTATAATATAGTATTATCCATTCTAAGACTGACCGTCGACTACTCGCGAATCTAAAGTTAGTCGATCATCTAGCCTAGATGATCGACTAACTTGAATGATCTAGGAGGAGCAAGTTGGATTCTTAAATGCAAGGGATTATAACTGCCTATGCAGGCAGGCTGGTAAAGATATGCATCCTAAAGTGTTGTGAAACACTTTTCCGTTTCGGCGAGTTTATTCCACGCTTTCGGCTTTCCTTTTCTAAGCATTTTCGGGGCTACATGTGAATGAGTAAAGGTTGCGGGACGCCCAGATGTACCCACGGTAGAAAGCTCGCGTGGAGCCCATAATAGGCTCACTTAATACAGCGTTTTTAAAATCACGCGACGTGTTCAGGGTCGCGAGCCGACCTTTTCCCCTCGTTTTCGATGATGGAAGTGATTTAGGAAAAGCTACGGCACGCCGAGAGGTACCCGTGTATTTAATCTCGCGAGGATCGGGGCAATATTCGGCCCGTGGGAGCAGTCGCACGCAAGTTATTGAATTGGGGTGGGGTAAAATTATGGTAAGGGGGAAGATTTTGGCACCACACCGGCTACAGGCGTTTCCGGTTTCGACAAAACAATTATAGAAACGTGTAAAGTGCACAATATTTCCTTGTTTAAGCCACTGCAACGGCTTTGCCTGAATAATTTACTACATGACCGGGACATTCTAGCTTGTTTGGCGACAGGATTCGGGGAAAGTTTGGTCCGTTCGGAGGCAGCTTCCAGGGGAAGTACATACACCGGAAATTCTACCCCATACACACTTTCGGCAGTAGTTCTTTGCCAGGCTTTATCTCACGGAGGAGATCAAACTGGGAACAAGGTTACTATGCAGGTCAGAAAGAAGAGAAAGAGAGATCACCAACAGGGTTTTGTGCTGTTTATGGACCTTATTACTTAGCATGTATCCCTACATGGAGAACACAGTCCTTCGAACGCTACTAGTAAACTAGTGGGCGAGAAAAAACTATTAGGTGATGAATTATCCTTAGGTCGTTCTTGTACTGGTATCTACACGATAGTCATATTGGCACTCACAACCGCATCCCCAGGCCGCTGTATTTTTTACCTGCCCATGTTTCACTGTCAAGCCAAGGTCCAGCAGTTATATTGGCCCTTTTCCGTTACATAGTACTACCGGCCCAACTCTACTCGCCTTTTTTGGGTTTTCCATTGGGCAAAAGTTGTGGATAGTAGTGTACCTGCTCTGGCCGCCTGTACGTTAATGCCAAGCAAGCAGTGCAAAAATGCTTCCGCATTCGTCACCGCACGCTAGTGCGGTAAAGCGCCCTTCTTTTCAGACAAATGCTACCGTGCGTGCACCGGCGGCGGCGTGCTCGCTCAGGTGCGTGCGTGCGCCGGCGTGCTCGCGCGAGGTGCCCGCGCATGCGACACGAGCGGAGCTCAATATATATAAGTCACCGCCCCTTATTCAGTATCCAACAAATAGCTCAATTGGCTAGGACACATGGCTGTGGATCCTATGGCTTGTTTGCTGGCGAGTTCGAATCCCATCGAAAATATTTTTTAACGTGATTTTTTTTTAACGTGTATTCTTTCGCCGATTAAGGTTAGGCATTGTTTCGGAGTTGGTTAAGGTTAGAACGGTTAAGTTTAGGCGCTGTTAAGGAGCTGGTTAAGGTTAGAGTTTGTCAAAGAGAATGGCAATATAATTTCTATGGTTAAGGTTAAGGTTAGGCATTGTTTCGGAGTTGGTTAAGGTTAGAACGGTTAAGTTTAGGCGCTGTTAAGGAGCTGGTTAAGGTTAGAGTTTGTCAAAGAGAATGGCAATAGACAGCCTATTTCCGCGAAAATGAAAGGCGCATTACTGCATGCCACTACGGTAAATTTTTGCACTGCTTGCTTGGCATAAAGCTACACGCGCTCTGGCCAGACTCACTACACATGATGGTGGCAATAAAAGCAAACTTTAAATACTTAACCTGCAAACATAAGACTAATTTATGACCGCACAATATTGATATCGCTAATTAGCTGGGGGAAATGTTTTTAATTCATTGTAATGTTTTGTTCCAACTTCCATACTGCCACTCCCTTTCCTTGCTCAACCACTGCAGTGCTGCTCTCTCTCAGCTCCGCTGCTCTAATTTGTCATTTTGCTCTCTCAGCTCAACTGCTCTTTCTCAGCTCAGCTGTGTGCTTTTTTATTTTTTTTAATGCTTCGTGAAGCAGACAACAAAGCCTAATTTTACTTTTAATGTTACCAACAAAATGTCCTCCCCTCGTTCTAAACCGGTCCTAAATCGATGCTAGAGTACTTCCTTTTTTCGAGTATTAGCTTGTTTTTGAATGAAGTGGTACACTCACACAAGCAGCTGTGTTTGTTAGACCAATCAGCAACGGTCGAGCTGAGCCGGTAGTACCATGCAATAGAAAAGCGCCATTAGACTATGTAGGTGCCAAAGCTCAGTCTAGTCTGTGGAACGAGCTGGGAGCAGAACTGGAACTCCCAACTGATGGTTCTCCTCGTCTTCCTCTTCCTCCCCCTTCAGGAGGACTTTGAGAAGGCGCTGTCGGAGGCAGAAGACAAGCTGGTGGTGGTGGACTTCACGGCTGTGTGGTGTGGCCCCTGTCAAAGGATCGCCCCCATCTTCAAAGTACGTTTTTTATTCCACAACTTCAAAGTATGTTTTCTACCGTTTTTTTATTCCACAACTGAATCCCCGATGTCTGGACTTCACCCGCAATCTACAACTTTCAATCTAGTTTTATTTGTCACATATAAGGTACATGTACATTACAGTGAAATGCTTGGTTCTGTATGAGCCTCCTGAGATTGTGCTTCATAAAGTAAAAAATAATAAAGACCACTACAAAATGTCTTACTTAATACTCGATACTTTGGATCTTTAAATGGATACAAAAGTAGTGTAGTGTTTAAGTGTCTATAGTGAATGTTTAAAGTGAGTGTGTGTAGTGAATGTAGAATGGATTGGTTTGACACGCGTGTTCACATTAACACCCCTTTTGCATACACCGTCCTGGAACAACACGGCATGCTGACTTGGGTCCGTCCCATGTAGGAACGCAATTCAAACTGAATCTTACCGTATGTTCCTCACGCTGTTGGACGATCAGCGTGGAGTAGACCGTTTTCGATTATGGGATGTAGAAATGCCCGGTCCATTTCCAGGTTGTATAATAGTATATACGTCCAAATAACGTTGTTTATTGAGTTAGGGCGAGCGATCTATTATCCAGTGTTTCAAGATGGAGTCGCGGGAGCTATAGAGAGTGGCCGGACTACATTTGCATGAGTACTACTGGTTCAAAGTTAATATCCGGTTGGCGATCTGCCAATCGGCCACCAGATGGCGCTCTTGAACCGCTAGAGAGTTGAGAGGAGATCACACTTGTGTCTCAGGGCCCCGGAAAGGAAATATGATTTCGATGACAGATTTTTGAAATATTGACATCAAAGACGAGTTAAGGCGTCCTCGGCGGAATGAGCATGGCGGGGAATGACGAGTTCCGGCGTTTTCGGCGGTTAAAGTGTTAACATAACATAAAATTGGTTATTTGACAAACCAAACAGATTTAATTGACAAAGAACATCCTTACTCAACCACTTCATACAATTGACACATTAAAACCTTAATATGTTTGTTTATTCAGTTTGGATGTTATATTTCTATTTATTGTTTTTATCTGGTATATGTCCCAATACGACTACGCCCACGCCAGGGCATGTGAGTGGCGCGAGAGCGGCGTGAGAGCGGCGTGGGCGGTTTTGACGTGAGTGTCACGTGGTTTTTAAAATGGGTCGGCGCGCCGTCCGGAGCGAGAGTTCTCCTCCGCTCCAATCCGCTCCGGGCCGCTCACAGTGGTTTAACACTGATGTAATTTACATGTAGTACAATGCCAAAGCAACAGGTGGCGATGTACAAACATGAAGGCCATTTTCAACCTGCTAGACAAAAGTATATTCCGCCATTGTTTTTTTTTTTTATCCACTTTTTCTCCCATTTTTCTATATTTTTCTCTCATCCCAATTTCGTATCATCCAATTCAACCCTCCCCTGTCACGGACGCTGTTTCTTGCCTCCCACAAGCCGGCTGCAATGTGGACTAAGTCATACATAGCACAAGTCCCCTCCGGTACTTGAGGTAACAGCAGTCGCATCTTTTCACCTGCGCAGCTCGATCTCAGTGGCGAGGAGTAACGCGTGGGAGGCTCACGCTGCCCCCGACACTTCCTGATTCTACTGCGCAGGCGCACCAACCGACCTGTAGGAGTTGCTGTCCACAACGCCCGATCCCCACCCATCAGTTTCCCACCCCCTAATACGGCCAATGTGTATTAGTACGGACGACCAGCTAAACTGAAAGCAAATGTGGAGCGCTGGGCTCGAACTGACGAGCCCAGCGTCTCCAGCATTTCGTGGCGAGCGCCTTGCCCACTACGCCACGTAGCCGCCCTTATATTCCGCCATTGTTGTTGTCGTTAGCTTACATGCTAACGTGAATGGCAGCGACCATAGCATTGTGGCTAGGCTAGCTACCATCGCTTAGTAGAGCTGGTTGAATGGATAAACAACGTTATTTAACATTGCAGAATGGGTACAATTACAATACGGCTCAATACAAACAATTGTTAAGGGGCCCAGGGGGTGTAGACTGTTGTAGTTTGGTCAAATCAAGCTAATTTACATCATGCTCCAAAAAGAAAAGAAAAAAATCTGCTGAGCGAGCTGTGGAGCGGGGAGCGCTTGATCCGTAAATGAAGGTGAGCGACTTGGGGGGGGGGGGGGGGGGGGGGCGGGCCAACATGAGCGGATGGGAGCGGAACCAGACGTCTAGAGCGAAGAGCGGATTTTTCGAGCGCTCCGCTCCACTCACATGCTCTGGCCCACGCCCACGAAAATAGACCAGGAGGTGAAACAATCGCTGCCTATCATGGCGAGCTGGTGGTGGAGCTCCGCACCGCAGCACTGCTAGTATGAACAGTCCAATCTGTTAACATGGGCGCCGAAAGGAAACAGGCCGGTTGTTCCCGGTGCACTGGGGTGTGTTTCTGGTGTTATGCGAGTGATGTAACGGATTGTCCCCTTCTTCCTCCTCAGGTGCTGTCGGAAGAACACAAGAACTGTGTCTTTCTGAAGGTCGATGTGGACGAAGCTGCGGTGAGTGCTGCACATACAGTAGCGATTGGTAACAACAGCATTGGTGTAATGTAACATACAAAGCTATACATTTAATCCTCCGTGACGTGTATGTATGTAATGAGCAACCTTTTGTCTTTTTCCAGGACGTGGCAGCAGACTGTAATATCAGCAGCATGCCAACATTCCAGTTCTACAAGAAAAAAGCTAAGGTGAGAACTGGTGCTTCAGAGCCGCCACTAACATCACTTTAGCCTCCGCAGATGTATCCAGCCTATCGACACATAGATCGGATTTTAGCCTAGATGTTCTATTATTTTTATTTTGTTGTCTTTTATCGTTTTGCCCCAGTCCCCCAATTTAGTCGTTATGCCAATTCCCTTCTTGGTCGTTGCCTCACTGTCAGTCTGTCATCAAGTTGGTGCAGCCAGGATGGCTCTGGTATCTGGGTCCAGCTGCAGTTGTTGACACAATTTAGAAATGTACAAACACAAACCATTGTTTTTATCTTTTAGGTAACGCTGTATTAAAACGCAACAAGTTGTATTTCCAGTCCTTGTTTGTTTTCCTGGTTCTCACACACACGCATGCAGAATCCAGTTGAATCGCGAGGTAAACGCACACACGCCTCGAGGGATTTCAGAACGAGTCTTCTTTTTGCGCTAGATGTCTATTTCAGTGGCAAAAACAACCACTTTTAGTGGACGTACGTTACCTGGTAACCACATACAAATTATAGGGAAATATCTTTACAGGACATTATGACAGGAGAGATTTAAATATGTCGGACTTCAGGTCTAAAGCTGAAAATATGCTGGTATGTCTGTCGCCGGAGCACTGCCGGAGGGGTCTGTGGTCCTAGCCCTGGCCGTGGAGCCTACATGCATCTCTCCAAACATGTACCTGCGTTGTAAGGGCAATGTGGCGTTGCAAGCACTGTGATTGGCCAACATGCCTTGAGCCACACATTTTCGTATTTACCTTTTTTATTTAAGGCATTTTTATTTAAGGACGGCATTGCTCGTCAAGAAAATATTTATTAATTTACGGTCTTTCTTTCTCTCTCTCCCCCTCTATCTCTCTCTCCCCCTCAGGTGGCTGAGTTCAGTGGAGCCAATGAACAGAAGCTGAAAGATATGGTGCAGAGTCTCCAGTGATGTGTCTTGAATCGGCACATATATTATGGCCTTTCTCTCCCATGTCCTACCCCTTACAGCTTGTGCCACTCAAGTCTCGACCACTATTGAGCTATCTCAAGCCCCGCCCTCTTTTCTCAAGAACGGGGTTTGCAATTGTCAATTCCACCAGTAGACTTGAAACCAGGAATTCTTCCATTCTCTTTCCCCGCTCTCGAGATCATGATCCATCTCTCCCTTTTTTCTGGCATTTATTGGGATTTAATCACTGTTTTGTTATGGACAAACCTATATGGCCTTCATCCGTGCCCCTCTGTTTCTGTGTCTCCTACCCTATTGTTCCTACAGAATATCTTAGGTAGTAGTACCCAACATTAAGAGATTAGAACACGGTGTGTATTGATACCAGTGTCTCCTCTACCACCTCTCCTCACTCCCCTCCAACTCTCCAGGACACGTATCATTGATGCATGATAATACCATGATATTAAAAAAAAATCTTTTCGTGCATACCATTCTTTGGTCTTTCCTCAAAATATTCATATGTTACTATTATATGGCAAGGAATTGATCAATAATATATGATAATAAAAGATTCTTTTTTTGCTCAGTATTTGTCTTTCCTTTCAGAAATGATGTTACTACTATAGTATTTCAGAAATTATACATTACTACTATAGTATTTCAGAAATTATATGCCACTACTAAAGTATTTGTTTGCTAATGTGCCACAGGTTTTGATGCAATAATGTCCTGTGTGTTAGGGGTATTTCCAGGGGTGTAAAAAGTACCCAGAAATTATACTTAAGTGAAAGTATGGGTACCGTCTCAAAATCATACTCAAGTAAAAGTCAATAGTATCTGGCTAAAAACACACCAGAGTAAAAGTTTCTACTTTTAAATGTACTTAAGTACTAAAAAGTAAAGTAAATACTTTTTTATTGCAAGGGATAGACCATGGTCTCAAATGCATTCCATCATGGGCCAAGTTTTCATTTTAACTACACATTGCACCAGGTGAGTTAGTTGAAGAGGTGCCAATTAGTGAAATCATCAGCTGGTGTTTAGGCAAGGCTGGAACGAAACCAAGCATACACTCGGCCCACAATGGAATGTGTTCTGCAATAGACTGCTGAAATGAAAGAACAGAGGACACTTTTTTTTGCACTTCATCGAATTTGAAAAAACGTCAAGGTAAACTAACATGGATGGCATTCGACATCAAATGATGACATCACAGCATCCAGTTGTAAAGTTGGCCAAACTACAGCCTTGAAAAAGATTGATCATAGTACTATTTTAATTGGGTATTTCTACTTTTACTTTTAAGTAAAATAACTACCACCACTGCACTTGCATAACAAGGTGGCATCTCCGGTGTGACTAAAGGGTTCACTACACTACAGAAATGCTAATGTTATAGCTACAACCAAATGGTTTTCCATTGAAATTAAGTAACAGGGAAATTTACCAACACATCTCTCTAACCCACAATCATACATAGCATTGTCTTTCTATCATACGTTCACAAACACACACACACACACACTTATATCCACATAGCGGCCTCCAGGCTCCACACCAGGGGGCAGCGACGGCTGCCAGACATTGATCTAAGTTATTGGAACCCAAGGAGGACAATACACTACCTAAAGCATACTGCACCTAGTTACACTGAATACTGGAATATATATTTCATATTTCATTTAGTTAGATTTAAATTATAATTATATTGACAATTGTTTACCCCATGCTCAGTATGCTCAGTATATTCTTACTGTATTTATTTCTGTATATCTTATTTCATTTCGTTTTATCCTATTTTATTTTACTCTACTCTTATCCTAGGCAACTTGATTTGATTTGTGTTATTATTCTAATTTGTGACCTGTCCTGTTTAAATGTTGAGCGATTTGCAGTGTCTAATTTCCCACGGGATAATAAAAGTATTTCTATTCTATTGAATGAATGAATGAATGACTTTATTTGACAATATAAAAAATAAACATGTGACAGAAGAGCACAGTCGGGATATACTGCCAAGGATAAAACACAAAAAAGCTCAGAGCTTGGGAATGTGATGCTTAAAACATGCATCATACAAAACGTGACATCACAACACATCACATATACCATTTAACATTTATATACATACAGACTCATACAACATGCAAGGGTGCCTTAAGCTAAGTGTCTAGGTATAGTCCCTTTTGAGCCATGTCTTCAGGCTGGACTTGAATCTAATGGCACTGTCTATATATTCTTCATATATTTCACATAACACACACCCATCCATGTAGCCCTGAGCCCTCTGTCCACATAGTCTGCATACCGACACTCAACTAACCGCCTCGGCCAGTCCTTCATACCAGCGGCCATCAGGCTCCACAATAGTGGGCAGGGACTTCTGCCAGACATCCAACTACTAGGAACCTAAAAGGACAATATACTACCTTATGCATACCGCACCTTATGTGAATACTGTATACTTCATCAGATCATATATTTAGCACTTAGCATTTTTAGATTATATATTAGATTAGATTTGGATTATTAGACTATATATTGCATATTTTTAGCTTTTTGGTTTTTTTCAGACTATATATTAGATTTAGATGATTGGATTAGATTATATATTGTAACTATTTATTGTAGGGCAAATATAACAGAGGCCATACATACCCTCATCTCACACCTTGTTGACCATTACGCACATGTCCAGAGTTAATTATGTTATATTAATTTAATTATATTGATTTGTTATATTGTTTACACTGCTTTTTACTACCTGTACCCCCGATCCCCCATGCTGCTATGATGCCTGAATTTCCCCAAGCGGATCAATAAAGGAATATCTTATCATATAGCTCAGTCTGTACCTCAAGGTGCCACTTTGTTTAGTCTACTCACCTGTATAGATAGTTAGTTAGTTCACCATTCTTTAGAGATCTAGGCTATAGAGGGCCCATTGCCGTAACCTAGGTCTCCATGTTGCAACGTGTCATTTTGTCAAAACCTTATCCTTAATCAAAGACTCAAGTCTGTTTTCCACCATCTGGTCAAAGTATTCCACATCATTAAGTTAATTTAAAAAGTGGAGAAAGTAGCAGCACACACACACACACACCCGGTCTCAAGTATCTGAGGAGTGTGCTTCATATAGCAGATCACTACAGACGATATGTAAAGTATGTGCTTTTTAGAGCTCATCATTTGTACAGTACATGCCTTCATCTCAATAACTTATCACCATGGATATTTTGCCATAGATCTAATCTAGAGATGCATCAATATAAGGGCAGACCATCTGTATCAGGCACAATCAGTAACCACTACAGTACACCATCTGCACGTGTCTGGGCCTGTCAGGTTTCAGCAGTCTTGCCTCTATAAGGTCATCTACAAGTAAGCTAGCGACACTGCTGTCCCTGTCACCTGCTGTCAACACCAGCATTCCTCCCAGGTGTCAGGCTCCTCATTTACTTCGGACCATGTCTAAATATCATACTTCTGATATATAAACAAACTATTGCTATGCAGATCTCAATAAAACAGACAATTATGAGTCAAATGTATGTGTTTGTTTTGGCATTTGATGTGTCTTCACATAATGTATTACCTTTGAAAAATAAAGGCATATCTGATGGTCAATTTGTTGTAGGTTTGAGTGTGTTGTGTATCTTTGCCTCAAGTTCAAGTTTTGTTTTATTTGTCACATATAAATATAAGGTACACTTACATTACAATGAAATGCTTGTTTCTTGGTTACATTTAGTGTTTTTTTTTGTTTACGTCCAGTAATGTAAATATATATAATAAAACATTCACTATGTAATGTATACATATCTTACTTATAACATGCACATGCTGCCCAATCAGACCAGGCTGCAGAAACAAATTAGTGGGGGGGCATAAAATGTTCTCGGGGGGGGGCACAATGGTTTTTCAACACAGGTTCCCTTTTATACGTTTCAGCTGGGACAGCGGCGCTGTGGCTTGCTTGGCGCTGCCCACGGTGCTGAACTAAACAGCAGAGAGGCAATTGAAAAATCTAATTTCTCTCTATCTTAAGAACTTTCACTTATACAAAAACAGACTGAACGGATATATATAACAGACCTGCTGGGGCAGCGGACTGAGAGCAGGGGACACAAACAGGCTGGATAAGATGGTCAAGAAGGCCAGTAGCGTGGTTGGGGTGGAGCTGGACTCTAGCGAGGGTGGCGGAGAGGAGGAACCTTGCTAAGCTCCAGGCCATCAGGGAAAACCCCTCCCACCCACTATACACAGACTTGGCTGACAGGAGGAGCATGTTATAGGCTCACACTACCTAAATGCAGCACTGAACGGCACTATGTCTCAATGACTACAGACCGGTGGCACTCACCTCTGTGGTCATGAAATGTTTCGAGAGGCTGGTCAAGGATCACATTTGTGCCTCCCTCCCCAGTGATATGGACCCTATGCAATTTGCATACAGGACAAACAGGTCCACTGACGACGCGGTCTCCCAGGTACTGCACAGCACCCTCTCTCACCTTGACCGCCAGAAAGAGGGCTATGTGAGACTGTTGTTCATTGACTACAGCTCAGCGTTCAACACCATAGTCCCCACCAGACTGGTGGACAAGCTGATCGAGCTGGGTCTGAGCTCCGCCCTGAGCGCCTGGGTACTGGACTTTCTGAGTGAAAGACCCCAGGCGGTCAGGGTGGGGGGTCAGACCTCCAACACCATCACCCTGAGCATCGGGTCCCCCCAGGGCTGTGTTCTGAGCCCCCTGCTGTACTCACTCTACACACACGATTGTGTGGCCAAGTTCAGCTCCAACTCCATAGTGAAGTTTGCAGACGACACGGTGGTGGTGGGGCTGATCTCGGACAACGACGAGAAGGCCTACCGGGAGGAGGTTGAGGTACTGGAACGCTGGTGCCAGGACAACAGCCTGCTCCTGAACATTGGTAAAACCAAGGAGCTGATCATGGATTATAGGAGAGTACAGCAGGAGACACACACACCACTGATGATAAACGGGGCTACAGTGTACAGGGTGAGCAGCTTCAAGTACCTGGGGGTCCACATCTCAGAGGATCTGACATGGTCAACACACATAGACACAGTCGTAAAAAAGGCGAAGCAGCGCCTCTACCACCTGAGACAGTTAAGGAAGTTCAGAGTATCGGGGAAGATACTCCAGTCCTTCTACTCCGGAGCTGTAGAGAGCATCTTGACTGGAAACATCCCTGCCTGGTATGGAAAGAGCACGGCACAAGACAAGAAGGCCCTACAGAGAGTGGTGCGCTCAGCCGAGCGTACCACGGGTATTGCACTACCTCCCCTGCATGTTCTATACAACAAGAGGTGCAAATCCAGAGCCTGCATAATAATGAAAGACCCCCACCACCCCAATAACAGTCTGTTCCAGCTGCTGAGGTCAGGCAGACGCCTGCGAACCCCAGCTACTAGGACAGAGAGGCTTCGGCTCAGCTTCTTCCCCCAGGCCATCAGAGCCCTGAACAATGAACACTGAGTGCCACAGAGCACTGAACTTTCCACACACAAGCACACATGAGCACACACACGACACGCACGCTGTGCACGCTCGCACACTAGCAGCCACTTTAACATGAGCAGGCACACACTCATGCCGCACACGCCCACACTTATGGCCAAAAGGAAAGGTCACTTTAAAAATAGCATAGCAACAGTAACAGTGTATTGCACTACCAAATGATCTAGCATGTCCTACATGCTATGTAAATAACTATGTACAGATACCGAGATGTCCCACCATGTTACCTGCTTGTTACCTGTTTATGCACAATGTTGTTTTTTATTGGATTCTATTATATGTTGTACCACTGTATTGCACATCGTTGCGGGCAAGACCACCCGCATTTCATTGTATACTTGTATGCCGTGACAAATAAAACTCTTGACTTGAGGAAGTCCTTCATTCCGACAGCCATCAGACTATACAATGCATCACTGTGCCTCACTGCATCACTGAGCACAGAGTGACAATTACCATCTTCCTGGACTCTTACTTTTTAAACAGCACTGTGCATTATTACACCTACTGTAGACTTCAGTATATTTTTACTGTATTTATTTACTGTATCTTTTATTCTATTTTTATTCTATTTCATTTTATTCTATTCTTAGGCCATTTGTTTTGTTATTCTTATTTGTGACTTGTTCTGTCTAAATGTTTAATGTTGAGTGATTTGCAGTGTCAAATTTCCCTCATACATTTCTATTCTATTCTATATCTTTGAAAAGTCTCCATTTAGAATAGAATAGAATAGATAGAATAGAATAGATAGAATAGATCTTTATTTGTCATTGTTGGTACAACGAAATTTGTTAGGAACATCACCACCACTGGCATACAACATAAGATATAACATGTGCAAAATAATAATGTCAATAATAGTAGTAATATAGTAATAAGTAATAAAGTATCAATGTCCCAATGTCCCAATATATAACATACCATCATTGTCCCAAGTGCATTTAGTGCTTGTGCAAATAAATTAATAAATATAAATATTTCAGTCCAGTGAGTTGATGGAAGGAGGGGGGGGGGGGGCGTTGACTTGCAAAGGATGAAGTATTGTATAGTGCAGCAATGCAAGTCCGGTTCACAGTTATTGTTGTAATGTGGGAGTGGGAGTTATGTCACCGGGGGTGGGATGCGGGGGGGGGCAAGTTGATGTTCGTCGTTGAGCAGCCTGACAGCCCGTGGGTAGAGGCTGTTGGTCAGTCTGCTGGTTCCGGACTGGATGGATCTGTACCTTCGACCAGAGGGCAGCAGTTGAAAGAGATGGTTTGCTGGGTGGTACTGGTCCTGTAGGATGTTATTTATACGCCGTAGGCAGCGGGAGGTAAAGACTGTGGAGATATCTGGGAGGCTAGCTCCAGTGATCCTCCTCGCAGCCTTGACCACTCTGTGGAGGGCCTCCTTCTCTGCCCTGGTACAGCCAGTAAACCACACCAGTAGTCCGTACGTGAGTACACTCTCTACTGCGCAGTGGTAGAAGTTGGCCATCAGTCCCTGTGGGAGTTTAGCCCATTTAAGCTTCCTAAGGTAGAAAAGGCGCTGCTGTGCTTTGCCCACAGCAGAGGCAATGCTGACCCCCCAGGACAGGTCATCAGACATTGTCACGCCCAGAAACTTAAATTTTGAAACCCTCTCCACCTCCTCATTCCCAATGAGGAGTGGAGAGTGGCTGAGGTCACCAGTCCTGCGGAAATCGATGATCATCTCCTTGGTCTTCGTGGGGTTGAGAGCAAGGTTATGACCATCGCACCACTCCACTAGTTGCTCAACCTCCCTCCTGTATGAGGTCTCATCATTCCCTCTGATGAGGCCAAGCACTGTTGTGTCGTCTGCAAATTTTACTATGAGGTTAGATGGAGAGGAGGAACAACAGTCGTGTGTAAAAAGAGTGTAGAGAAGTGGGCTGAGTACACACCCCTGAGGGGCCCCGGTGCTAATGGCCAGGGTGGGGGATGTGTGCTTGCCAATCCTAACATGTTGTGTGCGATTTGTGAGAAAGTCCAAGATCCAGTTGCATAGTGTGGTGTTCAGTCCGAGTTTGTGCAGTTTACTGTGGAGCTTGTTGGGTAAAATGGTGTTGAAAGCTGAACTGAAGTCAACAAAAAGGAGTCTACCATATGTGTGCCTGTGCTCTAGGTGTTCCAGCAGAGTGTGCAACACAATGGCAATAGCATCCTCTGTTGACCTGTTCTTCCGGTAGGCAAACTGGTTGTGGTCTAATGATGGCGGTATGGAGGCTTTTATATGTTTCATGACCAGTCTCTCAAAGCATTTTGCGACGATGGGGGTGAGTGCCACAGGTCTGTAGTCGTTCAGGCCTGTGACTTTAGGTTTCTTTGGAACCGGGACTATTGTGGCTGCTTTAAGACATGCGGGAACCCAGGATGAGCCCAGAGACAGGTTGAAGATGGTGGTGAGAACTGGGGCTAGTTCAGCCGCACAGTCCTTGAGCACCCGTCCCAGGACTCCATCAGGCCCCGCCGCCTTCCTTGTGTTGATGTTTTGTAGACTGAGTCTAACCTCATGAGTGCTCAGGACTATGGTGGAGCCGTCAGAGGGGAGAGGGGGCGACACCGGGTCCTTATTGTCCCTGTCAAAACGTGCATAAAAGATGTTTAACTCCTCCGCTAGGGGGGCGCTGCCGTTGACGGGGGGGGATGATCTGCCCTTGTAGTCCGATATAGCCCTAACACCCTCCCACACCTGACGGGGGTTTGAGGCGCTGTTGAAGTGGGCTTCAATGCGGTTTTTGTATGACAGCTTAGCAGATCTGACTCCCTTTTTCAGGTCTGATCTCGCTGCACTGTATGCGTTGGTGTCACCTGATCTATGTGCTGCATTTCTAGCTCGTAATAATGATTTTATGTTCTGTGTCATCCAGGGTTTGACATTTGGAAAGACACGGATCTGCTTCCAAGTTGTAACAATGTCTACACAGAAAGTGATGTAATCGAGCACTGAGAGAGAGAAAATGTCCAGAGACTTACGTGTCAACACTCCCAGGCTACCGAAAATGTCCCAGTCTGTGATGCTGAAACAGTCCTGGAGTTTAGGGATGGCGTCCTCAGGCCAGATCCTGACAGACCTGGCTTCGGGTCTGCTGGATCTGATTTTTGGTGTGTACCAAGGGTGCAGGAGGAGCGACACATGATCTGATAGAACTAGGTGGGGGTACACCGTGGCTCTATAAGCATGGGCTATGTTGGTATAAACCTGATCAAGTGTGTTTCTCCCTCTGGTGGCACATTTCACATTTCACATTTATTCAACACTTCTGAATTCACTGACAAACTGAACTGAACTGACAAAAATAAGGTGCATAAAAAAGCAAACAAAATTCCTCCACAGGCTACTCACCATCATAAGTAGAGCGGCAAGCGGCGTTTGGGGACAGAGTGAAATCTTCTTAGAACACTGCCCCTCCACTCATTCCTGAACTTTTTTGTTAAGTCCTTCTCAAATGCCAACTGAATTAAATTGGCCTTAGTTGCGTCGATGAAGCATACTAAGGCGATGTTCTGTAAAGACGTTCTTGAGGGTAGAAAACGAATTCTCACAGAGTGCCATGCTAGCTTCAGTAGTGTTGTTGTTGTTGTTGACATCAGTGCCCACTAGGGCTGTCCCCAACTAAGGATTTGGATAGTTTACTTTGATTGAAAAAAAAAAATACACAAAATAATTTTTTATTTTTTTACCAGGGTGGGCACAGCTGACTCAGTGGGCGGGCCCGGCCCCCTAATGCCCGCCCATGGCGCCGGGACTGTGCCCAATGGTTGAAGCCTTGAAACGTCCCGAACACAGCAAAATAAGATAATCCAGGCAGAGGGAAGGGTCTCTGCAGATAAAGACTCAGCCACACACTTCTAGTGGCTCATAAGAGATGATTGAGACTCAGCCACACACTTCTAGTGGCTCATAAGAGATGATTGAGACTCAGCCACACACTTCTAGTGGCTCATAAGAGATGATTGAGACTCAGCCACACAGTGGCCCATAAGTGATGATTGAGAGGGATTCGATTTGTATGAGTCTATATATTGTTTTTTTTTAGTAAAATGCTACTCAAACCTTCATGGTCAACCTTCGTGCTGGTAAGTGGAGGATTCACAGTTAGACTGCAAAGTGTCTGCCAATATCCAGTGACCATCAGTTACAACGGTGCTGTGACTCTAATAATGACGAGTGAGTTCAGAGGGGTGAGTGGAACGAGTTTCAGAAAATTCCTTTCATGGCCTTTTGTTAACACCTACCACCCCATGTCCTGTACCATATTCTGTTCCTTTTGATTAACACCTCCCTCCCTCCTTCCTCTGTGCCCCTCACCGCTCAACCCTATCACCTCACCTGGTCAATCCCTTCCCCTGCCCCCTTCCTTTGTGTCAGATAAGGTTATAATGTGAACTGACAAGAAAGTCAGGGAGCTTGACACAATTCTCCTGGCCAGAGAACGTCAAAACGAATTTGTATTCGATTTACCATGTTTTAACAAATACATTTGTACCAACCAAGATGATTTGATCACGCGCATACTTAACCTCTACGGTTCCACTCTGTGTGGAGGAGAGAAACCTTAGAAGGGCCATTCAAGGGGGGATCTCCCTTCTTAGATGTCTAGTAGTGTTGCAGACTAACAGTTGGTAAGCATGCACTCAAGTGTGTAGTGAAACACAGATGAGTGCATGCAATAGCAACTGAACATTTTGAAAGATTAAAGATAGAGCTGATAGCGATAGCAACTGAACATTTTGAGGGGGGGTGCGCCTCGCAGGGAGTAGTCGGACAGTCGGATACTGTGATCGCAGACGTTACTGTAGCCTGTAGTAGGTAGGCCTTGTGTATGTATGTATGTGACAAATAAACCTCTTGAATCCTGTCATATATTCAATCAGTTTCAGTAACTACACATAATAGACAACTCACTTGTTGATGTTTGGACGGTCTGGGCTTCCACAGCACATTCCATGATAAAAAAAAAAGTATCCATTTAGTTAGATAGATGATAGATCATCATCCAACACTGTCTACAGTATCTCGTGATTATCTCTCAGACTCCTGACTTACTAACTCCACCGGGCGTTGTCAGAGATATATAATAGTCCCCGCCACCGGAGCAGCACCAGCAGCAGGTGTAACCGACAACGGCTTTGATTTGTGCCGTGCGTGCAGGCTGCAGCGCCGCCGCGCTCCGAATGGTAATTGCAAGAATAGCATGCATGTTGCCATATTACGTGTGTGAATTAGTGCGCAAATCATTTATCATACATCCAAAATAGCATAAGTTTATTATTATACACGATGATGATACAGAAAATTACAGAAAAATGAGAAATGCATGGCAAAAGTAGCATTTATTTTCAGTAATTTAGAGACCCCCCAAAGATTCACAAATCATGTTTTCATGGGAGCTGATGTCTGATCTAAGGGAGCCATGGCTGCCCCAGCTCCCCCGTGGATCGCACCCTGGGATCAGGGTAGGTTGAAGGAGACAGAGAAAAGATGGGTCTTAAGCAGGGATTTAAAAGCTTCGACAGAGCAGGCGCCCCTGATGACGGCAGGTAATTTGTTCCACAGGTAGGGAGCGCGGTAGACAAAGGCTCTGTGGCCGGCGGATTTCTTTTTAACCCTAGGAATCGATAGAAGCCCCGCATTTTGTGAGCGCAGAGCACAAGCGGGCGAGTATCGGGAGATGAGATCGGATAGATAGAGCGGTGCAAGCCCATTTAAAATTTTGTAGGTGAGGAGTAGCACTTTAAAGTCAGATCGGGCTTGAATAGGAAGCCAGTGTAGGGCGGACAAAACTGGTGTGATGTGATAACATTTTCTAGTTCTAGTTCGTATCCGTGCAGCCGCATTTTGCACGAGTTGAAGATTTTTGATGCTTGAATTAGGTAGGCCTGAAAAAGTGAAGCAGCCGACCTATCCCCAGGCCATCAGGCTGCTAAACGAACAATAAACACTATGCAACAACCATCAAATGCACACAGCACACACACCCACACACTCACTTAAACAAACAACACACTGCAGCACCCACTCTCCACACTTTAGATGACACAAACACACTTTATATTTATTGATAAAGGATTTGCACTACAACTCGTACACCTACTGTAAATTGTACCTAAATTGCACCTCATCCCACTTCTGCCTTGCACTATATAGTATTGTATATTAGTACACTGCATAGTATTGTATATTATATGGTAACTCAGTTACGTCTATTCTGCATCGAACATTGTACATATGTCTATACTGAACACTGTGACCTCATTTTTTTTACTTCTAATTTACATGCTATACTATTGTAGCAGGGTGGATTATCCCTGCTTCGTGGGAACTGTGGTACACGGTCAATAGGTAGCGAGACACAGTAGAACTCTGGCTAGCTGCACCTCCGGCTTTGGGGTCAGGAGCGTCAACTGGAGGCTGGCAGTGGGGTGTGTGAGGCCCAGGATTTACAAACCTGGTCTGGTACTCTGGTCTTCCTCCCTCTCTCTTGGGCAGTCAACAGTACTCCCCAACACGCCCTCACTCTCCCCGATTGTCCCCTAGCACCCCCCCACACCTAATGACCGAATGGTAAATAAATAACTTGGTTCCCCCCGCAAGCAGTACCCTCCCTCTGTAACACCAGAAACCTTACAATGGGAAAAGGGAAGGTTGACCAGGAAGGGGTTAATAACAGATATATTACCCACATCAAGGATTAGAGTCAGACTCAAGAAAAGACACACACACAGTGCTCCCGTTCCGTATGAGTGTTATTGTAACGTGGCCTAGTTACAACATAGCTACGTCTGGTGATTATTGCACCATGGGTATCAACACACAATGATTACACTGCATAAATCGATTATGTAATTACACCTAGGCACAAAGTGCTCTCACGGTACCCGGACTAAGTGCTGCCCACGTCTGGGCTGGACACAGTATCCACCTTCCCTAAGGGATTACATATACTGCTCCAGGTCGGTAATAGGGGGAAGGAAGGGGGAACATAAGGGAGGAAAGAGAATTGTTCACCGAATGGGAAATATTAGGAAACACACATTTTATCACGCTCAAAGAAAAGGAATGAAAACAAAAGAGTGAGCCCACAAAATACCAGTAAAGTCCTATCTTAATGCCGGCATATATTGTTCGGGGTACCCCTATGGAATGGTAGTATCAACGTTACTTTCGCCCGCAGGCTGCACCACACTGTGTACTGTATAATAAATCGGGAGCATCAATGCTCATTTGTACTCATCCGAAATGGCCGCCTCGCCACTCCACTGTTGTCCGGGAGGCAAGATGGCGTTGAACGCTCTCGGCGAGGATGTTAGCAGGCGGAGCTGGGCAGAGAGGCATCACCGGCTGAGAGCGTGTGCTGATCGATGACGACCCCTGCTGGATGGGAGGAACTCCCGTAAGCTGCAGGCAGCCTGGTGCAGGACTGATTGAAGTCAGCCGGAGCAGGCTGAATGCAGGCAGCCGGGTGCAGGTCTGGTCGAAGTCAGCCGGAGCAGACTGGTTGTTGGCCCACGCTCGTCCTGGTGCGCGCACTCTATACCGCACACAGTAACTACTATAACTCGATGGTTAAGGACTTGGATACTCGGTTAACCGCACGTTACTTATACCGCACACAGTAACTATTATAACCCGATTGCTAGTGCCTGACTCTGCACTAATTGTTCATATACTATCGCTGGTACTGCTAGGATATTGTGTCCACTAGCCAGTACTTGTTATCACCCGTTGCTATCTCACGGGGCCCTCTGGCATAACTCCAGCAACAGGGCTCTCCAGAGCCCCCGTTAGCTGCGACTGCTCGTTGTCCAAGTTCACTGCCGAAGAGAGCGTCTTCCGTTTGTCTCCTCCATATATCACCTCCCAACTCTCTCCGCCACTCTCTGCCTGCTACCGCCCCCTGCTGGTCCCGCCTGCCAGTCACAAGGGGAAACGCATTGTAGAATATGATCCAGTACTGTCATTCATAATCCATATTCCAGTGCTCTTCGGAAGGGGACGCTTGTGTCATTGTTCGTGTGAATATCAATGATGTCTTTGTGTACAAAGGGAATATAAAAGACCAGTCAGCAGTCTCGAATAATATACAATATTTTCAGACTGCTACACTATGTTATTTTATTTCATACTTATCTTGTCTTGCACAGTCTCTGGAGCGTAACAGTAAGAAGCATTTTGTATAAAAGTATTCTGTACTTCTGTATGACAACTATTAAAGAAACTTGAAACTTGAAACTTGCCAGTAGCAGGTCACCACCGGTTATACTTAAGTTGATTGCAATAGTCTAAGGAGAGTGAGGAATAAATTAAAGTGTATAGACAGGAGTCACAAGAGACAAGGGGAGCATTTCACAGAGCAAGTTAGCCAGATAACTTTGAACTCAACTTCAAGGGACCAGTGTATTATGTACACAGGCCAAACCGTGATCAACCTGATCCAATCACATTTTGCACATGGTGAAAAGGAAGTGATGTGTCCGATTTGCACCAAGGTTAAGGTTAAGGTTAGGCATTGTTTCGGAGTTGGTTAAGGTTAGAACGGTTAAGTTTAGGCGCTGTTAAGGAGCTGGTTAAGGTTAGAGTTGGTCTTAGAGACAGTCTATTTCCGCACTGCCGCTCTCCCGCGTTGCCGCGGTCACATGGTCAAATTGTCACATTCTTGCACTGCTGCGCTGTTAAAAAGCAACACGCAACCGGATTAACACGTTTGCCCTAACTGTATGCAGCATGCAAGGAGGCCTGTTCAGTTTTGAGTAATTTGGCCTCATGGTGGTGCCATTCTCACACAACTAACACATGAAGTCAACAGGTTTTTTGATCATGATGACATTTGAAATGTGTGTTGTCCCTTGATGATATCCTACTGCTGATATCAATATGTATTATTTAGATAGTTGATAAGCCAGGCTGTATTGCCCCCAGATCCAAAAAATGCATGGTAAACAGGAGGTGATGTGTTACTTGTGAATGCTTTGTCTGCTTTGCACCAAACTTGACAATTTTTGTCGCATGATGTGAGGTAGTATGATCACATAGATCATAGTCTTGTGTTGACACTCATATGGAGAATTACTGGAGCACACAAAGGTCATCATGAGATCATTTCTGTATTTCTTATTTGGTTGCACAAGACCGGAACAGTCAAATCCATGTCCTGTTTGCCTAAAGTCAATGCAACAAATACTCATTTTGAAATGATCTCCACATGCATTGCCTGTGTCTGTGTATCACAACCAACTACAGTATCATGACTTCACTTTCAATTTGATTCAATTCAATTCAATTCAATTCAATTCAATTCAATTCAATTCAATTCAATCTTTATTCCGGACTCAGGACAATACATAAAAATAAATACATATGAAATACATATAAAAACACCTTAATACAAAAAAACTAAAACATAAAAATAAGAAAGAATTAAATAGACAATTGTACCAGTGTTTCCACAGCTGGGATTGGAAACATATAGCAATTTGCTGCTAAACCTTATATTAGACACAACCAAGATGATCTCATTTGTCATTTACCCAAAAATACATTCATATTCTTGACAGCTTGGAAAGTTAACTCCTGCAGCCACAAACATCTCACTTGCACTAAACCATCTAGGTCTCTTAAGTAATATTCTCATGGCATCATTATAAACGACTTGACATTTCTGTAAGCTTGCTTTTTTGTAAATTTACCAGTGTGCAGTATAGTGGTGTACAATATGCTCTGAACAGAGACATCTTCACTCCATTCTGTACACATACTAAACTTGCGTGAGATAATGTTTGCTTGTGCAAACATGCCGCATTCATGCCTATAAATATCGCCATCTGTCATTTGCTCTGTAATCAAATGATATTACAGATCCAAGATATTTGACGTTATTACAAACACCAAGATAATAATTCGACTTTTGTCCACTTTGGTTCTACATATCATGACAACACTCTTACTGGCATTATATTTGATATCATGTTCCACAACAGACACAGAACATAGTAAGGAGCTTCTGGAGACCAGCACTATACTTGGACCACAAGATCATCTGCCTACATTATATTTGGTTCAAAAGTGCACCAATCATGCACCCAGTATTACAGACTTTCAATTGCTTGGACAGATCATTACAGATTAAAAATAACTGGGTACACAATTAGCTGGCATCATTGCTATCCCCAAATGGGGCTGAGACACGATTGCCACATTTTACCTGCATATTCTGCCGGGCATACCAGCAAGCCAGAATTCTCACTATGTATTTGGGTACCCCTCTTCTCAAAAATCTCAATTTAACAAACAACTTTCTATGGTTAACAACCTTCCTCTGGGTAAACATAAATGCCTTGCCAAGAAATGTGTCTAATCTATAGTCTAACAAATGTTATGGGTAGGCAACTCTCCTTTCTGTCGCCTTTGAAAGTAACAACAGTGTGGGGAGGTTGTTAGGCCTGGGCAGAGGTCTGCACGCAACAGAGAGTGGTGTTTTAGTTTCTTCTGTTTTTGTGTATAATATACAATATGTATTCATAAATTATTTACAACACTGGGTAGTGTTCAACAGCGTGTTTAGGGTTTCTCTTGGTTTTATGTCAACAGTGGCTTAGTGGACGCAGGAACATATTTACTTCCAACATCATACAGTAGGTTACATACAACTTTTTATTATGTATATATACATAATACACATACAGTCTCTAAATATATACAAGTATACAAAGAATATTTGGAATATCATTTTTTCATTCATATTATAGATCCCCTTATTAACAAGTAAAATGTAAATACATTTATGTTGTCATTTACTTCAGCTCTGCCATGAAAACAGTGAATTTAGTGTATATATATGTGTGTGTAACATACAATGGAATGTGAATAGAAATATAGAATTGTAAAATGTTAGGGTCACACTGGTTTATCTATATGATGAAAAAGTTTTCTAAAAAATAAACAAAGTAAAAAAAAATATTTAAAGAAAAAAGGAAACAGGTTTAACCAACAAAAGAAGATGTCTCACAGGATGTCTGAGAAATACGTTTCACTGTACTGTCTCTAACAGGCCATCACATTGAGAGTTTGGTTAGTTAATCTAACCTAGACTTTCAGGTTCCCTAAAGGACTGTGTTACCCACTGAAAAGTGCTTCTACATGGACCGATGACCATAACCTAGGGGGACCCTGATGGAAACAAGACAAACGTCTTTCTCAGGTCTGCATCCCCTTAACAATTGTGTGTATTGAGCCGTACTGTATTGTACCCATTCTGCAATCTGTTAAATAAAGTTTTCATTCATTCATTCATTCATTCATTCATTCATTCATTCATTCATTCATTCATTCATTCATTCATTCATTCATTCATTCATTCATTCATTCATTCAACCCATCTGTAACAGCACTCCATCAATGCAGTCCACCAACTCGCTCTGCAAACGTCTGGGTGAATTCATTGTTGAAAAAGTGTCCTATATAAATGTTGAGGGACAACTTTTTTCCGTCTCGCGTAGAATAAAAGTATAGGTCTGCTCTTCAAGGTTTCTTCCTGTAAAGGACAACACAGGGTTACTTTATGGTACTTTAGATTAGATTAGATAAAATGTATTGTCATTATACAGCACAAGTACAGTACAACCAAAGAGAAGTTTGGCATCCAACCAGAGTGCAAATGTAGCAGTAAAGTGCAACAGCAATATACAATGTACAGGTGATTAAACTGGGTACAAAATATACAAATGAGCACTACTGAGTGTAGTGCTAATCAGATGTATGTAGAAAGTTGTAGTATAATATGTACAGTGATACAGTGTAAAGACAGTATGGTAGTAGAAGTAGTCATACTGTTCAGCAGCGTAACTAGTAAGAGTAGGATATGATATACAGTATATACATATTGTGACAAGCCTGGTGTTGTTCAAGCTCGACACGGACCAAAACAAACAATTTCAATGTCCACACAAGCACAATTCCAATAAATAAATGATATTTATTGTTTAACAGCACAAGTCCAATGGATAATCGTATCACAGTCCAGGGTCAAAACACGTATCAGCCTCTTGTACAAAAAAGGGATTGTTCAATACTCAGAGTTTGTCTTCCGGTCCAGGGTCAGTACACAAGGGGGTTTCTCAGCCAGTCTAGGGTCCAGTACACAATGAACACCTTCTCACCTTCACCTCTCCTCTCAACTACCTCTCACCTTGCACAACTCCCTATCAACAATAACTCTCTCTCTCTGTACTCCACTACTACCTCACCTCCACTCAACCACTCTATCTGTCCTAGTGTTTTATGTTATGTGTGTCTGGTGTGTGTGCGTGTGGGATGTGGGTGATCTAATGGTGCACAGGTGTGTTCTATCAGTCCTAATCAGCTGCCTAATTGCTTCTCCTCTCCTCATGGCAGTAGTATCTCCCATCCTTCACGTAGCCATATATATTGTGGCATATATCACCCCCCCTCTCATGGATATGTGAAGTACGGGAGATATTACTGCCACGGAAGGAGTGGAAACAATTAGGTAGCTGATTAGTACTGATAGAACACACCTGTGCATCATTAGTTCACCCACATCTCACATGCACACACCCCAGACACACACACTTTACACTAGGTTAGAGAGAGGTGAGTTGAGTGGAGGTGAGGTTGGAGTTATTGTAGTGAGAGAGAGATTGTTGTATACAGAGTTTTGCAAGGTGAGAGGTAGTGAGAGGAGAGGTGAAGGCGAGAAGGTGTTCATTGTGTACTGGACCCTAGACTGGCTGAGAAACCCCCTTGTGTTCCGACCCTGGACCGGAAGACTACTCTGAGTATTGAACAATCCTTTTTTTGTACGAGAGCCTGTTTTTGTGTTTTGACCATCAGACTGTATTATGATGACCATTCTATTTGCCCATCGGACTATTATTCTGCCTGTAAATCAATAAATATTCTTAATTTCTTTTTTTTTTATCTACTTTTTCTTCCATTTTCTATTTTTCTCCCATCCCAATTTTGTATCGTCCAATTCTACCCTCCCCTGTCTCGAACGCTGTTTGGCCATGCCTCCCACAAGCCGGCTGTAATGTGGACAAAGCCATACATTGCACGAGTCCCCTCCGGTACTCGAGGTAGCAGCCGTTGCATCTTTTCACCTGCACAGCGCGATCTTTCAGCATCGGGGGTCTGCGCTTTGGAGGGACGCCGCCCCTGTCGCTTCCTGATTCTACTGCGCAGGCGCACCAACCGACCTGTAGGAGTCGCTGTCCACAACGTCCGATCCCCGCCCATCAGCTTCCCACCCCCTAATACTGCCAAATGTATTAGTATGAACGACCAGCAAAGCTGAATGCAATGCGGAGAGCTGGGCTCGAACCCAGCGTCTCCTGCATTGGTGGTGAGCGCCTTGCCCACTGCACCACTTAGCCCACTGCACCCCCTGACAGCACTAATTCTTATACACTTGCACTTGTGTGGACATTTGAATTTGGTTGTTTTTGAACCGTGACGAGTCTGAACACCACCAGGCTCGTCACAATATATATATATAGTATCAGATATGTAAAATAACTATGTGCAGGTAAATACAGACATGTGTTGTGTGGATAGATATATATGCAGTGAGAATAAATATATATAATTATATATATATATATATAGTAGAACAGCATTTGTACATGCTATCATACAGAGCTATGGGTTATATACAGGTGTATAAGTAAGTATATAGAGGGGTTATATGCAGGTATATTCAGACAAATAATACGTATAGGCCTATATATAAGAGCACATAGATGTGGTTGGACAAACTCACTCACACACACACACACACGCACACACACGCACGCACGCACGCACACACACACACACACACACACACACACACACACACACACACACACACACACACACACACACACACACACACACACACACACACACACACACACACACACACACACACACACACACACACACACACACACACACACACACACACACACACACACAGAGAGAGAGAGAGAGAGAGAGAGAGAGAGAGAGAGAGAGAGAGAGAGAAAGACACAGATAGGAAGAAAGGCAGGCTTACCCAGCCAACATCTTGTCAAGGACACGTTTGACCCAAAGGGCATTGAGGTCCAGACAGACAGTCTTCCCGCTCACTTTCAGAGTGGCTCTGCAGGACCAAAGATGGAGCACAGGCACAGGAATAAGCCACTGCTGGTTTTGCATGGAATGCACAGCTAAAAAGGCCACAATATCATATAATGATGATGCACCAGACCCATTCAGAGATGGTTCATCATCTCAGTCTCAGTTAATGTGTGGCAGGCTGGTTGTTTACACGGTCTCAGTCTCAGTGAGTGTGTGTGTGGCAAGCTGGTTGTAGGGTTTACACGGTCTCAGTCTCAGTGAGTGTGTGTGTGGCAGGCTGGTTGTAGGGTTTACACGGTCTCAGTCTCAGTGAGTGTGTGTGTGGCAGGCTGGTTGTAGGGTTTACACGGTCTCAGTCTCAGTGAGTGTGTGTGTGGCAGGCTGGTTGTAGGGTTTACACGGTCTCAGTCTCAGTGAGTGTGAGGCTGGTTGTAGGGTTTACACGGTCTCAGTCTCAGTGAGTGTGAGGCTGGTTGTAGGGTTAACTTTACACGGTCTCAGTCTCAGTGAGTGTGTGTGTGGCAGGCTGGTTGTAGGGTTTACACGGTCTCAGTCTCAGTGAGTGTGTGTGGCAGGCTGGTTGTAGGACTTACATGAGCTCAGTCTCGTTGCAGTGGGAGTTAGGAGGGTTAATTTCCACCTTATCTATGTGACGACCAATGCGCTTAGACTCTTTGCCAATGCAGCGACACCGCAGGCTCAGTCCCTGCTCCCCCAGACTCATCCCTGAGGTGAAAGGTCGGAGGTCATGATTATCAAGACATAAACCAGAGCAGAGGTGAAACACGGTGCTAATGTACGATTGAGAGCATCCTCACCACCTGCATCTCAGTCTGGTATGGCAACTGCACCGTTAAGGACCGGAAATCACTGCAGAGTGTAGTGAAAATAGCCCAATGCATCACCAAGACCCCACTCCCCCCCATCTCATCAATCTATGAGAAGCGGTGCTCACGGAGAGCACGGAACATCATCAAAGACGCTTCTCACCCCAACCATGGACTGTTCACCCGCCTGCGGGGTTCTCGCTCTGGGGCACGCTACCGCAGCCTCCCAGGCAGAACCAACAGGACCACAAATAGTTTCTTCCCCTCAGCTGTCAGACTTCTGAATCAAAACTCTACCTAGCCCACTGCACCTGAATGTATACCTGTGTATATAGCCATAGCTTATGTAGACTTTTTTTTAATTATTTTTCTTTATCCACTTTTTCTCCCCATTTTTCTATTTTTCTCCCATCCCAATTTCGTATTTCCAATTTTTCCCTCCCCTGTCTTGAACGTTGCTAGACTATGCCTCCCACTGGTCGGCTGTAGTGAGGATAGAAGCCTTGCATCACGTGTCCCCTCCGGTACACGAGGAGGCAGCCTGTTGCATCTTTTCACCGCAGTAGCTCGAACTCTCAGTGGCGAGGAGTAACGCGTGGGAGGCTCACGCTGCCCCCGATACTCCCTGTTTCCGCCGCACCGGCGTCACTCAACCGACCTGTAGGAGTCGCTGTCCACAACGTCCAATCCCCACCCACCGGCTTTCCCACCCTCTAACACTGCCAATTGTGTTAGTATGACGGCCGGCCAAGCCGGTAGCAACGCCGAGAGCTGGGCTCAATACCAGTATATCCTGCATTAGTGGCGAGCACCTTGCCCACTGCGCCACTCAGCCGCCTTATGTAGACTTTATTTTAATGATTATTTTAATTATAATTTTTATTCTCACTTCATGCACATTGTGCTAACCATTGCAATTTACTGTACAGTTTTATTTATATGTGTCTTATATTGCAACTGACTGTTGATTGTCACATCCTGGTTGGATGTACACAATCTCGTTGCACTGTCTTGTACTGTGTAATGACAATAAAGTTAATCTATATCTAATATGCAAGCCACCAGCAGACTTTCCTGCATGCATGGCATTCTTGCACTAAAGACATCAAGCTAAAACATGTTCATTTCCTGCAAGTAGGCCTAACAATCAAGCATGGACACGCTTTGACGGTGAGAGCAGAGGACGCTATCCCACTACAACACATGGTGAATTATCACTCACAGCAGGATGTAGATAATATAATTATTTACTGTAGATAAGATGAGACTCACCCTCAGTGATGGTCAGAGAAGCCAGGAGGGCCAGAACACTGATGACTGTAATCTTCATGTTTTTTTTGGAGCTGCAATAAATTATGACTCACTAACAAGATGCTGGCCGCTGGTCAGGGGCCTCTGCTTGCACTGCTTTTCCCGTTGCTTCGATAAAACCAGAAACACTTGTATTCTACCTGTGATCAAATCAATTGTACTTCCACGTCTAGGCTACTATTTGCAAGTAGCTTGTATTGTTCTAAAGTCAGTACGACTTCTTGACTCACTGCCTGACTGTAAGGCTAATAGTGTATGTTTGCCTGTCTATTCTTTCGATCCTGCTTTCTCTCTCTCTCTCTCTCTCTCTCTCTCTCTCTCTCTCTCTCTCTCTCTCTCTCTCTCTCACTCTCTCTATTTATTTTAATGGACTAGGCTGTGAGCAGGCTCTTTATAGGGATTACGTGATGAGTCAGTCTATTGCAACATCCTGGAAATACAGTATAAGGAAGTCATTTTATGGGCGATATTAGATTTAATCACAGCTGTCAGCTAAATATCTCCCTATGACGGATAATTATAGTTAAGACTTGATCATTCCTGAATAGCCTGCTTTTTGTGAAAAAGAAACACTCCTTTATGGCTGAAGACAAAGGAATGTCATGGGTTAATGACAACTGATAGCTCTGCAGATACTTTACTTTGCAAGTGACAATGCTAGAGGCAGATAGAGGCAATGATAGAAGCATATATAAGCCATGATAGAGGAAGATAGAGGAAATGATAGAGGATGATAGATGAAATGATAGAGGCAGATAGAGGTAATGATAGAGGCAGATAGAGGCAATGATAGAAGCAATGATAGAGGCAGATAGAGGAAGTTATAGAGGAAATTATAGAGGAAGATAGAGGCAATGATAGAGGAAGATAGAGGAAATGATATAGGTATATAGAGGTAATGATATACAGAGAGAGTGAATGAATGAATGAATGAATGAATGAATGAATGAATGAATGAATGAATGAATGAATGAATGAATGAATGAATGAAAACTTTATTTAACAGATTGCAGAATGGGTACAATACAGTACGGCTCAATACACACAATTGTTAAGGGGATGTAGACCAGAGAAAGACGTTTGTCTTGTTTACATCAGGGTTCCCCAGAGGCAATGATAGAGGCATAGAGAGGCAGATAGAGGCAATGATAGAGGCAATGATAGAGGAAATTATAGAGGGAATGATAGAGGCAGATAGAGGAAAAATGGTAGAGGAAATGATAGAGGTGGATAGAGGAAATTATAGAGGAAATGATAGAGGCAACGATAGAGGAAGATAATGCATTTCTGCACACCCCCAGTTTGCAGTCTTAAACAGAGCAACATGGACATATTAGGACAATATGCTTCTCATATTTTTTTGTTGGTTTTGTTTAAATTGTTTTTATTTTTATTTTATGGATTTTATTTATTTACTCTACTAAGTAAACAGGTCACATTGTAGATACGAGCCAAACCACAGAAGATAGAAGCCTTCCCAAAACCTCTTACCACGAAGTGGACTTATCATATCCATCTTCCTCTGTATGTTCTCCCCAGTGTTTACTGCAGAACAGTAATGGGACTGGGTGATTCATATTACTGACCATACACTCTGTATCAGTGATGACTCTTGGATGACTTGGAATGTAGAGCTATTTAACAAAGCAATAGAACCTTTAACATAATTGATATTACAGGATTTTATTCATCTGGATTTCTTAAGTTTTTGTTTGATTAATTGAAGACAGTGTGCACTTGAACACTTGAGCACTTGAAATTGGAAAGGGCTCACATCATCATCATCATCTTCTTCTTCTTCTTCATCTTAATCTTCTTCATCTTCATCTTCATCTTCATCTTCTTAATCTTTATCATCCGTTTTTCCTGAGAAGCACATTGAAGATATTCCTGACATATGGTCATAAGTCCCCTATAGGCTACAATATGTTGTAGTTTCTTCAACTTCGTCACGTTTAAAATGTATTTGTCAAATATAAAAGCACACGTACATTGCAGTGAAATGCTTACCCTGTCTGACCCCCCCTGGACTGTGCGGTAGTAATAATAATAAAACAGTAACTGCATACATAATTCTTTTTAAAGGGGAACTATCTTACTGTTTCTTTCACTATTTGGGAAATTTGACACAATTCCTGTGAGTCTATGGAACATGTAAGGTTTAAAAAAAAAATGCATTGTTTTGTATTTATAATCAAGTACTCTAAGCAGCATTTTTCCACTTCAAGATTTCAAGCTGTTTGTGGCTGGGCTCCGCCCATACTCGGAATGCGATTTGAGTGACAGACCCCCACCTGTAGCTCCGCCCATACTACTCTATTATCGGTAAAGTGAACCTAATACAGAAAAAAATATGCTGCACGCACACACACACACACACACACACACACACACACACACACACACACACACACACACACACACACACACACACACACAGAGACGGCTCCCTCCCCCGAGAGCGCCCACCCGTGCTAGCTCAGTGTTCTCTCTCTGTCTCTGACGGCTCCCTCCCCCGATAGCCCCCACCCGTGCTAGCTCAGTGTTCTCTCTCTGTCATCTTCAGCGTGGCTATTTAGCTAGCTAGCCGCTAACGTTAGTTTACCATGTAAATGAATGACTAGTCTAGGATGCAAAGCACTTTCACTTTTCACTGCACATAGAAACAGCGGGAGCATTTCGGGAGCAGCACATGTCCTGCGTGTTTTGCTCATACTATTTAAGTTAGGCTAACGTTAGGCTAACTCACTGCACTTCCTTCCTTGCTGTCTGCACTAAATAAAGGTAGATTGTGGGCAGTGGCTCCAACCACAGTGTGTGCGCCTGGTGGCAACAAACATAGAGGGGGCGGGCGTTATTATGCAGATGAGAATTGTTGGACGTCCAAGATGCTAAGTTTCAGATGACTCAGTTCAGTGAGGGAGAATATTGTGAGATGTGAATTGGAAGAATGCGCCAAAATGAGAATTAGAGACATAGACCCCATTAATATAAACCCACATAGCTACAACTCATACCTCATCGCACCTTACCCTAAGTACCCTAAATTGTACCTCATCCCATTTCTGCATTGTACTTTGTATTGTATTGTAACTCAGTTAAAAAAAATTTCCTACTCTGTATTGTATATTGTATATTATGTATATTGAACACTTTTGTTTTGAACACTTTTGTTTACACTTGTTACGTACTTTTGACTTCTATTTTATACTTATCTATTTTATTTTTTATCTAGCACACTCTCAGGAGCAGAACAGAAAATAGCATTTCATATGAAAGTATTCTGTATTTTTGTATGACAACTAATAAAGAAACGTGAAACTTGAAACTTGAGCTAGAAAACAATGCTAAACACTGGAAAAGGCCATTTATAAGATAGTTCCCCTTTAAATGAATTGTTAATGTATAAATGTCCTTAATTGAAAGTAAAAAAAATTCAACTTCACAGTCTGGACAATACCTGAACATCATATCTCAATCACTTGTACAACATTCTTCTTCTCCTTTTTCTTCTCCTTTAAGTATAGTTGTAATTGTTGTGTGTGTGTGTGTGGCCTATTGGGACTGTTGGGATTGTAAACCCTTGTGTTATAATGTGACTGTGATTACACAGTTAATGCTGGTAGAATTGGCTGCCTTCCAACACGTGACACATTTGACTGATTATACGGTAGACCGAATGCAGACTTGGCCAATCAGTGTGAGAGAGAGCGAGAAGCTTGTCCAGACAGGGCTCATGGCGTCACGTAAACTATCTTGTATGCCCACAACACAGACAGGTGGAAACAAGTGTCTTGAGTTTAAGCACCTTGCTTAATTTACAGCCTTGAGGCAGCACAGTTGGCTTAGTGGTTAGCACTGTCGCTTCACAGCAACAGGGACGACAGTGACTCGGGAGGTAGAGCAGCTGTCCCGGTAATGGGACAATGTGGATGGTCCCGGTTCGATTCCCGTTCCTCCCTGGCAGTGTGTCAAAGTATCCTTGAGCAAGACAATTAACCCCTAACTTCTCCCATTGAGCAGGTTGGCACCTTGCATAGTTGCCCCTACCGTCGGTGTGTGAATGTGTGATTGAATGGGTAAAATGTGAGGAACAAATTGTAAAGTGCGTTGGCACCATTTACCATTTACAGCAAGAATGTCCTGGGTTTGAACCAGGATGGGAGACTTTCCTGTGTGGAGTTTGATAGATAGATATCTTTATTTGTCCACTTACATGGAAATTTGTCTTTGTTGCAATCAACAAAACAACACAGTACAAATACACCATACAGGCACAAAAGACATCGGCCAAAAACAGCCCAATACATACAGTAGACAAAAGAAAAAAGCAACAACACAAACAGAGCATCAGGTACCTAACCGAAATGTGGAATGAAATACTTCTTAAATATGTTTTTTGGGGCTAGGGGAACTCTTCAGCACCTTCCAGATGGAAGCTTGTCAAACTCACTATGAAGGGGATGCAAAGAATCAGACAATATTTGCTGAGCCCTATTCCGCACACATATAACTGTGGTACATAACTCAGACAATTATCAGGTTTCCCTGTAACTTTACTGGCCATGTGAACGATCCTTGCCAGTTTGTTCTTATTCTTGGCTTCAAGGTTTCCATACCAGATTGAGATATCAAAAGTTATAACACTTAGACTGTAGTTTTAGTATTATAATTCACAACACCTGGTCTTGCAAAACAGAGCCTTTCTATCTGTTGCGGAAATGTAGGTTGACAGCTGCATCAACCATTTATTTGATTCATTCAAGGCAGTGTGCACTTGAACACACTTGCAATTGGGAAAAGCTCCTCACTTGTATTTTACACATCATCATCATCATCATCATCATCATCATCATCATCATCATCATCATCAGCATAGTTCTTCCTGAGAAGTAAGCATGTTGAAGATATTCCTTGCATATGGCCATACGTCCCCTATAGGCTACAATATGTCGTAGTTTTGAAGCTTTCAAAGGATTTCCTCTTTCTTCAGAAAGCTATCCTATTATCTGCGATATCCAATCAACATTATACAACGGCATGCAAATTTCTCGATTCTGATTGGCCATTTACACGTCTTTATTGGCAACAATCCACGGTCCTGGGCTCAGGACCCGCCCACAACCGAATCACATATCACTCCCCGGCTCACTCCGGGAGAAAACAAGATCGCGGACAACAAATGGTTATGTTGAAAGCACCATAACGACTAAATATGAAGCGATTCTGTCAAGGGGAATGTGTTAGTCCTTTAAACAATGTTGGATGATGTAATTGATGGGTCTTGAGTCAATCTAGAACAAAAGAAAAATCGCGGATTGATTGATTGATTAATTGATTGATTTAAATTTCTTCCTTCCTACTTTCTACTGACTGCAGCGTTCTCTCTCACACTGTCCGACGCTGGCGTACCCACAAACACACACACACACATACACACACACACACACACACACACACACACACACATACACACACACACGCACGCACACACACACACACACACTGTGACACACACACACACACACACACGCACACACACACACACACACACACACACACACACACACACTCCTGTCTGCAACAGCGGGGGAGTCAGACTGAGAGAGAAGCAGCGCTGTTTTAAGTGAGCATGGTCTATTGAATTGATTGATTGGTTGATTGCTAATTTTATTACTGTACCCCTGGTTTCCAACTGGTTAAGTTTAGGCTAAAAGAAATAAATAAAAAAATAGGGCGAAGAAAACGTTTTTTTCCTATAGGGCAAAGAAAACGTTTTAATTTGTTTTACCTACTTTATATAGAAGCATCTAAGAATGAAGTTCTATGGAAAGTAGGTCTGCATTCCCTTAACAATTGTGTGTATTGAGCCGTACTGTATTGTACCCATTCTGCATCTGGTAATAAAATTTTCAATCAATCATTCCAATAATACACAGTTGGATGTGTTAGTTGGTTGGATGCACTTCAAGCTGCTTCCACATGAGGCAACTTCTCTCAATCATTCCAATAATACACAGTTGGATGTGTTAGTTTGGTTGGATGCACTTCAAGCTGCTTCCACATGGAGGCAACTTGTCTTTTTTGTAGTTGTGGGAACTACTTTTTCTGGCGGATGGTTTTTTCAATAAATCTTCGATTAATGTGTGTTTATTGTATAGAAATAAGGTTGGATGAATCTGGCAGTTGTATAAAAGCTTTACACCACTTGTAGTCGTGATTTGTGACCAATAAACCATGCCTAGGGGGGTCTAACGACCCTCGGCTGCGCCTCGGGCCTAACGACCACCCCTAGGCATGGTTTATTGGTCACAAACCACTCCTGCGCGTGATGTAATGCTTAAATACAATACACCCCTGCCTACTAGTAAAGCCATGCATGAATAGTAACGAGAGAATGGAATTTAATTGTCTGTTATCCTGTTCCCACTTTATCCAACCAGGAGAGAGAACTCCACACTGCAAAAATGGTCTGACAAAAAGAAGAAGTAAAAACTAGTTATAAGCAAATGTGTCCTTGAAACAAGTAAAATGATCTACCAGTGCAGTAAACACATTTGGCTTGGCAAGACTTCTTGAAATAAGTACAAAAATATATAGGGTTCTCTCTCCTCATTGGATAAAGTGGGAAGGGATATCAAAAAAATTATTTTGTGTTTACTGCAGAACAGTACTGGGACTGGGAGACTCATGTTACTGACCAAACACTCTGTATCAGTGATGACTGTTGGAATGTAGAGCTATTTAACTCGTATTTTAACAAAGAAATACCACTTACAGCACCTTTAAGATAATTGATATTACAGGATCTTTTCATCTGGATTTCTTAAGTTTTAATTTGATTAATTCAAGGCAGTGTAGGCATGACTACACTGACAAGGCACTTGAAATTGGGAAAAGCTCTTCACTTGTATTTTACACATCATCATCATCCTCATCATCATCTTCATCATCATACAGAGTTCTTCCTCAGAAGTAAGCACGTTGAAGATATTCCTTGCATATTCCTTGCACTCCACCAGGGCCTTGAGGAGGGCGAGGAAAATCATGGCAGACCCCGCCCACCCAGGTCACGGCCTCTTCACCATGCTCCCCCACGGCAGGCGGCTACGGCTGCCCAAGACACTTAAAACCTGTCATAAACTTAGGTTCTTCCCCTCAGCAGCTCGCCTGGTAAACAAGTCAGGTGTCCCCCTGCTTATGGATAGGGTGACCAAATCCATATGATCCAAATGCAGGACAGCGTGTCGATTTTGCGGGATATTTGTTGAAATTGCGGGACAGGAATGAATATGTATACAATAATCATGTTTACATAATGTATTCATTTTGATCAAAATATAAGCATTTAATGTATTAAAAACACAATAGTGTTGTGTATTAATTGCTTATTATACTCATAATCACTGTATAGAAGAATACCACAATCCAACATGCTGTTAAATTACCTACCGACTCCTAGAGGTTATATGGCTATATAGAGTTAAGATACATGAACCCTGTGATCTCTCTTGTAATGTGATACTGAAGTGCATACATGTATTCATGGCTTGACATAAACTTTTTGGCTCACTAGCCACTGTGGCTAGTGGTTTTCCAAAGTCACTAGCCACTCAGCATTTTCACCAGCCAAAAATCCCTGCACTCGCGCCCCCACCCAAAAAGTAATAAATATAGGTCATTGGACAATGTAACTGCAAGCATTTGTTTGGACAGAAACATCTAAAATAATATCTAATCCAAAGTGTCAGTAGTGTGGTGTGTGATAAAATAACATCTAATCCAATAACATCTGTCCTCACCCGAACATCCCACCTGCCCAGACAAGTACAAACTTAATTAATCAAATTGTATAGCACTGTGATATAAAGTGTTACCAATATTTGCTTCGATGTCTAGTCCTCTATTCAGTGTGTGTGTGTGTGTGTGTGAGAGAGAGAGAGAGAGAGAGAGAGAGAGAGAGAGAGAGAGAGAGAGAGAGAGAGAAAGAGAGAGAGAGAGAGAGAGAGAAAGAGAGATATCTGGGGCAGCTGTCCATGGTGCTGAATATTTGCGAAGGGGCTGTGTTAGTCTGGAGCCTGTATGCTTCTTAATGTTAAATGAATGTGGCTAGCTAACACAGGGGTTCCCAAACTTTTCAGGCCAGGGCCCAGAAAATAAGGCGTCAGAGAGCCGCGGCCCAATGGACATCGTCAGGCTTTTTTTTTTTTTTTTTTTTTTTTGCCATGTGACCGATTTTTTAAGCCAAATATCACTTCAATCCTTTTAAGTTAGTTATTCATTTATATGTGCTATTTATGAGAGGGCTAACTTGTTGCAAAATAATAATGATAATAATAATAGCCTCATTAAAATACTATTGTTGCTTCGGTTGTTTTCAGCGTTTTATGTGCATAATCTATTATTTAGTTTGAAATGTTCGTTGAAATAAGTAGATTTTTCGTTTTTGTTTATTTATTAAGTTAATATAAAACCATATAGTCACATTTTAGAATACAATAGAATAGAATTTTAGAATACAACTAGAAACACTGTCCTGGCCTGCTTCTAAGTTCAGTGGCCTGACAAATTTTTTTTTTTTTTTTTTTTTAATTTTTAATTTTTAATTAATTTTTTTAATCATCTCGCGGCCCACCCGTGGCTGCTCGCGGCCCACCTTTGGGTCGCGACCCCGACTTTGGGAACCACTGAGCTAACAAACACCAGAATATTAGTTTAATAATACACGTTACATAATACATGTTAGTTTGTCTAATACTTACTTGCACATCCACAAATAGTCGGTGAAGGCCTGAAGGGTCTTCCTTTCTTCCCGATTGTGTGAACGTTGCGGAACAGCAGCTTCAACTTGTCCATCTGAGCTGATTTCATTGAGACCAGGGATCTGACCGCAACACTCTCCTCTAACAGACCAGTCTTCGCCCGCTTGGTAGCTAGAGTATGTATGTGGCCGTTTGATATTTCATGATCCTTTACCGTTTCTAATTTTAAATTGGTTGTGCCAATAACAAACGACAAGCTTTTGGACTTGTCAGTGCCAGACGCAGGGTATGGGGTAGACCTCGCATACAGTCACGTCATCCCCCAATAACCAATAACCAATAGCCAATAACAGCTTGCATATATACCGGCGGTAGACAGTACCTGGCGCGAGCTGTTTATTGCAGCGCAACTTGAGCGACCGGAAATAAACAGCTCGCGCCAGGTATATATAATGCGCTTGTGCTGGTTAGACTATAGGCTATGTTACATAACGTTACGTATGTAGTACTTGCGGTGCGTGCATTAGTGCATGTTTTGGGGATCAATGAGAGGACAAAAACAATAACAATAATTTTTTATTTTTATCTTTTTTCTGGACACTTATTGAAATGCGGGACAATATTCTTCTCTTGCGGCATGTGGGACAGAGGGCTGAAATGCGGGACTGTCCCGCACAAATCGGGACGTTTGGTCACCCTACTTATGGACGTCAAGTGAAAATTATCTGACATCCCTGTGGATTTGACCTATTTTAAACCCCTGCTCTCTTGAGATAGGTAAATTCCCATAGGCTGATTTACTCAGTATCATCACTTTACAAACCTCTTTCTGCTTGTCCTGTATGTAACTGTGTCATCCTCTGTGGCACTTCCGATTCCACCATATAAGTTATGAACACGTCATAAAGCTTTAAACGACAACACACAGTTTCTCCAATTACTTGGATAGAATCTTTTCTGTTCACTCCATCAGAGTTCTTCCTCAGAAGTAAGCACGTTGAGGGCGGCTAGGTGGTGTAGTGGGCAAGGCGCTCGCCACAAATGCAGGAGACGCTGGGTTCAAGCCCAGCTCTCCGCATTGCTATCAGCTTGGCTAGTCGTTCATACTAATACAATTGGCAGTATTAGGGGGTGGGAAGCTGATGGGTGGGGATTGGACGTTGTGGACAGCGACTCCTACAGGTTGGTTGGTGCGCCTGCGCAGCAGAAGCAGACCCCTGATGCTGAGAGATCGCGCTGTGCAGGTGAAAAGATGCGACGGCTGCTTCCTCGAGTACCAGAGGGGACACGTGATGTAAGGCTTCGTCCACATTGCAGCCGGCTTGTGGGAGGCATGGCCTAACAGCGTTCGAGACAGGGGAGGGTAGAATTGGACGGTACGAAATTGGGATGGGAGAAAATTAGAAAATGGGAGAAAAAAGTAGATAAAAAAAAAAGAAGTAAGCACGTTGAAGATATTCCTTGCATATTCCTTGCACTCCACCAGGGCCTTGAGGAGGGCGAGCAAAATCATGGCAGACCCCGCCCACCCAGGTCACGGCCTCTTCACCATGCTCCCCCACGGCAGGCGGCTACGGCTGCCCAAGACACTTAAAACCTAATCTGTAGACCGTTTTCGCCTAAAGGTACATGCCTAAGTAAATGGAAGATTGCTCCACTTCTGCAAGGTCAATTTGCATGTTCTCGGAATCTATGAACATCTAGGGACCTGGGGTATGTATTTCCAGTGTCAGAAATATTGTGTCTGTTACTAGGCTTGAGTAAATTGTGATGAAACAAAGGAGAATATAAATTATGATTTATGATTTTTGCATCTTTGATCAGAAATTTATACGGGTAGGAGAAAATGCTCACTGAGCTCATTCACCACCTTATTGAGATCATGTGTACAAAAAATCTAAGCAAATGAACCGCGGGAAGATGATTAAACAGAAGGATTTGTAGATACAGTAATTAATGATAATCGACTTTAATTATAAATTCATATTTGACCTTGAACTTGACCTTGACCTTATTATGGCCAAATCATACATCTATGGATAGGGAAAATGCTCCTCTTTCCAATGGCAGGGTTGAATATGGATTTAGTCATTTCTTGCGGTTTTTACGATAATTAGCATTTTCCGATAAATTTGTATTTCCGATAAATCGTATAAAACATCGGTAAAAATGAAAATATACACTTTGACTACTGTTTTTGATAGGGTTATGGTCTTTACTCTTGGCTACAAAAAAAACATTTAAAAACATTGACCTCTTAACATCCAAGGGCCCACAAGTGGACGATTCTTTGCCCACCTCTAGTGGCTCGGGTGTGCATTTCTTTTAATACAACATATAGATAGAATTAAAGCCCTATTTGTTGCCTGTCGATTGCCCTTTCAGGTGACAAAATCCGTTCAGCGGTTCTCGAGTTACATGCCGATATGTGAGGCGTGCCCCAAAGTACGCAAAAGTACACATTACCACCCCGACTCCCGGGGCTCTAGCTCCGTCAATCATTTGGCGATCTCGAAAATCTTTGCACAGGGTTGTAGCCAATGAGTGTGGCTTTCCAATGATAGCTACCCCATGATAGGATAATTGGGGATCTAATACGGTCTCTATTGATCGATTTATGATAAAGAAAAGAAAAGTCCCCTATAGGGGGACCTTAAGGCTTAACAGGTTAAAACCCGTCATAAACTCAGCTTCTTCCCCTCAGCAGCTCGCCTGGTAAACGAGTCAGGTGTCCCCCCCCTTTCCAGTGCGGCAGGGGAAAACACCATGAGCTACCTAAAGCTTTCTCAAGGTAGATACTGTGAGTCAGAGCGTGGTCCGTGGAGTCCAAGTAAACAGCCACAATGGAGAGAAAAGCTTGTGTGTATCGCCAATACCCTCAGCCATTATGGACGTCAAGTGAAAATTCTCTGACATCCCCGAGGATTTGACCTATTTTAAACCCCCGCTCTCTTGAGATAGGTAAATTCCCATAGGCTGATTTACTCAGTATCATCACTTTACAAACCTCTTTCTGCTTGTCCTGTATGCATGTGTCATCCTCTGTGGCACTTCCGATTCCACCATATAAGTTATGAACACGTCATAAAGCTTTAAACGACAACACACAGTTTCTCCAATTACTTGGATAGAATCTTTTCTGTTCACTCCATCAACACAATAGAGGGTCTAGTTTCAAGGGTGGATGTTTGCTGTTATCTGGTAATCACAGCGATACTCCAGTATCATTCACTCGCCCACTCAGTTTATTTTTTTTTATTTTTTATACGCCTTCCGAACATAAAGGAAGGAAGAAGGAAGTAATATCACCATATATTCTCTAGGCTGAGCTATAATAATACGTTAATGGTAACTTTCGGTTCCCTTTGTCTCTTTCTCATGAACTCACTTTTCATGACTTTTCCCTTTTTTTAGTGTATGTGTTGTGCTCATATGTGTGTGTGTGTGTGTGTGTGTGTGTGTGTGTGTGTGTGTGTGTGTGTGTGTGTGTGTGTGTGTGTGTGTGTGTGTGTGTGTGTGAGTGTGTGAGTGTGTGTGTGTGTGTGTGTGTGTGTGTGTGTGTGTGTGTGTGTGTGTGTGTGTGTGTGTGTGTGTGTGTGGTTGCATGTGCGTGTACATGTGTGCTTGTATGCGTGTGTGTGTGAGTGTGTGTGTGTTTGCACACGTGCCAATGTCTGCATACTGTGTATATGCAGGTGACCACATCGCAGGTGAACTGTGCAGCAGGAAGTGAGTCCTCGTAGCTACACCTGTCAACATATCTCTGTAGCCACTCATGTTCACTCATATCCTTCTCACTAGGCATGTGTCATTGTGTGCACACACACGTTTATAATAATTGTGTCTGACCTGAACTTAGAATGAACTTTATATCTATGTGTTATCAATAACATTTATTTATATAGCACGTTTAAACATGAGGCTTGTCAACCAAAGTGCTTCACATAGCTAAGCTAAGAACAAAGAAAAGTATAAAATAAACAGAAAAAGAAAAAATCAACGGATAGACAAAGGAAAAACAGAACAACACGTCAACAAGTAAGGCAACAGTCAAAGTGAGTCAGGGAAGGCCAGGCGATATAGGTGGGTTTTGAGTTTTGATTTAAAAGACTCGATGGAGGGGGCAGATTTAATGGACATGGGGATGCTGTTCCGGAGGTCAGGGGCTGCGACCGCAAAAGCACGTCCCCCCCTAGACTTGAAGTTAGACCTACGGGTGGTTAGGAGACCCTTATCAGCCGATCTGAGGGCCCTGGCATTGCTATAGGTTAAACTTTATGAAATTCCCTCATCTTATGATTGGACTGTTGTAACGGAGCGATTATGGGCTATGTTGTTGTTTGTTGATGAATAAATAAATGAATACATATAAAATACTTTTACTTGTGCTTGGGATGAATGAATTGTTGTTGATATTGCTATCTGAATCCTCTCACTAAGTTACCAAACAGCAGCTTCATATTACATTAAATTACTTATTAAAATTTGTATTACTCATTTAAGTTTACACTAATTGGAAGTGTACAATTGTAGATTGTCAAATTTATTGTGTGGATTCCGAGAAGCGTACATTTGTGGAGCTTTGTGGAGCCAAGCCCTTTTCTCTCAAAAGGTATGTACCAGCGCAGAGTTGTGTTTGCTAGAATACCTAAGTTCATGCTTTTTCCTATACGGCATGAAATATTGGCACTTGATACATCTACACTATCTCCTCTCTGGCTGGAGCCAAACTAGAGAAGGTTCATTGTCATTTAAATAGGAATCAGGCTTGATGGGCGGCTAAATGGCACAGTGGGCAAGGCGCTCGCCACTAATGCAGGTGATGCTGGGTTCGAGCCCAGCTCTCGGCATTGCTACCAGCTTGGCTGGTCGTTCATACTAACGCAATTGGCAGTGTTAGGGGTGGGTGGCGATCGGATGTTGTGGACAGCGACTCCTACAGGTCAGTTGGTGCGCCTGCGTAGCAGAATCAGGAAGCAACAGGGGCGGCGTGACCCTCCCACGCAGACCCTCGCCGCTGAGAGATCGCGCTGTGCAGGTGAAAAGATGCGACGGCTGCCTCCTCGTGTACCGGAGGGGACACGTGATGCAAGGCTTCGTCCACATTGCAGCCGGCCTGTGGGAGGCATGGCCTAACAGCGTTCGAGACAGGGGAGGGTAGAATTGGACAATACGAAATTGGGATGGGAGAAAAATTTTAAAATGGGAGAAAAGGTTGACCAAAAAAAAGGGAATCAGGCTTGATTATTATTTGAAATCTCTAGACTAAAATAAATGGTAGAAAACGAGAGTCTATTTTTACGTTTACTACTTTTATGTTTGTCCTCGACTATGGGGATGTAATTTAACATGAGTCAGGAAAATCTGCCATAGGCTATTATGTTTGGTCAAAATGCAATTACAGTAACAGGCAGGAATCCCTCAAATTAAATTATCTCATTTCACTTAATCAATTTAAATAAATGTATTGGCTATTACATTTATTTTCTTATTTTCTTACCTTTTGTTTTTTGTTGTTGTTTTTTCCTTCTCTTTGGTCTTTGTTAACAGGGGGTACTTGTAAAAGAGGGTTTGCTCTCAGAGTGTAGAGTCTGTAAAAAACAAAGGTTTTATACTTTATACCATTCTGTGGCTTTGTGTCATTAAACTCTTAACTTTGGTTTAATGGAACTTTTGACTTGTTGATTCCACACAATGTGGTGCTATTTCTTATATTTCAATGCATAAATCAGGTCTAAGTATGTACTTAAAGTTAGAACTACGTTGGCACTCATGTAAGGCTACTTTCAGTAGATCTGAATCTAGTTCACTGAATAATGACAAATGATTTTGAATGAAAGGACAAATGTATAGGAAGAAGTTACAACTTTTAACATTTACTTTCTCTCTAACCAGTGCTATATTAAATAATTATGTAACTAGTGCAAATCATGTGTTTATTAAATGTATTTAGATTATTTGATATTATTGACGGTGTACCCCCATTTTCAATAATGCAGAGTAGGCTACAATAGTCAAAAAAGAAATGCAAAAAATAACAAAAACAAAAACAAAGATACATTTCCCAATGTTATCAGGGAGTCAATATTTAAAGTGCTTTGTAGGTTATTCCACGAGTCCGGAGCACAAAATCTAAAATCTAAAATCAAAAGATTGGAATTCAGCCAAGGAGGATGTTGTAATCCAGTCCAAAGAGCTCCTACAATGAAATCTAGTAGAAATCAAGTAATGCAAATTGATAATTTGTTTAGGTGCGCTTTGTAAATAAATATGTACAAGTGATCTTGCAGCACAGAGAGAGAGGATATATGAATAATATATTTAAACACTTTGGCGACCGCTGGGATGCGTCTAATTTAGTGCTTGAGGACCAGGGTTTGTCAACAGACCGGTGTCTTTTTGTACAGGTATATCTATACTTTATACTTTATAGTATTGCTATCTGTCCATTCTCATTGTCAATTGAGTTCATAAACCGTCCCTTCAAAATGGCTTAAAAAAAAAATGCATCAATAGGTTGTCATTTTATAGCGCCGTGAATATAAGCTTTATCGCAGATTTTGTCTCATATATTTTCTGGAAAGCTAGTTATGGAGCTAAAAACTGCTAACGTTATATTCAACGGCATTTCCGTTTTATATATGCTAAAGAAATAACTCAAACTGCATATGATCCGGGCTGTCCCAGAGCATGTATGCATGAAGGGGGGGGGGGGGGGGGCGGGGGACGCCATTTAGTATTATTGATTACCAATAACAGTGTCTGTGTAACTAGCCACATTCACTGATCTGCTGCTTGCGTTTTACAGCAAGCTCCGATCCGGCTGTAATTTAGGTGAAAAAGGTCTTACCGTGAGCCCGTGGGATACCCCCCAGCATTTCCCCGTTATCGATCGGCATCTGGTAGATCGATATGTCAATTGGCTGATGATAAATCCCATTATTCGGTGAAATCTGCGATTCGAAACGTGAGCCACAGTACATTGTGCTGGTTCAGGATCCGGCTACAATGATACTCCATTGGAAGATTTTATTTTTTTTTTTACATTCGCCCACAGGGCATACTGCAGTGGAGCGATGGCGCCCTTAAGAGGATCTGGCCGGTATTGCATGTTCTCGATTCCACAGACGAGGGTAGATCTGCAGAGCCGGTCGGGGATCTTGAGCCGGTTATTAAAATGGAATAACAGCAATAACAAATACCACGGCCATACGTGCCTCTGGTCCACAGCGCATGGCACCGAAACACGTATAAACTCGTGGCTGGTCCTTAACACTTTAAAGACCGTCCACGTATATATACGTGTTTCGATTCCATGCGTTGTGGACCAGAGCCACGTATATAGCCGTGGCAAGTTGTTATTGTTTTATTTCATATTTATAACGCTATTAACGTCCGCAATCGAGATGCATGACCTACCCACATATTTGATTTTCTAAACATGCTGTGAGGATTGGTTCTTTCCCCACCACAGGCTTCTTAAAGTACTGTGATGATTGGTCCGTTCCCCGCCACACGCTCCGTTCCTTTAAGGTACTTTGTTGATTAATTGCATTCCCCGCCACACGCTCCGTTCCTGTAAGGTGCCGTGTTGATTGGTGCTCTCCCCGCCACACGCTTCTGGAGCAAGTATCAATTCCATCCCGCAGCTGTCACAGCTTGTAATCAGCGCCCTGTGGCTTTATATACCCTGATCCCCCTACTATCGATGTTGGATCGTTCTGAATACTCCTGCATTTGCCTGCCTTCCCCGTCGCTGTTTGCTGTCTTTTGCTCTCCAGGACTTTCGTGGAGAATCCCTGTGGAGAACCTGGTTTCCCGTTCTGAGCTGCGCCTCGTTATCTGCCCGCTTTACGCATTGCGCTCTGGTGAGTTTTTGGAAACAGTTCTTTTGGATCATCAGTTTTTTGTGTGTTTGTGAAACACCGAAGAGATCCCGTTTTTGTTTTTACTGTTCTCACCTATTTTTGTGTTGGATTTACACTTTGGATTACCGTATTGTTTTTTCTCTGGACTCTGCTAACTGTGTGTGGTACACCGAAGATCAAGTCACTTGGATATATACTGGATCAGTCACCTCTCTGTTTCTGTTGTGCGCTGGGCTAACTCAGATTTCTCTCTCTCTCCGTTTCCACCGGGAGTGAAAGCTGGGAGGATCTGCAGAGCCGCTTCAGACGTCACAAGCCAATTCCTCACCACCACCTACTGGGAGTATCTGCAGAGCCGCAACAACCTTCACATGCCAGATTCCCCGTTTGTTCGGTTGCTCAACTTCATTCCGTCTTGTAACTCTGAAAATAAATACGCCCTTGCTTTGGCTAACTCTGAACAACTCTCTCTGTGCCGTTGCGTTTGAGGTCGGTTACAAACCCTAACACATGCAATACCGGCCAGATCTGCTTAGGGGCGCCATTGCTCCACTGCAGTATCATTGAGGGCGATTGTAAAAAAAAACGTTTACAGTCTGTGGGCGGATCATATGAGCCTCGATTCCAAACGAAGACCCTCCATCTTTGATCCCGTTACCGAACGCATATTTCAGCCTGGAATAATGGGATTTATGATTAGCCAATGGACATATCGATCTACCAGAATCCGATGACTAATGAAGAAATGCTGCCGGCGATCACATGGCCTGACGGTAGGATACTATTCCCCCAAATTACAGCTGGATTGGACATTGTTTTAAAACCTAACGTGATTGATCACTGACATTGGCTACCTGAACACACTCTATTGCTAATCAATAATACTAATCGGCGTTCCCCGCCGCCCCCATTTCATCCATAGATGCTCTGTAATAGTCCGGATGCTACGCAGTTTGTTTTATTTCATTCGTATATATACAGCAGAAATGGCGTTTGATATAACGGCGCCAACGTTTAGCCTATTATCTAGCTTCCTGGAAAAAAGACGAGACGAAAAGCGCGATAAACCTTATATTCACGACGCTATAAAATGACAACCAACCGATGGATTTTTATTTTCTTTAAGCCATTATGAAGGCACGGTTTATGCACTCAAGTGACAATGAGAATGGACAGATAGCAATACTATAAATTATATATATAGCTCTTAGAAAGTACATCGGTTTGTAAACAAACCTCTGTCCTCTAAGGCATAAATCGCCGCAAGACTGTGGTCGCCAAAGTGTTAATTTGTATTTTGTGTTTATGCCTCATTTCGGGCTTATTTTTCCCCTTCCTGATATCTGCCAACAGCGCTGTCAGGAGTGCACACTGCGCCGCAATATATATATATAGCTCTTAGAAAGTACATCGGTTTGTAAACAAACCTCTGTCCTCAGGGGTGGACCTAGCACATTTGGCGCCCTAGGCGAGATTCACCACTGCACCACTTTTTTTAAAAAAAATTTTGCTCAGTGCAGTTTTGGCGCACCCCTCTATATCTGCAACCATTATTTTTACATAAAAAAAATTCTAACATAAGGGAAAATGAACCAAAAATCTAAAACGGTCGGTCGGTCTGAGCCTCCCCCCCCCAAAAAATTATCAAAACATCGCCGCGCTACCAACCGGTTAACCCTTTTCACTGCGACAATACACCGAAGGTTAACCCTTTCACGACTGTCGGTTGTGTGATAGTAAAGGGTTAACCCTCTGTCGTGTGGCAGTGAAAGGGTTAACAGTTATACAGTAAAGTACTGCACCTTTATTTTTTACAAGCAAGAACAAGAGCTAAGAATAAATGTAAAGTGCACAATAAAGAATTAAAACTAATAAACAACTTAGCTAACACACAATAATAATAATAATAATAATAATAATAATAATAATAATAATAATAATAATAATAATAATAATAATAATAATAATAATAATAATAATAATAATAATAATAATAATAATAATAATAATAATAATAATAATAATAATAATAATAATAATAATAATAATAATAATAATAATAATAATAATAATAATAATAATAATAATAAATAATAATAATAATAATAATAATAACAAACAATAAAATAACGTGCAAATTTGCTTTAAAAGAAAATTATGTATTGTAAAATATGTTACACATATATAATCAAAATGCTAAATAAACAAACAAATAAAAAAAAATTACAAATTCACTTTGTCTAAAGAACTACATTCCACTCCCTATCATCACACTTCAAGGTTAGCCTGTAGCTCCTACTGGTTTCCATTTACAGTGCAATCCTTCTGGCCTTCCTCGCTGCAAAGTCATCAATCACATCAAATTGTCCAACTCCTGAGCCAGCTCCTTCCCATCCAAATCAGATTGCCCTCCATGGTTTAAGGTGTGTACAAGTGCCTCTGCTTGCTTCATCAGCTCTTGGTGTGGCCGGTCTTGGAAGTTGTACAAAATTGCATACCTTTCACCTTGGCACGTTTCTCGTCTTCTTCTTTTCTTATCTTTTTAAACTGGATGGCCGGATGGCTTTTGCCTCTTCATAGTTTTCTAACGTTAGTCTTTCTTTCCTCAACGCTCAATTCTATAAACACTTGACCGATACCCATCAATGCACAGCGCTCTAGCATGTTCTGACTGTGAACACCTAAAGCTGAGGCTCAGACCGACCGACCGTTTTAGATTTTTGGCTCATTTTCCCTTATGTTAGAATTTATTTTATGTAAAAATAATGGTTGCAGATATAGAGGGGGGCGTCAAAACTGCGCTGAAAAAAGAAAAAAATAAATATATATATATATATATATTTTTTTTTTGTCGCCCGCCTCTGGGTGGCGCTCTAGGCGACCGCCTATATCGCCTGTAGGAAGGTCCGCCCCTGTCTGTCCTCTGAGGCATAAATCGGCAAGACTGTGGTCGCCAAAGTGTTAAAGTTGCTGTTCAAGTCAGCTTCATCACAACAGAGGCAGAACAACAATGCATAATTTGAACAACGTTTGAACCAAATGAGTGTGGAGGGCCATCTAAAGCTAAAGGACATCTTCACTCTGGATGTATCTGATTACATTTTCTTTTCTGCAACACTGAAGTTTTTGACTGGTCACTGGAAGTTTTGGAGTACGTGTAATGTGTCATCATACCATCATGGGGGCTACTTCCTCTATGATTCAAGTGCACACACGCTCCTCAGCTAGACATAAACATTGCGCTCTGATCCACACTTTTTTGGGGGGAAATCTTGGGGAAGTCAACTCTAGCAGAGGGGGGGGGGGGGGGGGGCATTTGTCAATAACCTACTGAATGTAAGGACAAAATAAACAGGCGTAAATCTTGCTGAAGATTAGCTGTAGCGTTTGTCATAATAATAAGAAACCCTGATCTTGTTTTGCATGCCTGCCATGGGCGAGATGAAAGATTTATTTTACTTTTGGATTTATACTGGGTGCAGACTCTTAGACATACAACATTAAAAAAAGGACAAATCTGCATTTACAAATTATAAAATGCTTATTTAATGCAGGAACAGACAACATGAGCAATCCTAAAAGAGAAACCCTTTAGCTCCAAGCTATCCAGTGACAGGGCAGTAGTGGGAAGTTATGTGACCAAGCATCTCTACACTCGTTTGTGTGGAAAATCACTTTAATTTGAACAATACAGGACCATTATATAACTATAAAAGAAGGAATCTCTCTGTCTGCAAGCGTTTCTGACCTTCTCATATCTTGAGAGCCGTTCATGTGATCGACTTCACCCTCAGCTGGTGTATTACTGAGGACCCAGGGGAGTGCAGTGTTCGACATTGGTGCCATTTGGCCAGATGATGGCACTATAAAAATAAATGTTAGACTCCAATCGACTTCATGCTTGAGAATGATGCATGCAGCCATACCACGTTCTTGAGAACGCTACAAGCAGCATTCCGGGGTAGGCTGGTAAAGCTATGCCTCCTGAAGTGTGTAAACGGAAGTACAGGAAGTACCAGCTACAGGCTTTCCGGTTTCGACAAAACAATTATAGAAACGTGTGAAGTGCACAATATTTCCTCGTTTAAGCCACTGCAACGGCTTTGCCTGAAGAATTTACTACATGACCGGGACGTTCTAGCTTGTTTGCCGACAGGATTCGGGAAAAGTTTGGTCAGTTCGGAGGCAGCTTCCAGGGGAAGTACATACACCGGAAATTCACACTTTCGATCGTAGTGCTTTAACAGTCTTTATCTCACGGAGGAGATAAAACTGGGAACGAGGTTAATTCCGGGTTAGGGTCCGAGTGGGCATGCATTCTGAATGGCCACACGCTCTCAATGGCCACACCCTCCAAAACCGCTGCGAGCAGCAATACCAGGAGCCAAGCAATCCGACTGTTCCGAATGGGCACGCGTTCCGAGCGGGCATGCACTCTGAATGACCACACCACGAATGAGCACTACATTAGTTCCCTACAATTTGGAATCATGGGACAGTCTAGATGAAACCATACAATTTGTGTTTTCCTGTCTTTGTGCTTACCTGTCTTCGTGCTTACCTCTGTGTGTGTGCATGTGCTGATCACACAACAAAAATAGAAAGCCAAACTTCTTTTTATTGTACTGTACTCGTGCTGTATGATGACAATACATTTTTTATCTAATCTAATCTAATCTAATCTAATAGGCATATGAGATTGAAACCTTGCAGTAACAGCCCCTTGGTGGAAACTAACTCCCAACTAACTCCCATGGTATTTCTCTTTCGGGGTCACATGGTGCTGGTGAGTGGAAGGTTCGCAGCTCCAGGCTGGTCAGAAGACAGGTGCCAAGCGCAAAGTGCTTGCCAGTAGCTTGTGTGAACCTGTTATAATTTATGCCTGTGTGCAACCCTCTTTGTTATATAGCGAATTATGTGTTGACAGCCCATGTGTTGTTGTGTCAGGATTTTCTCACGTTTCCATTCAGTTGTGAGAATTGACTGTATATAACAGACCAATCAGTTTATCTCCTTTTTATCGACAATCACAGACAATCAATTGCATGCCTACACTTTGCTTGCAAGACTGCATGCAGTTGAAATGTTTGAGAAATGCATGTAGCCTATACGTAGAGAGGCTCTGCGATTACAAACCCTTACATACACAACCCCTTACATACACAACCCCAAGTTATACCCACAACCGCTTACATATACACAACCCCTTACATACCCACAACCCCTTACATACACAACCCCTTACATACCCACAACCCCTTACATACACAACCCCTTACATACCCACAACCCCTTACATACACAACCCCTTACATACACAACCCCTTACATACCCACAACCCCTTAGATACCCACAACCCCTTACATACACAACCCCTTACATACCCACAACCCCTTAGATACCCACAACCGCTTACATACACAACCCCGTACATACCCACAACCCCTTACATATACACAACCCCTTACATACCCACAACCCCTTAGATACCCACAACCCCTTACATATACACAACCCCTTACATACCCACAACCCCTTACATACACAACCCCTTACATACACACAACCCCTTAGATACCCACAACCGCTTACATACCCACAACTGCTTACATACACACAACCGCTTACGTACCCACAACCGCTTACATACACACAACCGCTTACATACACACAACCGCTTACATACACACAACCGCTTACATACACACAACCGCTTACATACCCACAACCCCTTACATACACACAACCGCTTACATACACACAACCGCTTACATACACACAACCGCTTACATACCCACAACCCCTTACATACACAACCCCTTACATACCCACAACCCCTTACATACACAACCCCTTACATACCCACAACCCCTTACATACACAACCCCTTACATACCCACAACCCCTTAGATACCCACAACCCCTTACATATACACAACCCCTTACATACCCACAACCCCTTAGATACCCACAACCCCTTACATACACAACCCCTTACATACCCACAACCCCTTACATACACAACCCCTTACATACACACAACCCCTTAGATACCCACAACCGCTTACATACCCACAACCGCTTACATACCCACAACCGCTTACATACCCACAACCGCTTACATACACACAACCGCTTACATACACACAACCGCTTACATACCCACAACCGCTTACATACACACAACCGCTTACATACCCACAACCCCTTACATGCCCACAACCCCTTACATACCCACAACCCCTTACATGCCCACAACCCCTTACATACACACAACCCCTACCCACAACCGCTTACATACACACAACCCCTTACATACACACAACCCCTTACATACCCACAACCCCTTACATACAGTACACACAACCCAAGATCTCTTCACACGCACATGCAAGTCAAGGATTACCTACATGCAACAAGGTGTACAAAATGAATTTGTAAGGCCCGACAACACACGTTAATGTCCCCATGGGCCGGACACGTCTTCTTTAAACAAGTCAAGAAGAACATCACAATAAATCAAGAACAAAACAAAAACACCATGAAGTCCAATTTTTTTTTAATAAATAAATTAATAAATGAATGCAACACTCCCAGACATACCGCACGTGAAGGTACGAAAAAACTCACTAAAAACCTAGCAATAGGAAAAAAGCACCACAGGCAATGTGGAGGGGAGAAACCTTAGAAGGGCCTTCTTAGATGTTGGTGATAGTAGTGTTGCTATAAAACAGGTGAAAAAGCTGGTAAGCATGTACATATACGTGTAATGAAACACAAATAAGTACATGCAATAGCAACTGGGGTACATAAGAACATTTTGAAAGATTGAAAATAGAGCTGATGACGGATCCATTTGAAAAAACCCTCAGCTCTGAACTCGGCAGAATCTGCACCTGGCTCAAACTATCATTACACCTGGCCCTGGGTAAAACAGAATCCATTCTCTTTGGATCAAATAGCAAACTCAGCGAGGCCAACGGCTTCTCTGTTACAGTGGGTGACATTATTGTCACAAGGAAAGATGAAATTACCTACCTGGGTTCCATCCTAGAGGCAAATCTTTCCTGTGACAAAATGGCAACCAATGTAATCAAAAAAGTCAACCAACGAACAAGATTTTTTTTTTTTTAAGTCAAGGTTCGGTACGGGTTTTCGGTACAGTGGGGGAAAGTTTGTCTTTCCATGTTCCACTCAGGGGTGATGTAGGGTGCAGTAACTAATTGTACTTGTAGGGCTCAGGGCTGTCAACGAATATTCTATATTGAAATTACTAATCGACTTGTAAAAAAATAAATAATAATAATAATAATTATATTAGTCGTTGGTTAACATACCGTTGTATTCGTTCGGTACACAGCCGTTTGGTACGGTACACACTGAAACGGTTCGGTACGGATACGTGTACCTTTACACCCCTAGAATACATACAAAATCTAGACGGTTAAATAAATGTTGTAGCTTTCACAGCTGTCTGCGGCCTGAATCTTTCATCTAACATCTTTTCATTGAATTAATTCACACAACACAGTTCATCAAACTGTCAGGATGAAGAGACCAACCCATTAGGCATCATCTTACATTCCTGCTTTGTGAACAAATGTCCAACTGGTGTCGCCATTGGTGCAACGTGTTGGAGCATGTCGAGTTTGCGTCATGCCTGATTCCCATGAATCTTACTTATTGGCATCTGGCCAGCTCTTCTTCCAAGAATGTGACAGACCGAAGGCAAGTAATACATGTGGTAGAGGTTCCGCTTATGTCTACCTGCAATAATACACCTTTGGATCAAGGAAGGCAGTGCCTGGTTTACAATATTAAAACATTGCCATTGCTGTGATTATTGGTGTTAATTTATTGTAGCTGGCAGTCTGAGAGCTGATTGTTTATTTTACCAGGAGGTCTCATTAAGAAGATGCTGGTGAGCAGGGGGGGGGGGGGGTGTATAGGTATGGGAATGGTACAAAAGCACAACTTGAAAATGTCTAGGTTCTGTGCAGGATGGTTTCATTCATAATTGATTGATTGATTAATTTGATTGTGGATTAGAGACATCATCCAAGGGATAAAAACATGATAAAATGCAAGCACTTATTTCATAACAATCATAACAATAATAATAATAACAATTCTATTATTCATAATAGTAATAATACAAAATAATAGTTTGCTTTGAATAAGTATTAAAATAATCCCTGTTTCTGATAAACAAGGTATTTTACGTGTTGTACATGGACTGTCATGTCTAATCTGTCATGTTTGAACTTGTTCATGAATTAAACCATGTAATCAGTTTAAATGAGCTGTAATATGAAACACTTGTAAAGCATTCAGTCTCATTACACAGCTTTTTTCTCAACTGTGCCCATGTCGAAATTTGAAAACTCATTATTGAATGAATGAATGAATGAATGAATGAATGAATGAATGAATGAATGAATGAATGAATGAATGAATGAATGAATGAATGAATGAATGAATGAATGAATGGCTGCATTTCTATAAGACCACTTCAACGTTTTAACAGTTTAGGGTCAAAATACAGCTCTGACTTGCTTCCACCATATGTCCCCTCTAGACCTCTTAGGTCATCTGCGACCGGTCTTCTAACTGTTCACAGATTTAAAACAAGACATGGTGAAGCAGCTCAGTTATTATGCCACACATAAGTTGGAACAAACTTTTGGACGATCTCAGTTTTGCCTGAACGCTGATAAAAACCTTTTATTGCCTTTAAATAAACGTGTGCTACTGTGGTTGCAGCCCGCTGATCTTAGATTTCTTTTTGTATGCTCTTTTAGGCTCTTCATCATCTCTTTGTATTTCTTAGTATCTATTTCACTTACTGTAGAGCACTTTGAATTGCCTCTGTGTATGAAATGTGGTTCAGTTTAAATACATTTGCCCGTAGCATTTTTCTTGTACTAATACAACTCAAAGTGCTTCACCGTGGAATGACTGGATACATCTTTTCAGTATTGGTGGCTCCGATGGGATTTGAACCCCTAACCCTGGCAACAACAACAACAATAACAACAACAAGTGGAGGAACATGCAATAAAAACACAACAACATGCAAAAACAAATCTAGACTAGAGGATTGTGTTTTTAGATATGTTGTAGACTTTTAAGTCATCCGATTCTTTCTTGAAATCCTCCCTCCTGTACGTACAGTAAGTAAGTAAGTAAATTATATGATGACATGGCACAATGCCAGGCACTCATCCACAGATTGCATCAAACTGTTTTCTCTTTTTCTTTTGTATTAGCGTGAGCATCACTCACGTGAGCATATTACTTTCTTGTCACTCTTGTACTTTTCCACTCGTATCGTTTAAAACTTTTGTGTTATTTCTTTGAGGTGACAAACGCTCACTTGTGAAAGATAAATCACAAATATCAGCGGATGGTATTGTCAAGTGCTCATGGTGATTTCCCGCTACTGACTTCCCCAAGTTGTGCAACAATGTATCGTGACTCATTCCCAGAGCTTTAAAAGGAGCAGCTTCCCTCCTCAGCGGCAGATTCAAACAACAGCCTCACAGAGAGCAGTCAAACCAAGAGGAGAGGAAGAAAAGAGCCGGATAACTGAATAAAAGACAAATATAGAAGAAGGAAAAAAACTTTTTGAAGGTCATTCTTCACTATTATTCAGTATTTTAGTTACTTTAGCCCCAACAAAGTTGAAAATGATGTGCAGAAGAATCACAGTAACTTTCATGATCGTGCTCCTGTCCTTTCTGGCCATCTCTGAAGGTAAGAGATCTTTTTACACCCATGCATTGATCAAGTATATGACAATAATCTGTTCAGTACTCTGTATAGTGTGTATTTGTGTTCACAAGTTAAACACAAGTTATTCATTCCATTTAGACCTAAAACGCCTGCTAATAATGCATTATATAGCCTGGATATACACACAAATGTGTTTCCCGGTTTCAATGGGTTAAAGAGAGAAAGACTAGGGAAGATACTCACTATAATTAAATTAGTACCAACAGTGTGACATGTGACCCTGTTTGACCCCGTTTGACCCGTGACCCCCAACAGGGAGAAGCCTTGGTGTGGAGCTTCGCTGCAGGTGTATCCAGACAGAGAGTCGTCCTATTGGCCGTCACATAGAGAAGGTGGAGCTGATACCTGCTAACTCCCACTGTGAGGACACTGAGATCATGTGAGTCCTAAGCGTCCTAGTTATCATCCCATCTCAAGGTGTCCAGTTTCCAGTTTCACATTTTTCCGGGTGCTGGAACATGGGTGAGAAATCCACTCAAAGACGTGCTCCAGTACCCGGATGAACCTATGACATTCGCCTGCATCTCGACATAACTGTGAACAAGGGCCTGCCCTCAATGACTTTCATAAATAATAATTTATGAACACTGACACAATGGCTGCTGGCTGCGTTATAAGACTGCATTCTTAGAATATTTGAGAGTTTTTTTTTTTTTTTTTTTTTTTTTTTAACTCTCTCTACTTCTACTCCCCCTTGCCCCTGCTTCCTGTTCTGACATGGTCTCTACTCTTTGTTGTTATAGTGCCACTCTGAAAACCACCGGCCAAGAGGTCTGTCTGGATCCCGAAGCTCGCTGGGTTAAGAGAGTCATTGAGAGGATCCTATCCACGTAAGTACTGTACAGATCACTCACCCACAAGCACTCAGACTCAGACAACGAGTACTGTAATACCCACTGTACCCATACTTGGGATATGGAAATAAGTCAGATGAACTGATCGGCTTTGGCTCGTTATTAAATAAAATAGCCTAATATTTCCTCACAAGGACTGAATCTTTTGATGATAAACAATTCTGTCTTCCTGTCTATTTCTCTCCATATAGCAGACGCTGAAGACGTGCAGTGGGACACGGTCGTGGGATTTTGCACTGTTACGAGAAGAACGAAGAGTATTCATTTCTTAATATACTGACATGAAGTTCTTGTCAGCAATACCAGCACATTGTACTTCATTGGAATTAGCAGATTACTTCTGTGAAAAGTGAAAAGTAATCTAGATTTTGTCCACTCAGGAAATGTTTGTGTGAATTATTATTTTATTTTCTATTTTTTTTATTTATCAAGAATAGTTGACATTATTTATAACATTTCATGTTTTGTTGTCTTTTGTTGTTGTTGTTGTTGTTGCTGTTGTTGTTTTACTGTATTGCTTGTCATCTTTGATGACTGGTGGTAAAATAGTACTGCTAGCCGAGCCATATTGTTTAAAATAATATTACATATTTATTTATGTATTTATTTAGATCTATTTATTTGTATTTAACGGTCCTGTCAGCATTGTATGACAAATAAAAAATTTGTAAATGGGATTGCATTTCATTCTCTTTCATTAACCTATTTATTAATTATATATTTCTATACCCTTTCTCCTGGTCCCTCCCTCCACTAAATTCTGGTCTTCCTTAACTCTGACCCGCCTCTAATATTAGCCAGTCGTCTGCCGGTCTATGGATCTGTCCGTCAATCCATTTGTCATGTCCATCCTTCCCACTAAGAAATGTACATGATAGAGACATAAAATATGCCACAATTATAAATATTGGAGTGTGAATGCATCACAACAAATATCACACTAATCAGCCAGAGGGTGGCACTACAATCAAAGGTCCAAATGTGGGTAGAATGAGGAAACATGGAAAGTCAAGTGGGAGGTTTGAAAGTGATGGGGAACAGATGGATGTTATGTTAGTACAGCGAGTCCTGAGTATAGTTTGTCCTCGCCAAGGTACTATAGGAATACAAGTCCTGGAAGTAGTTTGTTGTTGTCACAGGGAGAACTTGAACTGATGTATTGGCCTACATCAAACCCACCAAGTCCAGTTAGAAGAGAAAGGGAAGAATCAGAAGCTAGAAGGAGAATATTTATCATGCAGGTTGGAATGAAACTAATTGGCAACTCAGAGGATGGTGTTTTATGAGATTCGGTTGAAGTACAGGAATGGTTGGAAAGCAGGGAAAGTGAAAGAAAGGAGGATTAAGAGGAGTGGTCTGATCATTGTCGAGTGTGTGTCTTTTTAACAACAGAGTGAGGTGTTGATTGATTGATTGATTGAAAACTTTATTGACCATAAAATACTCCATAATCAGTCCAAAACTGATAAAAATCTTTTATATGATTTTAACTTATAATATTGTTACGGGGGGCTGCGGTAGCAGAACCCAATAGCAGAAACACAGGGAGAGAGAGAGTGGAGCGGTTTAGGATATTTATTCCAAAGGTACCAGGCGTCAATATACAACAGGGAATGTGCAGAATGTTTCAAGTTTCAAGTTTCTTTCTAGTTGTCATACAGAAGTACAGAATACTTTCATACAAAATGCTTCTTACTGTTACGCTCCAGAGACTGTGCTAGACAAGATAGTATCAAATAACATAGTATAGCATGTAATTTAGAAGTAGAAAATGAGGTCACAGTGTTCAGTATAGACATATGTACAATGTTCGATGCAGAATAGACGTAACTGAGTTACCATATAATATACAATACTATGCAGTGTACTAATGTACAGTACTATATAGTGCAAAGCAGAAATGGGATGAGGTACAATTTAGGTACAATTTACAGTAAGGTGTACGAGTTGTAGTGCAATCCTTCATCAATAAATATAAAGTGTGGGGAGTGGGTGCTACAGTGTGTTTGTTTAAAGTGAGTGTGTGCTATAAAGTGTGTGGAGTGGGTGCTACAGTGTGTTTGTTTAAAGTGAGTGTGTGCGTGTGGATGTGTGTGCTATGTGCGTTTGATGGTTGTTGTTGTGTAGTGTTCATTGTTCGTTTAGCAGCCTGATGGCCTGGGGATAGAAGCTTCTTCTGAGTCTTTCTGTGCTCGCCTTGAGACTCCGGTATCGCTTGCCTGACCGCAGCAGTTCAAAGAGGCAGTTGTTCGGGTGACTGGAGTCTTTAATGATTCTCTTAGCCTTGCCCCTGCAACGCTTGTTGTAAATGTTCTGGAGGGTGGGGAGCCCCCCTCCAATTGTGCGTTCGGCTGAACGTGTCACTCTTTGTAGTCTGCTTCGGTCTTGTGCAGTGCTATTCCCAAACCAGGAGGTGATGTTGCCAGTCAGGATGCTCTCTATTGTACATGAGTAGAAGTTCTTAAGGATCTTCTGACTGACTTGGAACTTCCTTAGGCGCCTGAGGAAGTAGAGGCGTTGTCGTGCCTTCTTCACAACACTGTCAATGTGTGTGGTCCATGTCAAGTCCTCGGATATGTAGGCTCCGAGGTACTTAAAGCTGTTGACTCTCTCAACCGGTGCCCCGTCGATGCTGAGGGGGCTGTAGTCCTTGGCCCCCGACCTCCTGAAGTCCACAATCATCTCCTTTGTTTTGCTGACGTTCAGGGAGAGGCTGTTTTCCTGGCACCATCCCGCCAGGACCTTGACCTCTTCCAGGTAGGCCCTCTCGTCGTTGGCAGAGATCAGGCCCACCACCACTGTGTCGTCAGCAAATTTGATGATTGTATTGCTACTCTGCTGAGCCACACAGTCGTGTGTGTACAGGGAGTAGAGGAGGGGACTCAGAACACAGCCCTGGGGGGCCCCTATGTTGAGGGTGATGGATGAGGAGGTGCAGTTGCCTGCTCTCACCACCTGGGGTCTGCCCGTCAGGAAGTCCAAGACCCACTGGCAGAGGTCATAGTTCAAGCCCAGGTCCCTGAGCTTGGCTATGAGTATGGAGGGGACTATGGTATTGAATGCCGAGCTGTAGTCGATGAATAGCATTCTCACATAGTTCCCCTGCCTCTTGTCCAGGTGTGATGCTGCTGTGTGCAGCACATGGGCTATGGCGTCCTCCGTGGACCTGTTGGGGCGGTATGCAAATTGCAGGGGGTCCATGTTGATGGGGAGGATGTAGCCCAGCAGATGTAGCCCTTTACTAGCTTCTCAAAGCACTTCATGGCTATGGAGGTGAGAGCTACAGGGCGGTAGTCGTTGAGGCAAGCAGGCTTGGATTTTTTGGGTACAGGGATAATAGTGGACTTCTTCAGGCAGGTGGGGATGAATGTGGTACAGGAGTACTCTTCGTTCTCCTCGGGAACGTCCGGGCGGGCGGCGTCTCGATAGACAGCGTAGGCTGGCAGCGGGTTATCCTGGGCACAGGGAGAACAAAGGTTAGAGAAGGCCGGGTCGGCATTATTTAGGTGAGAGCAGCAAGGTAGGATACGTCGTCGTACCTAGGATGGCTAAATAACACTCCGACGAAGGACGACAGGATCCGTGGGGTGATATAGGGGCTACTGATGAGCGAATCCCTCACAGCTGCGCCGATTGACGCCAGTTTGACAGCGTGGGAATGCTGCAGCAGGAAACTGCCCATATATGGGCGCGGCAGGACGGCATAGCATAACTTTTCTCAAGTCACCGATCACCTTTATATTTCCATACTAATTTCCATAATAAGTCAATGACCAACATTTATCTCGTTATTCATGAGCGCAATTTTAAACAATTTTTTTTACATACATTTGTTCCTTAACATAGTTATATTTCTCTGTATACTATTCCAATAAGCAACTGCTCTATACAATCAAAACAGCTCTTTCCCACAAGCCACACGACTCCTGAACAAGGACAAGAACGTATGGTTATTCTTCTATAACCCTAGTTACATGATACTGGTGTGGCTGAGCGTCCCGCTCTGCCTACTGAGATAACCCCTTATCTCCACGCACCTAGCGTGCACGAGAAACAAAAACAAATGCACCCACTTGCACGTGACCACGCCACTCCCATGCGTCCCTATATGATGCCGGAAGTGGTCACGCCTCACCCTTCCCAGTTCGATTTCCATAAGCGGAAAACCTCCAAGGGACCTCAGGGCGCTAAGAGCGGGACGCTCAGCCAGTATCATGTAACTAGGGTTATAGAATAACCATACGTTACATATCAACTGGCCTCGCGTCCGGCCCTGCCTACTGAGATAAGGGCAGAGCAGACGCGGCGCCCGGACAAATGCACCCCCTGAGGGCCCGTAAGCCCCAGCCAGGAAGGAGGGGAGTCCCGTCCACCTGCCCGTCCTAACGAAGGGGGGGAGGCAGTCAACTCCACCAAAGTGCGAAAAGGGGGGGGACCAGGCACCCCTGAACGCACAGCGCAAGCGGGACCACGTGTGACACAGCACCCCGCGGTCCACACCCACACACTCCTGCTAGCCCACCTGATGGCGGGACGCAGGAGAGGTCCCGGACGCCTGTACGTTAATGCCAAGCAAGCAGTGCAAAAATGCTTCCGCATTCGTCACCGCACGCTAGTGCGGTAAAGCGCCCTTCTTTTCAGACAAATGCTACCGTGCGTGCACCGGCGGCGGCGTGCTCGCTCAGGTGCGTGCGTGCGCCGGCGTGCTCGCGCGAGGTGCCCGCGCATGCGCATGAGATCCCGCCTTGGTTGGAGCTCAATATATATAAGTCACCGCCTCTTATTCACTATCTGGCACTAGCTCAATTGGCAAGGACACATGGCTGTGGATCCTATGGCTTGTTTGCTGGCGAGTTCGAATCCCATCGAAAATATTTTTTAACGTGATTTTTTTTTAACGTGTATTCTTTCGCCGGTTAAGGTTAGGCATTGTTTCGGAGTTGGTTAAGGTTAGAACGGTTAAGTTTAGGCGCTGTTAAGGAGCTGGTTAAGGTTAGAGTTTGTCAAAGAGAATGGCAATATAATTTCTATGGTTAAGGTTAGGCATTGTTTCGGAGTTGGTTAAGGTTAGAACGGTTAAGTTTAGGCGTTGTTAAGGAGCTGGTTAAGGTTAGAGTTTGTCAAAGAGAATGGCAATAGACAGCCTATTTCCGCGCGACCTGGGCGCTGGGCGGCGGAAAATGAAAGGCGCATTACTGCATGCCACTACGGTAAGTTTTTGCACTGCTTGCTTGGCATAAAGCTACACGCGTCCCGGACCTCAGGACTGCCTGGGAGTTTCACAGAACCCCCAGTCACATCCATGAGGTAAAACCTAACAAAAGGACTCCGGGAGGACCAGGAGGCCGCAGCACAAATGTCCTCCACCGAGGCCCCCCCTAACAGGGCAGCAGAGGCTGCCACACCACGAATGGAGTGCGCCCTGACGCCCCCGGGGGGAACCTGTCCAGCCAACGTGTAGCAAAGGGCAATGCCCTCGCACAACCAATGTGACAGGCGCCGCTTGGACAGCGCCTCACCCGCGCGAGGGCCACCGTAACAAACAACAGTTGATCGGAAGCCCTGAGACCCTGCGTGCGACTAAGGTAAACCCCCAGTGTACGGACAGGACACAACAGGTGAAGGCTCGACTCCAACCCACTAGCGTGAGGAGGAGGATGAAAAGCCTGAATCACAACATCCCTAGAGCGAAAAGAGCTCCGGATATTTTTTGGCACGAAGACCGGATTAGGCCTCAGAGTCGCCCCACTATCGGCCCGAACAGACAGGCACTCAGGCCGCACCGAGAGAGCACATGGCTCACCCACGCATTTAGCCGGCCCAAAAAAGGAACGCGGTCGTAAGACAGACGATCCAATGGCGCCTGTTCAATAGGCTCAAACGGGGCCCCCAACAGCTTTTCCAGAACAGTTGGAGGCCCCGAGTCGGAGACAGAGAACGTTCCACAGGCTTGAGACGCCGTGTGCCAAGCAAGAACGTCCCACGAGAGGGTGGCTGAACAATGTTCTGCCCCCCACTCTCGACCATAGGCCACTTCCCAGCGTAAGCTGCGGTAGTGGATGGAGCGCGCGCGTTCCGGATGGCGTTCACCACAGAAGAGTCAAGACGCATCCCCACCAGATTCACCCTTTCAGCAGCCAAGCCTAGAGGCTTCCCCAGAACAGGAGACAGAACAGAGTTCCGCGTGCCTGAGAGAGGGCCCGCGGTGACCATGGAACAGGCCACGGCGGGGCCACCAAGAGCTGAATCAGGGCCGGGAACCACACAGCTGAGCCCCGGCCCGACCAGGATCAAAGTCCCACGCTCCTGACGTACCCGCCCCAACAGCTGAGCTATCAGGTGTATGGGGGGAACGCGTACAGAATCCCGGGCGGCCACGGATACATCGAGAAAGCATCCACCCCCAGAGAGGGGTTGTCCTTCCGACTGATCGGTCCCAGACCTGTCTGACTATGTCTGGACATAGTCCCCACTCGTCGGGGCGAGGACCGCCCCGCGACATCACATCTGCACCCACATTCTCCCTGCCGGGGATGTGGAGAGCCCTCAGGCTGCGCAGATTGAGAAACGCCCATAGCCAGAGCTCGACCACCGCCCGGTACAGACGGGGGGAGCGTACTCCTCCCTGTCTGTCAATATACAACGCTGACGTCGTGTTGTCCGTCCTGATCAAAACATGCTTGCCCACCACAAGGTGGCCGAGCCGTTTGAGGACCAGAAGGACTGCCTTCAATTCCAACACATTGAAATGTAGTGCAGACCGGGCAGCATGGTCCTGCCAGCTGCCCCCTACTGCGTTGGCCCGACACGTCTCCCCCCATCCCATGAGGGAGGCGTCGGTGAAGACCGTGATGTGTGACAGCCTGCTACCCATGGGGACCCCGCTGGTGAGGGCCCCAGGCCCTCCCCAGAGGGCGAGGTCCCCCAGTACTGACATGGGAACCTTCAGCCGCTTCCACTTGTCTCTCACTGGGTCTATTTCCATACTGGAAAACCACCTCTGTATCCTCCTCATGAAGAGGAGGCCAAGAGGGACCACAGAGTGAGCAGATGCCATCATACCGAGCAGGCGCATCATGGACAGCGCCGTAACCATCCTAGGACGGAACCTCCCGAGCGAGCAGAGAACATCCACTCGCCGCCGCTCTGAGAGGGATGCCCATATAGACATTGAGCTTAGAAATAAGCCCAAGTACTCCAACCGTTGACTGGGAAGAGATGTACTCTACTTCCAGTCTACAGCAAAACCCAGGCTGGTGAGGAATTCCACCACCTGCCTGGTATGAGACCTGGCGATCTTCTCTGACCGGCCGAGGACCAGAACGTCGTCCAGGGTAGAATAAAATTCCTGAGTAACGCCCCCGTTGATGACGGAGACGGTGGAATGTTGGTTCTGCTTAAATGGGTGTAAACGCGGGGTGGTTCGCCAGAGAGCACCAAGGTTCAGAGGGTTCAGAACGGAGCTGGAGCTTGAACCGGAGCCTGGGTGGTTTAAAAGCGCTATGTAGAGTCACATAGAGAAGGTGGAGCTGATACCTGCTAGCTCCCAAGGTGTCCAGGAATTTTCTCACTCAAAAGATATGCTCCATTACCCAGATAAATCTATGACATGACATATGAGTGGGCGACAGTGGCTCAGGAGATAGAGTGGTTGTAATCAGAAGGTTCCTGGTTCAATTCCGGCTCCTCCCGATGAGCAGGTTGGCACCTTGCATGGCTGCCTCCGCTGTCGGTGTGAGTGAATGTGAGACATACATTGTGAAGAGCTTTGGATAAAAACACAATATAAATGCAGTCCGTTTACCATTTATATGACAAATCTGTCATACTGGCATATAGGTGGGTGGTGTCTGTTGATTTCAACATATATCTTTCGGGAAACGGCAGATTAGTTTTCCTGTGACTGCTGACAAAAGCTAACAAACACACACACACACACACACACACACACGCACACATGCATACTATAGCCTTTGGGATGCTAGGGGTTACTGATTTTAAAATCTTAAGATTTTACCTATTACATTACAAAATGTGGTTGTACAGGAATGTGCAGAGCAGGCAAACCCAGCATTGTTTCAGTGTTTGTTTCCAAAATGTATATTACAAAAAAATATGCAATTGCAAAGTGTTTCACAAACTTACATTTTAAGTTCCCATTATATTTCAACAGCAAAGTGCAACACGTTTTAGACGATATGGCCTATGGAAATACTTGAATAGGTTAAATCTTTTCTACTTTAAACAGTTGCTTAGATTTGATTTATAATTTAAATATACCCATTTCCTGAAATTGGGCATTTCTAATAATTAAATGTATTTATTTTCATATCTTTGTTTATTCTGTATTCAGCCCTTAGCCAGATGCGCGCAGCGGGGCGGCACTGAGCGCACAGCTAGGGGGAGGTGCGGTAGAGCGGTGTCTGATGCGCGCAGAAAGACAACAGTCGCACTGGGGACGGACGCGTGATGATAGATATGAAAATGCACACACAATGCAGAGCTTCCAAAGTGTGACAAACCACTGCATGTGAAGACAGTCCAATTCGTTGGAAAACGCTGGAAATCTCCAATCTGGCTTCAAGCTATTCTACAGTCTTTGCCGCAGAACCATCTTGCCAGAGCTCTTGCGGATGCGTTCTTTATAGTTGTGCTGTGCATGAATCCCTCCGTGTTGGCTCGCAGTTTCTGGACAATCGCGCGGTGTTGACGACCGTGTGGATATTGTGAGTGCACCTCACTTCAACTGCATCTCCTCCACACACCCCAATCACCTACATCAGGATGGCGTTAACGATCTGCACGAGATTTACCGATGAATATCAGCTATTCGAGGAGCTGGGAAAGTAAGCGTGCATTTTTTTCATCATTGGAAGCATCCCTACATGAAATGTCAGCCTGTTATGTAATAGCTTGCTTATAGGCTTAGAACGCGGATTCCGCGCAGTGCTATTGTGCATGGAGGACGCGTGCGCGTAAATTGATGATTGTGTGTTCAAGTGCTCTGACTATTATAGCCTAGAATAGATCATGCAGGCGGGACGAATCTGTTATCCTGTAGATAGGCCTGTTCAAGACATTTGCTTCTTAATTTAAGGCCTCCGGGCAACGTTTTTGACTTGGTGAAATATAGAACCTCTTTATTTCCCTCCATCCCTTGAACTGGTGTACATTGATCGCCTCGGAATCCTCATTTAGACTGCGGGTGTGAGGGGCAAGTGCTTCCATCCATGTTGTAAAATGAAACATGCGTTGGGTGTGTGTGAGATGGTGAGATTCTGTCTCCTCTGCGACAGAAATACACACTCGGTAACGTAATGCAGACTTTAGTTTGGAGTTAGCGATGACACACTCCGTAGCCAGCGACCGAGCCGGCACAGGCAGGGGATTCCTAACCCCCAGAGAGAGAGAGAGAGAGAGAGAGAGAGAGAGAGAGAGAGAGAGAGAGAGAGAGAGAGAGAGAGAGAGAGAGAGAGAGAGAGAGAGAGAGAAAGAGAGTCAGAAAGATGTGTGTGTGTGTGTGTGTGTGCGCGCGCGCTTGCGTGCGTGCGTACGCGCTGACCGACCTGCAGTCTGCCTAGCGCCCGCACTGTCAAGTGTACATAGACAGAGAAGCCTGCAGCCTCGTTTGACATTCAGAGTCAGACAGAGAGAGAGAGACCTGCTCCCAGTGCCCGGTCTCTTAGCCAATTCCACTCGGAGGAATCCAGCTAACCACTCATGTAGCCTGTAACAGAGGACCGATTAGCTGTAGTGTATATATGGGTAGCATGTATGCAGGCACAGTCTATCTATCTATTCCACTGGGGCATAGGCTAGCCGCTAGAGTATACAGTGTATAGAGTATAGAATACATACTGTAAGTATATGTGGGCTATTTATGGGACCTGAGTCAGTGTACCCATCTCCTCCTCACAGTGGCGGACTGGCCATCGGGACGTTCGGGACGAATCCCGATGGGCCGGAACCAAAGTGGGCTGGTCCAAAAAAAAAAAAAAAAAAAAAAAAAAAATCTTTTTTTTATACTTTTTTTTTTTTACTTTTTTTTTTTTTTACTTTTTTTTTTGGCCAGTGTGTGGGCCAGTGTGTGAGCCACTAATGTGGGCCGGTGTGTGGGCCAGTGTGTGGGCCAGTGTGTGAGTCGGTGTGTGGGCCACTAATGTGGGCCAGTGTGTGGGCCGGTGTGTGGGCCAGTATGTGGGCCAGTGTGTGAGTCGGTGTGTGGGCCAGTGTGTGGGCCAGTATGTGGGCCAGTATGTGGGCCACTAATGTGGGCCAGTGTGTGTGCCGGTGTGTGGGCCAGTGTGTGGGCCAGTATGTGGGCCAGTATGTGGGCCAGTGTGTGGGCCAGTATGTGGGCCAGTGTGTGTGCCAGTATGTGGGCCAGTGTGTGGGCCAGTATGTGGGCCGGTGTGTGGGCCAGTGTGTGAGTCGGTGTGTGGGCCAGTATGTGGGCCAGTCTGTGGGCCGGTGTGTGGGCCAGTATGTGGGCCGGTGTGTGGGCCAGTGTGTGGGCCGGTGTGTGAGTCGGTGTGTGGGCCACTAATGTGGGCCAGTGTGTGGGCCGGTGTGTGGGCCAGTATGTGGGCCGGTGTGTGGGCCAGTATGTGGGCCGGTGTGTGGGCCAGTATGTGGGCCAGTATGTGGGCCGGTGTGTGGGCCACTAATGTGGGCCAGTGTGTGTGCCGGTGTGTGGGCCAGTGTGTGGGCCAGTATGTGGGCCAGTATGTGGGCCAGTGTGTGGGCCAGTATGTGGGCCAGTGTGTGTGCCAGTATGTGGGCCAGTGTGTGGGCCAGTATGTGGGCCGGTGTGTGGGCCAGTGTGTGGGCCAGTATGTGGGCCAGTGTGTGGGCCAGTATGTGGGCCGGTGTGTGGGCCAGTGTGTGAGTCGGTGTGTGGGCCAGTATGTGGGCCAGTCTGTGGGCCGGTGTGTGGGCCAGTATGTGGGCCGGTGTGTGGGCCAGTGTGTGGGCCGGTGTGTGGGCCAGTATGTGGGCCAGTGTGTGGGCCAGTCTGTGGGCCGGTGTGTGGGCCAGTATGTGGGCCGGTGTGTGGGCCAGTATGTGGGCCGGTGTGTGGGCCAGTATGTGGGCCAGTATGTGGGCCAGTCTGTGGGCCGGTGTGTGGGCCAGTATGTGGGCCGGTGTGTGGGCCAGTATGTGGGCCAGTCTGTGGGCCAGTGTGTGGGCCGGTGTGTGAGTCGGTGTGTGGGCCAGTATGTGGGCCAGTCTGTGGGCCGGTGTGTGGGCCAGTGTGTGGGCCGGTGTGTGGGCCAGTATGTGGGCCAGTGTGTGGGCCAGTATGTGGGCCAGTCTGTGGGCCAGTATGTGGGCCAGTGTGTGGGCCAGTATGTGGGCCGGTGTGTGGGCCAGTATGTGGGCCGGTGTGTGGGCCAGTCTGTGGGCCAGTATGTGGGCCAGTATGTGGGCCAGTGTGTGGGCCAGTATGTGGGCCGGTGTGTGGGCCAGTATGTGGGCCGGTGTGTGGGCCAGTCTGTGGGCCAGTATGTGGGCCAGTCTGTGGGCCAGTATGTGTGCCGGTGTGTGGGCCAGTGTGTGGGCCGGTGTGTGAGTCGGTGTGTGGGCCACTAATGTGGGCCAGTGTGTGTGCCAGTGTGTGGGCCAGTATGTGGGCCGGTGTGTGGGCCAGTGTGTGGGCCGGTGTGTGGGCCAGTATGTGGGCCAGTGTGTGGGCCAGTATGTGGGCCAGTCTGTGGGCCAGTATGTGGGCCAGTGTGTGGGCCAGTATGTGGGCCAGTATGTGGGCCAGTGTGTGGGCCAGTATGTGGGCCAGTGTGTGAGTCGGTGTGTGGGCCAGTGTGTGGGCCAGTGTGTGGGCCAGTGTGTGGGCCAGTGTGTGGGCCGGTGTGTGTGCCAGTGTGTGGGCCAGTATGTGGGCCGGTGTGTGGGCCAGTGTGTGGGCCGGTGTGTGGGCCAGTGTGTGGGCCGGTGTGTGGGCCAGTGTGTGGGCCGGTGTGTGGGCCGGTGTAGTGTGTGGGCCGGTGTAGTGTGTGGGCCATATGTGGGCCGGTGTAGTGTGTGGGCCATTATGTGGGCTGGTGTGTGGGCCAGTGTGTGGGCCGGCAATAAAACAATAAACAAGTTGCATAAACTAAATCAGATTAAAAATGATCACAGTTCTGGTTTGCCTTAAGATGCAGTTTAAGATGGGTCTTGAACATGGAGTATGTAGGGCACTCTCTAATCACAACTGGTAGGCTATTCCAGTAGTTACCACTTTTAACAGAGAACACAGTTTTTGCAATGGTAGTATACCGAAAAGGCACCTTACAGTCCCCTCTACTGATGGCCCTGGTGGTAATGCCAGTGTCTCCTTTCTGTTGGATGAACTCATTCAATGGGGGAGGGGCAAGTCCATACAGAACCTTGTACATGAAGCAAGTATATTTGAAAACTTGGAAATTCTCGAAACTTAGCATGTTATGTTTTTCTAAAACATTACAGTGATGAAATGAAATTGGTTTCCTATCAAATACTTTTATGGCTTTTTTGTAGAGTAATTCTATTGGTGTAAGAGTAGTGACATATGAAAGAGACCAGTTGATAAAACAGTACTCGATGTGTGATAAAATCATTGAATGCAGAAACATCCTTGCAGCATTAACTGGCAGGCAGGGCCTGATCTGCCTGACGTTTTCGATGTTAAACTTGACTGTGTTTGTCACTTTCTTCACATTACTTTTTGAAGGTCAATGTAGAGTCCAATGTGACCCCAAGATACTTGAATTAATGTACAATGTCCAGCTCCGCCTCTCCCAGAAACACATTAGAGTGAGTGACCTCTACTGGTGACTTTGTGAACATCATACACACTGTTTTCTTGGTGTTAAAGGATAACTCCACTATTTTGGGAAATTAGCTTATTTAACATCTTCCCTGGAGTTAGACAAGAAGATACATACCTTTTTTGTCTCTGTGCGTGCATTTTAGCTTTGGGAATAGATGCTCCGTTAGCATAGCTTAGCTTCATCACTGGAAGTGAGGCAGGACAGTAGCCTTACAGTGCCTTACAGTGTATTGCAAGGTCTGACATTGACCAAACTTGATATGCATGACCTTGGTGGGCTCTAGGTCAACTCCTGAAAAGGGGGTCAATGTCAGACCTTGCAATCAAAAGTTAGGGGCGCACTGAAATTATGGCAAGGGTTATTAGCCCCCTAACTTTTGATTGCAAAGTCTGACATTGACCCCCTTTTCAGGAGTTGACCTAGAGCCCACCAAGGTCATGCATATCAAGTTTGGTCAATGTCAGACCTTGCAATACACTGTAAGGCACTGTAAGGCTACTGTCCTGCCTCACTTCCAGTGATGAAGCTAAGCTATGCTAACGGAGCATCTATTCCCAAAGCTAAAATGCACGCACAGAGACAAAAAAGGTATGCATCTTCTTGTCTAACTCCAGGGAAGATGTTAAATAAGCTAATTTCCCAAAATAGTGGAGTTATCCTTTAAGTGAAAGATATGCTTTTGTTAGCCAGTCTTGAATGAGACATGAGACATCAGTGAATGAGATTCACGTTTCCTCCCAACCGCGAGTAGGCCTAGAAGCGCAGAAATGGAGAATGCAAAAAAAGAAAGGGTGGAGCTGAAAAAGCTAGAATTGCTAGTAAAAGACGCAGAACAATGTTCTAAAATTACAGACATGTTTAGTAGAGGAAGGGCTGGCGTTAGAGTAGCTGCTGCTGCTAATGATGATGCAGTTCAAGTGGAAGGAACCAACAGTAACATGACAGGTGCGTGCAGTAGCCTAGTGCATATTCTACTGTTGGTGTGTGCCGGTTCATGAGGGCTAGCTAGCCTATACTAGTTCTTGCAGTGATTTCAGTCATTCTATTACAAGACAATGTGCTTTCCGTATTCCTGATTCCTTACAGCACGTGGACGTAAATAGTCGTGACTCGTGACGTTTTTTCTCGGACTAAAAGTTTAGTTAGCAATGTTAGGACTAGTGCCCACCACAGCATCGGAAGCTAAAGTGCTAACCTAGAGAGCCAATCAGAACCTAGGACGGGCTGCAAATTAATTGGCTACTAATATTATAATAGTAAATACTCAAATAAAATACTATTATGTTCCCTTTCAAATTTTCATGTTGATATAATATTGGTAATCTAATTGATTGAATTGATTAGTTGCCATTTTACATGCTTAAATAAGATGTACCTTAGAATTCCCAACAGTTAGCCATGTTCTCGATTAGTCTCATCTACATGTTTGTAGATAACCACAGCTAACTAGCTTAAGCTAACAACTAGGTCAACTACTACCCCGTAGTTAAACAAATGTGATTGCATATAACAGCTAACTGCTACAGCTAAGTTGGTAGTTAGCCTATTCCATTAATGTTGAATGTATTTATGAAGGTTGTTGATGGTGGTTGGCGCTGAATAGCAGACATGATTCCGTCAGTCTGCCACAGGGAAGCTGTGTTTGCTGATGCTGCTCACGACCACCAGTAGCGTATGATGTGTGAGTGTGAATGCTTGATGGTTTCTGTGAAGCGCTTTGTGGAACAATGCTGATATACAGTTAAGAATGAGTAATTCGCTTTTGGTTTTTAAGAAAATGGTTTGTAAAGCTATTTTTGAAAACTACAAGGGTGAATAATACTGTTTTTTTTTTTTTGCTATTTTCTTTTAGAATACTGTTTTGGAGTCTTAATTTTTTTAATTGTTGTTAAGAATATAGGACAGGCATAGGCTATATAAGCATTGCTTCAGTCTGTACCTTCTCAGTCACTGTAAAATCAAATATTGTTAAATGATGGGGTATATTGTATTGTGTGAGATGATGACTGAATAAACTACTACTACTACTACTACTACTACTACTTTGGGTGTTTTCAAAAGGCTGAAAAACGCTGTATGAATTCAAGCCATTATTATTGATTGCTGATGTTCTTCTTATGCAGTTGACTCTGAGGAAAGAGAGAGAGCCCAGTCCAGCACAGCTGACCCTGAGGGGAGAGAGAGCCCAGTCCAGCACAGCTGACCCTGAGGGGAGAGAGAGAGCCCAGTCCAGACAGACAGACAGACACACAGAGAGAGAGACAGAGAGAGAGACACAGAGAGAGAGACAGAGAGAGACACACAGAGAGAGGGAATGACACAGAGAGAGAGAGAGACACACACATAGAGAGACACATACAGAGAGAGAGAGAGAGAGAGAGAGAGAGAGAGAGAGAGAGAGAGAGAGAGAGAGAGAGAGAGAGAGAGAGAGAGAGAGAGAGAGAGAGAGAGAGAGAGAGAGAGAAAACAAGCTCTTGGAATGGGTGTCTGGGAGGAAGTGGGGGGTCTTTCGATGTTGATTAAACGGCAAGCAACTAATGTCATGAGTGCCAAATTAAAGGACAATAAATCCAATCTAACTGAAATTGTGTAGCACAGACCTTTTCTATGGATCAAAACCTCAATATTATTATGGTGTAGTTAATTCTTCATGTATCCTTAATCCCTAGGCTAATGAGGCACTAAGATGTTAGTAAAAAAATAAAACATATGCCAATGACAGGAAGTAACGGTATATGTATGTGTGTGTCTCTGTGTGTGTGTGTGTGTGTGCACTGTGCATGAGTGCACATCTAGGGGCGGTGTGTAGATTTGGTCTCCCTGATGTTGACTCCTTAGCCACAGCCTTGGGTTGTTTAATACTGGACAAGTGTTTCATAACGGCCGTTGTGTGGGCCGGTTTCGGGGCCGGTGCGTGGGCCGGTGCGTGGGCCGGTGCGTGGGCCGGTGTGTGGGCTGGTGCGTCTGAATGTCCCGGGCTGAATTTGTGTCCCAGTCCGCCACTGCCTCCTCAGCAGTACAGTACACCACACCACAGCTTGGCGAAGTACAAGGTACCATTTTCCAAGCCTCCCGTATAGCACTCTACTGTATTTATAGATACTATCTTACTATTGTGATACAGGGTCTATCATGAATTATGCAGGCCCATTGCTTTTATTGCACTTTGACTCACCTCATCCAGAGCCATGTGCTGCACCTTCCTTCCACAGTAATGTATAGTAGTAGCTATTACTTATTCAGCAAGAGAAGAAGAAGAAAGAAGGCCCACATCATGATAACTTGATGTGCCTATATGGTTTGTGCCTATTAGACAATGTTTATAGGATAACTGTTTTAAAGGGGTATTCCACAGAAATGTACTTTTAGGTTGTTTTTCTGCAAAAGTAAACATTTAACAAAAATGTGGCAAGATATGTATTTTTTTCTTGTTATTTTAGTTTCCTATGACATCATCAAATTGCACTGGCTGAGATGCTGATTTTCAGAGATGACCTGCTTCACACGCAATCTATTACCAGTGTTGGGCAGTAACACGTTTCTAACTAGTTACTGTAATTGCATTACTTTCCCAGTAATGAGTAAAGTAAGGCTTTACAATTTCCAAAATAGTAATTAATTATATTACAGTTACTAAGACAAGTAATGCTGCATTACTGCGTTACATCATTGCCAGAATGAAATGTGTTTTTTTGTCCATCTATAGCGTCAGATTACGTTTATACCACTCCTCAGTAGATTACGTGTCAGAGCGAGGTCACCTCAGCTACTAGCCAAAAAGCAGCATTGAGGGTGAGGAAGACGTACACTATGTGGGGGGAGAAAAAGGTTTGCAATCGCGAAAAATACAACATCTAATTTGATCATATTATTGACCAGTGCCAGTGAAGGATGTAAACAAAACAACACAAAGCTGGGTCTAAGATCAGGGCAAACACCACCCTGTGAGTGGAGAAGGTCTGAAGAAGCTTGTCACCGGGTATATTGTTGAGGAGATGTTACCTATTTCCATGGTTGACTTGCCCTCATTTTGACGCATCATAGAGAAAATACCCACAAAGAACAATGTCAAGCTGCCACAGAGAAAGACGTTTGCTGGCTACTGAGAGAGAGAATATGCGGTGATGGACGCTCATTTGAAGGCCACACTCAGAGAGGTAGACTTTGTTTCCACCACAGCTGACATCTGGACAGCTAACAACAGAAGTTAAACAGGTTGTACTGTACATTACCCTTTCAGGAGGGTGGGGTGGGGTGGGGGTAATCTAAAGTAACGAGTAACATAACTAATTACTTTGATACCAAGTAATCAGTAAAGTAATTTGGATTACAGGGATCAGTAATAAGTAAATAATTACACTTCCTGAGTAACCCAACAATGTCTATTACACACGTTCAAACCTGATGCTCTGCTTCACACACATTCAAACACGGAAGCTGTGAGACACAACCTATAGCATTCTACCGTTGGCCACTGAGCAGTTGCATGTACGTGCCTTGCTCAAGGGCATTTCAGTGATGGATGTTGAGGTAGGGATCATTCAAGGATCATTAGTTCACCTCCACCTGCCCAGACGTTCCGGTCAGTCTGCAGGGATCAAACCGGTGACCTTCCAGTAACAAGCTAGTGACCTTAGGTAACCGCTGCCCTAAAAGTAGAACTTTTGCATGTTGATCCAGCTGCCCAGAGACACCTATGCTCAAGAAAATAGAGATGCATGGAAAATATATGTTATGCATGGGAAATATAATATATTTTCCATGCATAACGTATATTTTCCATAACAATATTATTTAATATGTTATGCATGGAAAATATGTTAGATGTTATGTTGACCTCCTGCACTTAACCTGTTAAGCTGTAGCCCTATTTTCAGAAATTCCGCCTAAAGGTACATGCCCAAGTAAATGGAAGATTGCTCCACTTCTACAAGGTCAATTTGCATGTATCTAGGAACATCTAGGGACCTGGGGGTATGTATTCCCAGTGTCAGAAATATTGTGTCTGTTACTAGGCTTGAGTAAATTGTGATGAAACAAAGGAGAATATAAATTATGAATTTCTTTTCCATCTTTGCCGGTGAATAACACCATGTTATAATTGTGCCGCGGCCGACCTCCCTCACTGAGCTCATTCAGGACCTTCTTGAGATCAAGTGTACAAAATCTAAGCAAATGAATAAAGGGAAGATGATTAAACAGAATGATTTGTAGATACATTAATAAATTATAATACATTTAAATTATAAATGCATTTGACCTTGAACTTGACCTTAACCTTTTTATGGCCAAATCATACATCTATGGATAGGGAATTAGTCTGGATTTAGTCATTTACACTTTGACTGCTGTTTTTATAGGGTTAAGGTCTTTACTCTTGGCTACATTTGAAAAAGAAACACAACATTAATCAATCATTTGGTGATCTCGAAAATGTTTGGACAGGGTGGTAGGCAGCCAATGAGTGTGGCTTTCCAATGATACCCCACTAATACGGTCTCTATTGATCGATTTATGATAAGACGACCTTACAGCTTAACAGGTACAATCATTCGTTTTGAATGATCCTCGTAATATTTAGACAAGAGGGAGCCTTTTCCCCAAATATATATAATAATAATAATAATAATAATAACTTTATTTGTATAGCACTTTTCATACAGAGGTTGCAGTTCAAAGTGCTTCACAACAGTAAAAAATACAGGCATAATATATATATATTACTGTCCCATCTCTTGGGTCTTTGGAAAGACCAGACCAAGGAGTTTGATAGTATTTACTGTGGATGGCCAGATAATGTTGATATTTATCATGCTATTTATTTTGTGTGGTGTTACAACAATAAATAACTAAATGTAAAAATAAATAATAATAACAATGTTGAAATTGTTATTTTTTACAACTGAAATAAAAATCTTTGTTATTACAAAGAGAGTAAAGTACAGAAAAAAAGGTACCGTTGGGTACCGATACCGGGTAATTAATTAAAATGGTTGTTTATCCTGAAGACAAGACAAAACGTTCCTAGGAGAAACATAACTAAGAACACTTCCAGGACCTCTATTCATTTGTGGATTGGATATATCATGTATCTCAAATCTTTAATGTTTATTAAATGTTAAATGTTTATTCCCAATGCAGGGGCCTGTCATCTAGACAGGTTACATGAACCCATATGAATAACTCTGCACTCATAGGCCTACAGTTAACCCTTACAGATAAATGTAAACAACCACGGTTGTAGACTGGCCTAATATAAGTAATTTCATTGTGTAGGCTGTTGTTAAGCCTTATGTCTCTTAAGGGTCATAAACGTATATATACGTTTTTGGATTGATTTTAATATTATATTCAATGTCACGGACCTGTGTGTTGCCGTTAAAAGGCATACTGGGACACTGAGGGTGCAGTACCGGCCAGATCCTGCTAGTAGGCAGTATCGAGAGTGCAGTAAACCCTGTTCCAGACCGGGTGTTACGTTTAAACCACTCCAGGCGCAGTTTTTTAGTACAGGGAAGCCTAGGGCTTCACTCGATAGCATTGAATAGTTTTCGGGACAATCGATGGATATGTTGTGCTGGATTATGTCGTGGACCAGATGGACATCAGGGCCCTGTTTCATGTACGTGGTTCAACTAAGTCGATCAACATGTCCATTATCCAGCTTCAGTTAACCCGATGTTCAAAGCCGGGATTTTCCTGTTTCACAAAGGAGGATTCAGTCTCGTTAACTCAAGCCAGACTTGAGAGTCAGGCTCAAGTCAGGCTAGATGCGCGCTCCCGTTTTAGGTGGAAAGCCAGCACGTATCGATGGCAGAGACCCTGATTCTCAACGGCATTGATTGATTAATTGATTTAAGACTTTATTGACAGATTGCAATAGGCTCAATCGCCTCGCCGACAAGTTAAATGCGTTATCTATAGGCTAATTCTAAGTCCCTCATTACCTCAATCAATCAGATTATATTTCTTTAAACTTGCCTGCTGGATTGAATAATCAAATGAGATCTTGCTAGCGAAAATAACTAGTTAACTGTTATACAGAATTACGAGACGGCTTTCTTGCCCATTGATTGATGTATAGTCAATGTTTAACTTATCTCTAATGTGGTCTAACGGGTTGTTCTTTTGACTTCCACACGGACGACCCGGGTTCAAGACCGGGGTCCTTCTTTTTGCAATATAGGAATAATTCAATTTGGTGCACGTTGAGAGCTATATAAAGAATGACATCCTCAATGCATGTAGATTTATAATATTTTAACTTAAAACCAGGCTACTTTGGCGTATAATCATTAATATTATATTCAAAAAAATCATATTGGAAACACCGGGATTTGAACCCGGATCGCTAGGTTGGCAGACGTGAGCGCTACCGCTGCGCCACTGTGCCAGATGGGATAGATTCATTGTTTATACATTAATGAACGAGAGACCCGTGTTTAGAATATCCCTTATTTTGAATGAAGTTTTATTTCTTTATCCTCATTCATTCATGTGACGTCAACGGCTCATTCAATTTCTCAAATCCGTCAAACAGCGCATCTCATCAGACATCTTAATCCCAGTTACAATTAAAATAACCACATAATGTGTACGTCGCACGAGCGAGCGCCACCGTCGCCACGGTATATATAACGTGCATTATTTAGGACAAAGTGAATTTAGTATCAGCATGTTGGGTCTATTTTACATTTCAAAAGCCCCCTCTGGAAGAATGGAGCACAAAAACGTAATTCAGAATGGTATAATGCAGATCGTAGACTGTGGGAATAGTTTCAGGAAACGGGCTGTCACTTCTTTGCGGGGGCGTGGCGATAGTTCAGGCTAACTTGAACTTGAACTCTGCTTTCGACCAGGCTCAAACTTTTGGATATGTTGTCATGGTGATTTGGAAAATCCAGGTACATGAAATCGGAAAGTCCGGCTAACCCAGTTATCCAGCTAAAGTTATCCGGCTAACTCAGTTATCCAGGTACAAGAAACAGGGCCCAGATGGACCAGATGGCGATCAAACAATTGGAATATTATTTTTGGAATACCCCAATGTTTTCATACCGATCCAGCTAATCGGCGTGTGTTGTGGTAATAACGAATGCCGTTACTGGCAATCAAAGCATCAGAAATGACCCCCCCCCCCATTTCATGCATTCATGATGAAACATAATACCTATTATATACATTTAATTTGGAAATAGTAGCGTATCCAGGGACGAAACGCCAATGCTTTTAGTCTAATTCACGTTGTGCCCTATAGCCAGCCTCCCAGGAATTAGCCCGGATCATTCCGAAATTATACTTATATTCACCACGGCAGAACGCGCGAACGTATTCATGAAAAGATTTATTCTTTTTTGCATCTTGGACAGAAGATAGTTACTGTCAAATGACCATAGTATTGTATCCATAGCTATAATATAGAATATAGATATAGCTCTACAAACAAGGTGACGCACAGTGGAAATATGTAATGGAAACCTGGCCTAGCTAGAACAGGATGAGGAAAGGCCTCGTCCCTGAATGAGTTAATAGTTCAGAAACTACAAGTCCCACATTCCACAAGGTGCATAAACGTTCAATCACAGTAGAGTTTCCTGCGGTGACGCGGCTGGTTTCATGCGAGAGAAATTAAACGATAACACAGTACAAGCTGGAAAAGAAAGTCACAGTACCGGCATAGGCAAGTTATACATTCAGAATCAGACAACGCAAAAAATTCAGCCAGCCATGAAGCCCATTCATTTTTATTTTTAGTAAAAGAGAGACGAGGAGAAAGAGGAATCCAGCGAGGCAGCTAATGTTACTGAGGCGGATAACGTTAGCGAAGTTAGCACACGCACATACTGTGGGCCAGCCAGTGACTTTGGTGGCGTGTGCTATTGCACAGATGTGTGCCCCGTTCCCGTTTGCACACGCACATACACACACACACGCACATAGTAAGCCATCACTGGGAACTTTGAGAGGACAGGGGGGCTGAGAATATCTGTGTCTATCTGTGTGTGTGTGTCTCGCTCTCTCTCCCTCTCTACATCTCTCTCTCCTGAACCTATTTCATTCAAAAGGAAGACATTGATGGACAGTAGCTATACGTATAAATTATAGCTCAGTTGTAGCTGTAACAGAATAATTTTATTAACTATTAATTAACTATTATTCAATAGTGTTTCAATTATAATGAATTAAATAATTGTATAAAGAATTTTCCATGTTCTGTCATCTAATAATATATTCCATTGCCTTTCCTATCTGTATCAAAGTCAAAATGTTGGTATCGTGACAAGACTACAACATACAAAAGCAGCTTGACAACCGATATCCTTTGCGTCTAGTAGGCATGGGCCAATGTGTGATTTTGGTTGTATGTGCTATTTGCACAGATGTTTAGCCCTTAGTATGCACACGCACAGTATAATATGCATGTAATAAATAGTTTGTTAATAAACTCTGTGTTACTTGAACAATTTTCACTGTGCTCCTAAATTTCTTTGTGTCCTCCAAAAATGTTATTTAGATTTTATTTATTTAAATTTTATTTAGGAGCACATGTGCTCCTTGGGAAAAAGGTTAGCGTAGAGCCATATATATGGAGACATTAACATTACGTTATCAAACATAGGGACGAAGACGTGTCGACAATGTTTTATAATCTTTATGTTAATTTTCATCATAAAGATTCTGTGCCCCCGAAAAAGAAAAAAAAGCCCCCGAAAATCAATGAACACTTTGAGCGCCACCGCCACGCCTGGTTTTCCGTTTTACCGGCTGAATGCCACCATCGGCGCCAATGTTAACGTTAATATCGCCTAATCTATGTTTTAAATTATGGCTATGTGTCTAATCTGCCCATCGCATTATCAAAGACTATTTTCCAGTCAGTGCTGTGAAGGCAGATTGTTTTTTTATCGCGTCGTTTCCGTTTTAGAGCATTTAGAAAAGCCCCCGTTTTGATATAAAAAACAGCTCATTCTGGAGCATTCTATGAAAATCGTCTTTTAGTGGAATATTCCACAACGTTGATATTCGTCGGCCTTTTTATGAATCGTTTTCAAATAAACGCTAGATGATCAATATTATACGTGCACGCAAGCACATTACGGCCGCGCGCGGATAATCGCTCCGTTGATTTCCTCACAGACTTTTACAGTGAAACCGAAAGAAGACATTTCACAAAATATAATAATAATAATAATAATAATAATAACTTTATTTGTATAGCACTTTTCATACAGAGGTTGCAGTTCAAAGTGCTTCACAACAGTAAAAAATACAGGCATAAGCGAGCATAAAAAGATAGACAGGTAGAATCACAGTGTTTCACATTAGGATCTAGCATCCCAATAGGCTCTCCGCTTACAGTTTTCAGTAACACAAATAGTAAAAATAGTTTAAAATGATTCAGTTTAAAAATAGTAAAATAAAAATAAAATAAAATAAAATAAAAATTATAAAATAGAACAGACATAAAAAATACAGGCATGAGCGAGCATAGCAAGATATGGCAAGTGACAACAATGCATAAAGTTTACAGACAATCCATGCTGATTGATCTGCCATAAGCAAGTGAAAGTTTACAGACAATCCATGCTGATTGATCTGCCATAAGCAAGTGAAGATTACAGTCTGTTCTAACAAACCAAACTGCCATGTATTAAAGTTTACAGACAATCCATGCTGATTGATCTGCCATAAGCATAATATTACAGTCTGTTCTAACAAACCAAACTGCTACAGCCAGGACACAGTTAACCTGGTTCTACTAACAGCCAGGACACAGTTAACCTGGTTCTACTACAGCCAGGACACAGTTAACCTGGTTCTACAACAGCCAGGACACAGTTAACCTGGTTCTACTACAGCCAGGACACAGTTAACCTGGTTCTACAATGCTACAGCCAGGACACAGTTAACCTGGTTCTACTAACAGCCAGGACACAGTTAACCTGGTTCTACTACAGCCAGGACACAGTTAACCTGGTTCTATTAACAGCATAGTGTTTCACATTAGGATCTAGCATCCTAATAGGCTCTCTATTCAGTAATTAAAAAGTGCACTAACCGACGGACATAATAAAAAAATAAATAAAAAATACAGGCATGAGCGAGCATAGCAAATAATAAGAATAGTTTAAAATGATTCAGTTTAAAAATAGTCATCAGTAAGAAGTAAAAAGTGCAATAACCGACACATGAATTTGATAGGCAGTGTAAAAGAGTAGGCAGGGTAAGAATAAATACAAGTTGTGTCAGGTTATCCCTGATGTTTCCTCTTGCCACTAGGTGGTAGCAGATATCTATCAGTGAAATGCCTGAGCAAAGAGATAGGTTTTAAGCTGTCTTTTAAAGATGTCTAGCGAGTTGGCTTCCCTGATGTTTTGGGGTAGTTTGTTCCATAGTTTTGGGGCATAGTTGATAAAGGCTGCATTACCGATCCTCTTTTGACTGCTTCTGGGAGCCTCTAGTAGTCCAGCAGCTGATGATCGCAGTGTTCTTGCTGGTGTGTAATTTATTAGAGTGTTGGCGATGTAGCTAGGTCCCTGTCCATTTAGAGCTTTGTATGTAAGGAGAAGGACCTTAAAGTCAATTCTAAATGTCACTGGAAGCCAGTGTAAAGCGGCTAAGACTGGACTAATGTGCTCTCTCCTTTTGGTTCTAGTTAGCAGTCGGGCTGCAGAGTTTTGGATTAGCTGAAGCCTCTCTGTGGTTTTCTTAGGGAGACCTGTGAAAAGTGCATTACAGTAGTCTAGCCGGCTAGATATGAATGCATGAATTAGCTTCTCAGCATCGTTCTGATTAATAAATGGTCGTACTTTTGCTATATTTCTGAGATGGAAGAACGATGTTTTCGTCACTTTGCTAATATGAGAATTGAAGTTCAGTTCTGAATCTATGACAACCCCAAGACTAGTGACCTCAGACAAAACGGCTTATAACTTCATCAAACTTACTCTGATTATCCTAACACTGATAACATAGAGTCCTTACCTGACATCAGATGGTATCCAACTGGTATATTCCAATTCCTGATCACCATTCGAAAAAATCGATACGTGTATGGATCCAACGCTATACTGTAGATCTCCATGATCCGCGGGGATCTGAGGTTCCAGAATGAACTGTGGTAACCCCGGCTGGATCAGTGAACTGGAAAATGTGGAGTACCGGATTTTTTTCCCCATTCATTTTCATTGAGTCCATTCCAAAATCACTTATGTCATCTGGGAGACGACAGGGGGCGCTTTTTTCCACAGTGATCGCCGGCGGCCCTCGGCTATACTCGGGTAGGCTCGGGTGATGCAAAAATTTTTCAGATCGCTGAAAAAAAAAAAAAAAAAAATCCGAGAAATCTCGTGAGTGGCTAGCAACCACCTATAAAAAAACCAGAGAAATCTCGTGAGTGGCACGGAAAGTGTTAAGGGACACAAAAAAAAGCCCTGGAATAAAAAAAAAAAATGTCTAACCCTGCGTCAGATAGACCTTACCTGTGGTCGGTGGTATTCCAAAAAGAATATTCCAATTGTTTGATCGCCATCTGGTCCATCGTATGTCCATTTGGTCCACGACATAACCCACCACAACATATGGATCGGGGGTCCCGAAAACGATTCAATTGGATCGAGTGAAGCCCTAGGTTTCCCATTACTAGAAAAGTGCACCCGGAGACATTTGAGTGTAGCACCCGGTCTGGAACAGGGTTTACTGCACTCTCGATACTGCCTACTAGCAGGATCTGGCCGGTACTGCACCTTCGGAGTCCCAGTATGCCTTTTAGCGGCAACATACAGGTCCCTGACATTGAATAGGATATAAAAAAATAAAAAAAGGAAAACGATCCAGAAAAATGTATATATTTAACCTTTGGCGCCCAATAACGTATATATATACGTGGTTGGCCCCGAAAGTGTTAACCGTTGGTGCCCAATAACTTATATAAACGTTGTTGACCGTGAAAGAGTTAACATGTTTTTTTTTTACACCGCGAACATCGCTATGCCACCTGACTGTGAGGGCACAGTCATGTATAAATGTTATGTAACATGTTATGCTATGATCTTTCCTGTACTAAATCCCATATAAATTAGAGGTAAGCTCTAACTCAATGCTGCTCACCCGAGAGAAGATTAGGTAACACTATGTGTTCACTCCTGCTGTATGTTAGTTACCTAATGAAATACCATTAGATATATGCTGTTTGATTGATTGATTGAAAATGTATTAACAGATTGCAAAATGGGCACAATACAGTACGGCTCAATACACACAATTGTTAAGGGGATGCAGACCAGAGAAAGACTTTCGTCTTGTTTACATCAGGGTCCCCCATTTTCAAATCATCATGACATTTATGACATACACGACATACAGATATACAGTACTGTTACATCCAGACATTTATGACATACAAGATATATGTTATGTATGTATGTTACATTTCATTCTTGCTCCCGTTCTGCTCTAGTGGGAATTAACCTCATGACCTATATATCACTGAAAACTTTCGCTACATGCACCCATCATTTGCCCGGCCACGACTGTGCATCGTCCTTCCCTCATATTTTCATTCGGAAGGTTTTGCTACAAGCGCACCTTAGACAGTGCACATTTAGCTTATAGTTTTCTTGTTGCTGTTTCTTCGAGATGGCATCACCACCAAGACTGGGTGAGCCCCTGGGGCTCCACCAGCACTCCCTCCTCCCAACCTCCCGAGTGTAGTGCCGCCCGAAGACCGTTGAGCGCTCCTCACTTGTGAGAAAGGTAGCTCCGGCGTCACCATCAAACGGACCCCCGACAGAATGGGCGCGGTCTCTCTGATGGCAGACGATTGCGGCACAAGCTCGCCGCCTGCTTGCTCCCACTGTTAAGAGTGGCCTTGCGCCCCCTACCATCACATCCCAGAGTGTTGCATGGATCTTTGATGCCTCGCTGGCGAAGTCAGGGTTCAATTAGAGCCCCAACCCCAAATGGCGAGAGACGCGAGATGTAAACACGGAGAGAGAAGCAGCAGTTGGAGCGCACCTCGAGGAGAATGCGCCACGCCCGGCAGCAGGTAAGGGGAGCGGGGCTAGGCCTGGCAGGCTGTATCCCCCCCTTCTTCCTTCACCTCGATGAGTATGAGTGTTACGGGGCAATTCTTGCTTGTGAATGGAGCCGCCGGTGCTCGTGTGGCCAAGTTTTTAGACAAACGTGGACCTAGGGCTCGCGGTTGGTGGCTAGCTTTGTGCTGTGGTTTTTCGGTGCGATGACGTGCGCGTATGGGTTCGCTTGGGAAAACAACACACGGCTGGAGGCACTCTCCTTTTCACCTCGTGTGTCTCTTCACTTTACGTGAGGTTGGTTGGGGGGGGGGGGGGGGGATATAAACCGCTCATTCATTGGATGTGTTATATCAATTTGGTGAAGTTCTGACTGTGCGTGTGACGAGGAGGTGGCCAAAACAAGCGCTCCCGGAGGTGACGGGCGAGGGATTGGACCTTGACTGTGTCTCCCCTCCCTCTACCCCTCTTTCCAGCTCTCCTGTTTTTCACCTAACCCCCTATCCCCCGCTCCCCCCCCCCCAAAATGCTACGTTTGAAATAAAAATCACTCTGTGAGTGCGAGTTTTTGTTGGAACAAACGTGTGATCTTTTCACTGTGTATTTTATGTGTGCCTGAACAAGCGTAGACCCTGAATTTACGATTGGTGACTTGCTATGGTGTGTTGTCTTTTCAAAGCATTGTACATCAGCACATGGCTAGGGGCACTGCTCCCCTTTCACCTCGTATATGTCTTCACTCTACGTGGTAAGGTAAAATATGGCGGGTGGCAAGTCGGGGGGATATAAACCATTCCGTTCGGTGTGTTATATCCATTGGTGAAATTCTGACGGTGCATGTGGTGAGCAGGTAGCGTAAAACGAGCACTCCCATCACTAGAGTTCCCCTGTACGCTCAGCGTGGTGACGCACGTACGTGGGATTCCGCTCTGTCAGGTTGGGGCTGGCGCCCTCGGCATCCGTAGCGTCGAGCAGGCATTGGCATTTCCTGCTCGTACGCGATGCGAAATTAAGAGCTCTGTTCCCCCTCTGGCGTTGGGCTGCATTACTATTCCTGTGGGGAAGCGTAGGCAGCCCGACATGTCACTTCTCGTGACAGAGGCTGATACTGGGTCGTTTTTTGGTTGAAACAAACATGCAGCGATGTCACTCAAATATGTTTGAACGTGCACCTGAAACGGGATATAACAAAGGTTATTCTGTAACCCTAGTTATATGAGTTCATGTCACGTAATAATAATAATAATAATAATAATAATAATAATAATAATAATAATAATAATAATACACTTTATTTGTATAGCACCTTTCATACAGAAACTGCAGCTCAAAGTGCTTCACAACAGAAAAAAGACAGACATAAAATGAGCACATAAAGTGCAGACATATAAAATCACAGTTTTTCACATTACACCGGTTCCTGACAGGCAGCGAGCGAGCGAACTGGAGACGAAATCGCGCGCGACACTGTCCTGATATGAGGCGGCGCGTGTCCGAGTGTGTCTGTGTGTGTGTTACCTGGAAGCACACAGGGGCAAAGCAGCCTGCGATTCTTGACCAATAAAAAGTGTTTAGGGGCGGGACTCGGCCGCGTAATCGCTCAACTAGAGACACAGCGAGCGAATATTTGAGGGGGGAACGACATCGCCGATCAGTTCGCTGTCGCTCGCGGCAGGTCAGGATAGTCTGATTGAAACTAATACATTTTAATCATTTTCGCAATCACGCTTGCTGCCTGTCAGGAAGGGGTGTTAGGATCTAACATCCCAACAGGCCACCTTGTTTATGGTTTGATTCAGTTTTAAATAGACAATGATAAAAAGAGTAAGATAAAATAGACAGAGTAAAATAGTGCAGTGTAGGCAATTGTCTATCTTGTGAAATGAAGCCGTGGGGCGTATGTTTTTTCCTCTGGTGGGCATCGCGAGGCTAGCACTGCTTGTGTCAGTTATGTCAGATCCCTCCTCTGGGAGGTTATGACATTTGTCAATTATTATTGTGGCATTATGAGCGTGGGGAGCCTCCTCAGAGAGTTTCAGAGCCTCCTCCTCAGGGAGTTCAGAGCCTCCTCAGAGAGTTTCAGAGTCTCCCCCTCAGTGAGAGAGCCGCCGTCGGGGTGCTGTTTGTTAGCAGTCAGCCCCTCTAAGCGCTCCTGTGTAGTTCCCGGTCCTCCGGAGTGCTTCGGAGCTTCCTCCTCAGGGAGTTTCAGAGCCTCCTCAGGGAGTTTTTGGAGCCTCCCCTTCGGTGAGAGAGCCTCCTCTGGGAGTTTTTCAGAGCCTCCTCCTCAGAGAGTTTTCAGAGCCTTCTCCCCGGAGAGAGAGCCTCCTCACAGAGCCTCCTCCTCCGGGAGTTTTCAGAGCCTCTTCCTCAGGGGGTCCTCGCGGCATGCCAGGCGGAGAAGGGCCTTCACCTGTTGTGTCCTTGCGGGCAGCGTCAGGGTTTAACAACCCCGACCCCACGAGGTGTGGGAGCGGTAACACAAGCTTATGCTTCGCATACGTTTCCCTGGTAGCGAGCGGGGCGCGTGGTGGGGTGGTCGCAGGTCCTTCTGTCCCGCGGTCTACTCACCTTGTGCGTTTTTTGGGTGCTGTCTCCTTTTTCGCACGGTCGGTGTCCTGTCCCACCCCCACCCCTCACTAGGAAGGGGGGGCCCGGACCCTCCTCGGTGTTCTGATGGTTGTAAGGGGACCTCAGCGGGTGCATTTGTTGGGCTCTCCGCGTCCTGCTCCATTCCTGTGTCCCACTAGAGCAGAACGGGAGCAAGAACGAAATGTAACGAAGATTATCCTATAACCCTAGTTACATGAGTTCTTGTCAGCGTTCTGTTCTCACTCACTGAGGACCCCTGACTGTCTTCCGAATGAAGGTCAAGACTATATCCATAAGCGGAAATGGGCGTGGCCGGGCAAATGATGGGTGCATGTAGCGAAAGGTTTCATTGATATATAGGTCATGAGGTTAATTCCCACTAGAGCAGAACGCTCACAAGAACTCATGTAACTAGGGTTATAGGATAACCTTCGTTATGTATGTTAGTTACCTAATGAAATACCATTAGATATATATGCTGCTGTATGTTAGTTACCTAATGAAATACCATTAGATGTATAGTGCTGTATGTTAGTTACCTAATGAAATACCATTAGATGTATAGTGCTGTATGTTAGTTACCGTTTACTGTATCTTAGTTATCTAATGAAATACCATTAGATGTATATGCTGTATGTTAGTTACTAGGGGTGGAACGGTACGCATTCGAACTGTGTACTGAACAATACACACATGCCCCGAACCGTGGAGGTTGTACCGAACGGTACGCATTCGGGGCATGTGTGTGTTACGACGAGGTAAGGTGGAGGTAGAACCCAAGGCAGCAGGACGAGAGTGAGCAGGGATATGAGGCAGGAGACGACGGTCACGATTTAAAGAGCTTTTACTTAGCAATGTGACAAATGTACATTCAAGCACAAACAATAGGTACAGCCGCGCTGGCTCTAAATACAAAACAAAACCTAACCAGAAGACGGACTGAACACACGAAATAAAAGAGCAATAAAACAGAAAACTAATATACACTTACTTTAGACAGAACACAACTACAGGGCAAGGACGACGTTTTGACAAAGACATCACAGGAACAGGTAACAAGGAGGAATGACTCCACAACCAGGTGAGGACAACCCACACTTAAATAACAAGACTAATTACCAATTGACCACAGCTGGCAAGCCAGTCTAAAACAATACATCAACCACAAGGACAGTATGGCTCGGCGGCCAGTCAAACCAAGCAGTCAACATGTACAGTATGGCTCTGCGGCCAGTCAAATCCAGCAGTCACCATGTACAGTATGGCGTGGCGGCCAGTCAAACCAAGCAGTCAACATGTACAGTATGGCTCGGCGGCCAGTCAAACCAAGCAGTCACCTAGCCCCTTTCATGACTGCGATACACTGTAATCATAACAACTACTACCTTACACTGTAATCATAACTACTACTACCTTACACTGTAATCATAACTACTACTACCCTTACACTGTAATCATAACAACTACTACCTTACACTGTAATCATAACAACTACTACCTTACACTGTAATCATAACAACTACTACCTTACACTGTAATCATAACAACTACTACCTTACACTGTAATCATAACTACTACTACCTTACACTGTAATCATAACAACTACTACCTTACACTGTAATCATAACTACTACTACCTTACACTGTAATCATAACTACTACTACCTTATAGGGGTGCACGATATAGATTTTTTGACCCCGATATCGATAACTTTCTGCTCCTCAAGGTCGATACCGATAACCGATCATATATATATATTTATTGTATTATAATTTTCTTTTATGTATATTCCTGTAGTTTTGACCGAACCAGATTTATCATGACATGAGCGTTACTACTATGAACAAAACAAAGCCAAGAGAACAGTTTTGACTCTTCAAATAAAGTGACTATATTTATTTTTCCAAATAAATATAATTTGAGTCAATCACTAAATTCACAATCCGTCAATGTCATTAACAATGTGTTTCCCTGAACAATGAGTGAACTAAAAACCAACAGGTATTGTGCTTTGTCAGCAGATAAAACATTTGACGCTATAGGAGAGGAGACTGTTGTGGTCTTGGTCCATGAAACAACTATTGCTTGGCATTTATAGGACATCACAGGTCCATATGTCCGTGGTGAAACTTACGTGCTGTGATTGCTGGCTGCTTTGTCACTATGAATTGAAAATGGGGGACCCTGATGTAAACAAGATAAACGTCTTTCTCTGGTCTGCATCCCCTTAACAATTGTGTGTATTGAGCCGTACTGTATTGTACCCATTCTGCAATCTGTTAAATAAAGTTTTCATTCATTCATTCATTCATTCATTCACGTGTCTGGTGCGCCCAGCAATCACAGCGCTCCTACTGTAAAATGCGGAAGCAGCCATTTTAGCAAAGGCTAGCTCAGTGATTTTTTTACTCGTTTATAAAAATGATTAAAAATATTTATTAGCAACGCCGAGCTTTCAAACCCCGCCGCGTGTGTGTGTGAAACCCTAATGGAACGCTGGGTACCTTTGAAATTTATATCTGATATATTTTGGACCCACCGCTAGCTTTTAAGCAGTGCTTGGTGGTGCAAATTAACCTGGCTACCACGGAGGAATAAGTGACTGCGTATTCGAGCCCCTGGCTTGCATCGCAGTCACGAAAGGGGCTACAACCAAGCTAGCTTGGTTACGTTAGATAGCAACCAAGCTAGCCTATGTAGGCTGCTTACCTGGCCAATAATGTGGTTCTCCTCCTGGACAGATAGATTTGTTAAATCATAATATCCACATCTGTGTGCAGGTTCACCTGCCCTATCTCAAACCAATTCTAGTTTGCAGTTTCTACAGACCTCCGAGTGCAAATGCTACATATGTTAATGATTTGTGTGATATGTTCGATAGGATATCGGACGAAAACAGAGAAATATTCTTACTTGGGGATATGAATGTCGACTGGTTGGGAAAGCCATGTACCAATAGGAACAAGGTGCTCTCAATACATACTTGTAATCTGTCCCAAATTGTCAATCTTCCCACTAGAATAAGTATAGATAAGGATGGTAACATTTCATCTACATGTACAGTATTGATCATATTTATACAAACGTACCAGGCCAATGCTCAAAGGCAGTCTCTGTTCCTGTAGGTTTCAGTGACCACAACATCATAGCAGTCTCCAGAATGACGAAGGTCCCAAAAGCCAAAGCAAAAATGATTGTCTCACGGTCATATAAGAGTTTTAATGTAGAAGGTTTTATTAATGAAATGTCGGGTATAAACTGGGAGGAGGTATGTTGTGAGGATGACCCAGAGTGTTAACATTTACATTTACATTTAGTCATTTAGCTGACGCTTTTATCCAAAGCGACTTACAAGTTCTGTACGACAAGCCATCAGGAAGGGCACAACTCTATCAGCTGAGTAACAATGTTCATCAAAGTGTTGAGTGCTACAGTGTAGGCAGGGCCGCCTCAGGGGGTGTGCGAGCAGTGCGGTCGCACAGGGCCTCGCGGGAAGGGGGGCCTCGCAAAATAAAAAATAAAAAAAAATAAAAATAAATTTTTTTTTTTTTTTTTTTTTTTTTTTTTTTTGCGAGGCCCCCCTTCCCGCGAGGCCCTTTTTCATCACAGACCTAAAATCTAGTTTTGCTTATATGCTTATATATTTCACATTAGACACGTTTGTAGAATGTGTCTGACTTGTTCCTGGGTCTGCAGATATACTCACTATTGGAGCTCAGCCTCTGGGGTTCTGCAGCAGACACACTATTGGTTTCAACGAAGGGAGTGGTTTTACTTACATCATGTGTAGTACACTACGCCGGCGTGAGTCAGCTGCGTTTGACTATTATGCTTAGTTATGCCAGCCAAGACGAAGAAAGAGGTCGGTCATTATCAGTCGGTCGGTCACCAAGGAACGTTGACGAAAGGCGGGACAAATGGCCGGAGCCTTGTCATGATGCAGTCGGGATATAGCCATGATGATGATGTCGGCTAGTAGCTAGCTTAGCTAAAGGCTATCTAGCGTTAGCTAACCTAGAGACATGCAGCCAAGATGAAGAGGATGGTCGTTTGGCAGATGAACTTCGTCAACTCCACGCGGTTGTCTCCATCCTCTTGGACGTTTGGTGAGTTTTTAACCTATTCTATTAACTCTATTCTATTCCCGCCGTGGACATCGCTCTCTCTCTCTCTCTCTCTCTCTCTCTGGAGCTAAACTGGCCGACTAGCTATTGTAGTACTACTAGTAGCTAACGGTGTGTGCCTGGTGTCAGCACCTGGCTGTATGTAGCCGCATAGCTTGCTTCTGCGTTAGCTATGGTTAGCGATAGCCTGGTTGAGCTAACTGTTAGCCAGTTAGCTGTTTAGCTTCGACGTTAACTGCCGGCTGCGCTCGGCTGGGAACGTTCGTTTGATGCTATCAGTTAGCCTTGAGTTAGCTGTTAGCTTGTGCTACGACCATTGACATTAGCCGTGAGAATAGCAGGGGGTTCTGGCACTCTGACTACGACATCATCTTTGACAGAAGATGTAGTCGGGCCTGCACCATGACAAGGCTCTGGCCATAGCTTATTTGTCCCGGACAGCGAGAGGCCTTTCGTCAACGTGGAGACCTGTGTTGCGGCCTTTCGCCCTGCGTTCCTTTTGTGCAGGTAAGATTAATGAAAATGTCATGACATTACCCCACTCTTCCTTCCTTCCCCTCCCGAATGTTTTGTTAATAACGATGTTTTTTTCCAGGCAAAACATATGCTACTTCACAACATTTGGAGATACGACATGTGCTGTGTGTGAATGTCTTGGTCGTTTGTGTAGCTTGGGTAGCGTTGGGCCGTTGGCCAAAGCTGTGTGTGGCCTGGTGTCACAGTACCTGGCTAGCCTATTTAGCTGATGTCGGCCATTGGCTCCTTGCTGCTTTGGTTTCTCTGGTATAGACCCTCTTCTCTTTGGATTTAAGTGTTGATCTTTGTCCTTTTGGATCTCTCATACATGCTCTCTCTAACACACACACACATGCTCTCTCTCTCTCTCTCTCTCTCTCATACATGCTCTCTCTCTAACACACATGCTCTCTCTCTCTCTCTCTCTCTCTCTTTCTAACACACACAGTCTGCCTATGGCGGCCTTTCTCGATGGCTAGGCTGTGCTCAAGGATCTTCAGTCACAGTGCTCAGGTATTCTGCCACTGTGTACTCTCTGTTTAGGGCCAAATAGCATTTCAATTTCTTTCCAATGTGTCTCTCTCTCTCTCTCTCTCTCTCTCTCTCTTGGATTTAAGTGTTGATCTTTGTCCTTTTGGATCTCTCATACATGCTCTCTCTAACACACACACACATGACAAACACACATGTTCTCTCTCTCTCTCTCTCTTTCTAACACACACAGTCTGCCTATGGCGGCCTTTCTCGATGGCTAGGCTGTGCTCGCTGAGTCTGTACCTAGTCAAGGATCTTCAGTCACAGTGCTCAGGTATTCTGCCACTGTGTACTCTCTGTTTAGGGCCAAATAGCATTTCAATTTCTTTCCAATGTGTCTCTCTCTCTCTCTCTCTGTACACTGTATTTTGACTGTAGAACGGGAGCTCTCTCTCGCTCTCTCTTTTGCTATATGTTGACTGTATCATGCCCCGCCTCGGGCAGCGCTATTATTTAAGAATATGTTGACTGTATAAAAAAGAAAAAAAAAAGAAAAAGAAAAATATATATATATATATATTTTTTTTTTGTTTTTTTTTAACCTTTTGGGGGGGGGGGGGGGGGGGCTCGCGTTAAATCTCGCACAGGGCCTCGCATTTCTCCCAGGCGGCCCTGAGTGTAGATTAGTTTATTAGGACAAGTGCATGACAGTATGGTTAGTTAGGGTTAGATAATTTTTTTTTTTTTTTTTTTTTTGGCAGAGGACCCAAGCGCAAACAGAGACGAGGGAGAGGTAGATGTAAATTGTCAAAGTGAGCACTGCTCCTTTAATTAGAACACTTCGAGCCAGGGGTGAAGTGTAACAAAAAGAATCCAAAGGCAGCAGTAAAACAAAACAATGGAATAGCTCAGTTTAAGACTGGCAGAGGGCAAAATACAAAACCAAGAATAATCTCATAAAGAGAGCAAGTCCAAAAGCACAACACAAATTCACAACAACTGACTACAAAATAAAACCCTAACAAACAAGATGAACTTTACGCGAAAACAAAGAATGGTGGAACAAACCATTGACACTGGGAAACTTATTATGCACTTACACAGGAGAACAGCACATGAACAAGGACGTGGATATCAAACATGGAACCGAAACTATGAACCGACAACAAGAGTAGGGAACACACACCAGATATAGGGGGAACAATTAACACTAGAGAGACAGCAGGGCAATTAGCAAAACGAGACGCACATGAGGGAAAAGCAGAACTAACACACAGGGCTACAGGAAAACAAGACTAAAACACAATGGAGACAACACTAAAGCCAAGAATAAACATCTAACAAAAGCATGGGAGCACACAGGGTAACAGACACAGTGGAAGGGTTAACACTAAGGGGAGAAAACACCTAAATACAGATAACCTGATGAAGTGCAAGTGAAGGAGGAGTAGTGACAACAAAGATCCAGGGGCTGGGAAAAGTCTGTGCAAAGGTGGGGGCTGTTGAGGAGTAGTGGAAAGTCTGTGCAAGGGTGGGGGCTGTTGAGGAGGATGGAAAGGGGAGAAAGGTCCAGGGACAGGTGGACCCTTACACAGAGGTTGCACTGGACTTATTTATGTTGAGGTACATGAGTGTAGCAGATAAACATGCTCCTTTAAAAAATTTCACAGTCAGAAACAAATCAGCCCCATGGATAGATAGTAGCTTAAGGATTTAGTGTGTTTAGTGTGTTCCAGTTCTGCGGATGACAGACAAAAGTACCGTTCCTTACGTAATCAAGTCACAAAGTTAAATAAGGTGAAAAAAGGGAATATTTTAAACAATGGTTATATGATGTGAGGAATGATGGTAAAAATCTATGGAATGTTTTAAATCAAATTATGGGTAGAAAATCCAATGTCTGTACACCTTTTGTTGAGTCATATGGAATTGTCCTAACCAAACCATGTGATATTGCCAACCATTTTAATGATTTTTATGTAAGTAAGATATCTCAGCTCAGGCAGGGAATGCACATCTAAAAAAATACAAAATCAAATGACATAATTAAGAATATCATAATGAAAGATAAAGGGTGTACATTTTATTTTAAACAGGTTGAGGTTAGTGATATTGAAAGGTTACTCCAGGCTCTACCTGACAGCAAGTTAGCTGGCACAGACAACTTGGATAGTAAATTATTGAGAATTACTGCTACGATCATAGCAAGTCCAGTGTGTCATATTATTATTATTGTTATTTTTTTTTTATTGATCTTTTTCCCCCTCCTTTTTCCTCCGATTTTCTCCCATCCCAATGTTAGTCGTTATGCCAATTCCCAATCCCCTTCCTGGTCGCTGCGCACTTACCCCCCACAGTCGGTCTGGGAGAGTGGAGGCTATCACGTGCTTCCTCCGACACACGTCTAGCCAATCAACCGCTTCTTTTCACCTGGCAGCGCGGACTCTCACTGAGAGGGCGTAGCGTGTGGAAGGATCACACTATCCCACTTAGATCCTATCCGCGCTTAGCAGGCGCCCCGACCGAACTGTAGGAGTCACTGTTTACAACGACCCGGACCCACCCCGCCAGCTTCTCCCACCCTCTAATACTGCCAATTGTATTAGTGTGAACGGCCAGCCAAGCTGGTGACAACCCTGGAGCTGTGAGCTGGATTCGAACAGGCGAATCCAGCGTCTCCGGGGTTGGTGACAAACGCAATAGTGTGTCATATTATTAATAGATGTATACAAGTGGGACTATGTCCAAAGAGATGGAAGGAGGCTAAGGTTACTCCTTTACCCAAATACTCCAAATCAGTTTTTAATGAGGGCAACTCCAGACCTATAAGCATTTGACCAGTTTTAAGCAAATCATGGAAAAGTGTGTTTTTGCACAAATCCAAGAATATTTTCAGTTTAACAGTCTGGCTACAGAGTCTCAACATGCATACAGAACTGGTCACTCTACATCGACTGCTCTAGTTCAGATGACTGACGACTGGCTCAGAGCTATTGATAACTCCATGATAGTGGGAGCTGTGTTTTTAGATTTCAGTGCTGCATTTGATGTGCTTGACCATTCTCTCTTGATTGATAAACTTAAATGTTATGGTTTTAATCCCCTGGCTTTGATGTGGATGCAGAGTTATCTGTCCTCCAGATCTCAGCAGGTTTATTTGAATGGCAGCCTGTCTAGTAGTAGAAGTTTGGAGTGTGGTGTTCCACAGGGGAGCTCCCTAGGGCCTCTGCTCTACTCAGTGTTCACCAATGACCTACCGTGGCCTACTAAGAATGCCAAATTGGTCCAATATGCAGATGATTCCACCTTGTATTATGCTTCTCCATCAAATGGTATGCTTAATGAGGTACTGAGCAGAGAACTTAATGATGTGAATGATTGGATAGTAGCTAACAGGCTTGTACTGAACATCTCTAAGACAAAAAGCATGGTGTTTGGATCGAGGCATGGGTTGGGTTGTCTTGTAACCCAAAGCTTATTTTAAATTCATGTAACTCTATCGTTAAGCAAGTTGAAAGCGTTAAGCTCCTTGGAGTGACACTGGATAGTACTCTATCTTGGTCAAACCACATCACTAACATTTTGTCTCAAAGATGGGAAGAGCTGTAGGCATTGTTAGAAAATGTGCTTATTTTGTTGATCGTCCTCTTCTACGTCAGATTATTCAGAGTCTAGTGTGTCATGTTGATTATTGTTCGGTGATCTGGTCATCTGCCACCAAATGTGAGATCAGGAGACTACAGGTAGTCCAGAACAGGGCAGCATGGTTGGTTTTGGGTTGCTCACTAAGGTCCAATGTCAACCGTATGCATGCTGGTCTCTCCTGGCTCACAGTTGAAAAAAGGTTATCGTCTAACTCACTTGTATTGTGTAAATCAGTCATTAACAGCAAGACTCCATATTTTGTGTTTGAGCAACTTGTTTACAGAAGCTCTATACAAGACCATAATACAAGAGGGGCCAGAAATTGTCAGGTTTTTGTACTCCCTCGTCCTAGAACCAATGCTTTAAAGCGGTCTTTTATTTATAGGTGCATAACACTCTGGAACAACCTACCTAGTTATCTCTACACTTTTAGTAAATCGATTTTTAAAAAGAAACTCAAATCTCAATTACAGCTGTTGCCTTAATGTGTATTGCATTTGTGTATGGGTTTTTGCCTATTAGCCTACAGGTTCTCATTTTGTATCTTTAAAAATTGATATTTATTGTATGTTTTAGTTAATTGTGTTTTTTTTTAATTTCTATCTATAGCATCTGTGAAAGTAGCTTATTTGCTATATACTAAATCCTTGTTTTTATCTTTTGTATTGATCTATGCATTAACTGTTTTGTGTATTGTGTTGTGTGGACCCCAGGAAGACTAGCTGGGAGCCATGGCACCAGCTAATGGGGATCCTTAAAAAAAAAAAAAAAAAAAAGTGGTGTGCTGTGCTGGTCCTCAGTAAATGTCCCGTCTGCGAAAAATAAGTTGCTAATAAAGTGCTATATGCTTCATTGCATATTCCAAAGTGCCCGCGAGGCGAAGACGTTTGGTCACGTTTGCTTTTAATGTGATTTGATTGGCCAGACGCGAAATTAGCATATATTCCCCTTACCTAGAACCAAGCTGGGTCGTGTTAAGGCTTAGGAGCTAAGCCCAACCCAGCTCGAATCTTATTGGCTAATAATTAAGCAATAGGATGAATAAACAAAAACAAAATTGCCTAGCGTCCTAACCTCGTTCCCAGCTTTATCTCGTGAGCCTCCAGGCTGGCAGACTGTGAGAGTAAGTGAGTATGGGCTGCCTCAGTCAGTGACAGTGTTAGAGAGAGTGGGCGCAGTTTCGCTCGTTCGGTTAATTTCTCCAGGAGGGAGAAAATTATTATAACACAGAGATGAAAAACAATGATTTTTTTTTATTATTGTAAACTATAAAAAAAACAATAAATTATTTAAAAAAAGATGTATGTTTGTATTTTAATTTAAAATTTTTTTTTACTGTTTATATTTTTGGGGAAGCTTGGCTTCCCTTGGCTCCCATGAATATTCGCCACTGCTGAAGCATAATGCTTATACATGCCTGTCCTATATTCTTAACAAAATTAAGACTCCAAAACAGTATTCTAAAAGAAAATAACAAAAAAGTTACCAAATTAAATACAATTAGATATATATGCTGTATGTTAGTTACCAAATTAAATACCATTAGGTATATACGCTTTATGTTAGTTACTTAAAATATCTTTAGATGTATACAAAAGAGTTCTGTAACAATTCACAACATTTTCACATCAATGCTTTAAATGCCTCTATTTATGGCACAACACAAAAATAGTGTTATATACAGTATGTGGTCACCACAACCTCCACTGCTTCTGATATCTCTGGTGCAGGGTTTCCGCTAGAAAAGATTTCAATGTCCCGGACAAATGGGATACATTATTATTATCTGTGGTTATTGAGCTTATTACAATAACGCTATACCCGATACTTAATACTTATTGTCAATCAAAAAAGTTAATTACCATTTGTAATAATTAACGTTACATTACCTCCACTCTGTCTGCACTATTTGCTTCCATGTAGCGCAACTCAGTTAACACTTTAATCGCCATGGGTTAAATTCATAATTTACCATCCCTCGCCAGCTCTATTTGTCTATGGAGAAGTTCCCCTTCTTTGCAGGGCTATAACTTTTTAAATTCTATTGCTAAACTGCCATTATTATGGCCCATTCAATGTCCTATATGTATTGTTCAGGGTGTAGCAACGTTAAACTTTTTCATTCACATATTCATACTAAAATATGGTCTAAAGTATAAGTATGTTTTTATCGTTTTCTGCAGCTTTCTTCAGAACGTGATTTATAGCCCCAAATGCATTATATTGATGATCAAATACAGTTTGGTAGGAATCTGTGCGAGATAAAAAATTTCAACTGCACGTACTTCTAGAAGTTTCTACGCATCATCTGATGTTGACCGGATGGGCGAGGGGGCGTTTATAATTCCGTGGGCAGCGTTAGATGATTCATCCAGAGTGGGTCATATGTTCATCAGATCAGTTAGTATAGAAAACGTTAGAAAATAACGCTGAATCTTACCGTGGCTTCCTCGCGCCGCTGGCAGATGAGCGTGGAACCGATTTTTTTCTATTATGGGATGTAGAAATGCCCGATCCATTTCCAGGTTGTATAATAGTATATACGTCCAAATAACGTTGTTTATTGAGTTAGGGCGAGCGATCTATTATCCAGTGTTTCAAGATGGAGTCGTGGGAGCTATAGCGAGTGGTAACATATGGATGAGTACTACCGGTTCAAAGGTTAATATCCGGTTGGCGATCTGCCGATCGGCCACCAGATGGCGCTCTTGAACCGCTAGAGAGTTGAGAGGAGATCACCAGTGTGTCTCAGGGCTCCGGAAAGGAAATATGATTTCGATGACAGATTTTTGAAATATTGACATCAAAGACGAGTTACGGCGTCTTCGGCAGAATGAGCATGGCTCGGAATGACGTGAAAACTCGTCCGCGGCGATCATAGTGTTAATCTAGTCACAATTTCAGCGTGTCCATCCGTATGAATGAATGAATGAATGAATGAATGAATGTACGGCTCAATACACACAATTGTTAAGGGGATGCAGACCTGAGAAAGACGTTTGTCTTGTTTACATCAGGGTCCCCCATTTTCAATTCATATAGACATTTATGACATACACAACATACATGACATTTATGGCATAGGGACATATAGGTATTTAGTACTGATACATTTGTGACATAAACGGTATTCAAATATACAGTACTGTTACCCCTAGATCCTGACAGAGTATATACATATGATGGGGAGGGGACTGTACATTAGGAGGGGGTGGGTGGGTGGGAGAGAAATATACTAGTGCTGTCAGGCGATTAAAAAAATTTATCTAATTAATTACAGGATTTGTAATTAATTAATCTAATTAATCACATTTTAATCGCATAACCATTTTATGCCTGATATTCTATATTCTATAATCATATTTCAAATTGCATGTGTCCGGAGGGCAGAATTCAGTATTAATTTGCTTAGATTTTTCAGGTCTGGTCAATTTGACCATAGTGTTATTCACAGTCAAAGATAAAAAAAAAATCTCATTTGGTTCATTACAATTTACTCAAGCCTAGTAACAGACACAGTATTTCTGACACTGGGAATACATTCCCTGAGATCCATCTTGAATCAGATACCAAGAACATGCAAATGGACCATATAAAAAAAGTCTGTAAATGTGTATTCTACGTTCTTATGGATGAATGAGATTTAAAAAAACATTTTATAAATTTTTCTTTTTTGTAATTAATTTTGAGTTAGTCATAACGCGATAATTTGCTGTGTAATTAATTAATCTAATTAACGCGATAAACTGACAGCCCTAAAATATACATACGGCGGGGAGGGAATATATACATGCGGTGGGGAGGAGACTGTCTATTAGGAGGTGGTGGGGTTTTTGGGCATTTACGGTGGCCAGTTTCGAATTGCAGCCTCCCGTAGGTGCTCTTTAAGAGCGGTTTTGAATGTGGGTAGGGATTCACATTCCTTTACAGCTTTGGGTAGGGCGTTCCACATTGATGTGGCATAATTGCGAAACGTGTTTAGTCCCTTGTTTGAGCCGAATCTGGGATTAACATGATTTGTTGAGCTTCCTCTGGTGTAGTGGTTGTGGTATTCACTGACCTTTGGGAAGTATTTTGACATGTACATGGGTACCTTAGTCGTATAGTGTATCTTGTAGACCAGGCCCATTGCAAGTTGCTGTACTCTGTCGTCTACTCTAAGCCATCCTAGGTTGTCAAAGTGGGCAGGGGTGAGGTGGGTTCTGGGGGTAAGGTCAAGTAGTAGTCTGACCAGTTTGTTTTGTGATGTTTGTAATCTTGTTTTAAGCGCCTTTGAGGTGCTTTGGTACCATGAGGTGCACGCATAGTCGTAGTACCCTTGAATGAGTGCTCCTGCCAGAGTCTTCAGGGTATTCTTGTTTACCAGAGAGGAGATCCGGTACAAGAATCTAGTTCGTTGGTTGACTTTTTCTATTACATTGGATGCCATTTTGTCACAGGAAAGATTTGCCTCTAGGATGGAACCCAGGTAGGTAATTTCATCTTTCCTTGTGACAGGCAATGTAATGAGAAAGGTCTTGCCTGACTTCTATCAGCATGTGACTTGTAACACCAGAGGCGGTAACATCCTAGATCACTGTTACACGCAATTCAAGGGTGGATACAAGGCTCATTCTGCTAGTGGCTTTGGGAAGTCTGATCATGCGGCCATATTGCTTTCTCCAAAGTACAAACAGAGAATCAAAAGCACTCCTGTAGTCTCGCGAGAGGTGCAGAAATGGGATTTGACGTCAGAGGAGACGCTCCAGGCTGCGTTTGAGTGCACAGACTGGAGCGTGTTCCGCGACACAGATAACATTCATGTCTACACGGAGACAGTGCTGGACTATGTTCGTACTTTGGTGGAAGAAACAATCCCCACTACCACAATGAGAGTTTACCCAAATCAAAAACCCTGGGTAGACAAATCCGTCCGTGAAGCTCTGAGAGCGCGCGCACCAAAGCATACAACGACGGCCTAGTGGCAGGCAACATGAATGACCACAAGGTGGCGCGATACAACGTAAGGAGGACAGTGACAGAGGCCAAACGGCGCTACAAGGATAAAATTGAACTCCAGTTTGAACAGGCTGACTCTAGAGCTATGTGGCAGGGGCTCAAAACGATGACAGACTACAAAGGCGCCTCCCTCAAACTGAACAGTGACATCTCCTTAGCAAATGACCTCAATACCTTCTATGCGAGGTTTGATGCTGGTAATAACAACACCAGCCCACAAGCCACGGCAATGGGGGGGGGGGGGGGGTCTGCTGCTGATGGAGACTCAGTGTTCAGGGTAACAGAGCATGAGGTGAGGCGGACCTTTAAAAAAGTGAATATCAGGAAGGCAGCAGGTCCGGACGGCATCCCCGGCCGCGTCCTAAAAGTCTGTGCCGACCAACTGGCCCCGGTATTCACTGACATATTTAACCTGTCCTTAGAACAGGCTGTCATCCCCACCTGCCTGAAGAAGTCCACTATTATCCCTGTACCCAAAAAATCCAAGCCTGCTTGCCTCAACGACTACCGCCCTGTAGCTCTCACCTCCATAGCCATGAAGTGCTTTGAGAAGCTAGTAAAGGGCTACATCTGCTCCTCCCTCTCCATTAACATGGACCCCCTGCAATTTGCATACCGCCCCAACAGGTCCACGGAGGACGCCATAGCCCATGTGCTGCACACAGCAGCATCACACCTGGACAAGAGGCAGGGGAACTATGTGAGAATGCTATTCATCGACTACAGCTCGGCATTCAATACCATAGTCCCCTCCATACTCATAGCCAAGCTCAGGGACCTGGGCTTGAACTATGACCTCTGCCAGTGGGTCTTGGACTTCCTGACGGGCAGACCCCAGGTGGTGAGAGCAGGCAACTGCACCTCCTCATCCATCACCCTCAACATAGGGGCCCCCCAGGGCTGTGTTCTGAGTCCCCTCCTCTACTCCCTGTACACACACGACTGTGTGGCTCAGCGGAGTAGCAATACAATCATCAAATTTGCTGACGACACAGTGGTGGTGGGCCTGATCTCTGCCAACGACGAGAGGGCCTACCTGGAAGAGGTCAAGGTCCTGGCGGGATGGTGCCAGGAAAACAGCCTCTCCCTGAACGTCAGCAAAACAAAGGAGATGATTGTGGACTTCAGGAGGTCGGGGGTCAAGGACTACAGCCCCCTCAGCATCGACGGGGCACCGGTTGAGAGAGTCAACAGCTTTAAGTACCTCGGAGCCCACATATCCGAGGACTTGACATGGACCACACACATTGACAGTGTTGTGAAGAAGGCACGACAACGCCTCTACTTCCTCAGGCGCCTAAGGAAGTTCCAAGTCAGTCAGAAGATCCTTAAGAACTTCTACTCATGTACAATAGAGAGCATCCTGACTGGCAACATCACCTCCTGGTTTGGGAATAGCACTGCACAAGACCGAAGCAGACTACAAAGAGTGACACGTTCAGCCGAACGCACAATTGGAGGGGGGCTCCGGGCTCCCCACCCTCCAGAACATTTACAACAAGCGTTGCAGGGGCAAGGCTAAGAGAATCATTAAGGACTCCAGTCACCCGAACAACTGCCTCTTTGAACTGCTGCGGTCAGGCAAGCGATACCTGAGTCTCAAGGCGAGCACAGACAGACTCAGAAGAAGCTTCTATCCCCAGGCCATCAGGCTGCTAAACGAACAATGAACACTACACAACAACAACCATCAAACACACATAGCACACACATCCACACGCACACACTCACTTTAAACAAACACACTGTAGCACCCACTACACACACTTTATAGCACACACTCACTTTAAACAAACACACTGTAGCACCCACTCCCCACACTTTATATTTATTGATGAAGGATTGCACTACAACTCGTACACCTTACTGTAAATTGTACCTAAATTGTACCTCATCCCATTTCTGCTTTGCACTATATAGTACTGTACATTTGTACACTGCATAGTATTGTATATTATATGGTAACTCAGTTACGTCTATTCTGCATCGAACATTGTACATATATCTATACTGAACACTGTGACCTCATTTTCTACTTCTAAATTACATGCTATACTATGTTATTTGATACTATCTTGTCTAGCACAGTCTCTGGAGCGTAACAGTAAGAAGCATTTTGTATGAAAGTATTCTGTACTTCTGTATGACAACTATTAAAGAAACTTGAAACAATATTGTCACCCACTGTAACTGAGAAGCCGTCGGTCTTGCTGAGTTTGTTATTTGAGCCGAAGAGAATGGACTCTGTTTTGCCCATGTGTAATGATAGTTTGTTATCAGCGAGCCATATGCAGATTTTGCCTAGTTCCGAGCTGAGGGTTTTTTCAACCTGCAACTTGTTCTTGTCAGAGACCAGCAGGGCTGAGTTGTCCGCAAACAGGAACAAGTTGCAGTCACAGGCTGACGACATGTCATTTGCATAAATTAGGAAGAGTAGCGGTCCTAGTATGCTTCCTTGTGGAACACCACAGCTCACTGTGAGGGGGGGGGGGATAGAGTACCGTTTACCTCTACCATCTGTTCCCTCCCCTCCAGGTAGGATTGCATCCAGCTCACTGATAAACTATCAAAACCAATTGCTTTTAGCTTGTCAATCAGAATGGAGTGATTGACAGTGTCGAAGGCCTTTTGTAGGTCCAGCATGACCATGCCGCATATTTGCCCGCGTCCACCTCTTGTTTGATGTGGTCGTTCAAATAGAGGAGGCATGTGTCAGTGGAGTGGGACGTTCTGAAGCCAGATTGGAATTCGTAGATTAGATTTTTTTCCGCCAGGTACTTTTCGACCTGTTCGTAGACTATTTTCTCCATGACTTTCGAGATGGAGGTAAGAATAGAAACAGGGCGGTAGTTGCCTGGGTCTAATTTGCTGCCCTTTTTTCAATTGTAATATTAAAATGTTACATTACTTCCACTCTGTCTGCACTGTTTGGTTCCATGTAGCACAACTCAGTTAAGCTAGTCACAATTTCAGCATGTCCATCCGTATCAATAGTAATAATAAAACATTACATTACCTCCACTCTGTCTGCAACAGCTCTCTCTCTCCACTCATTGAACCAAAGATTTCTTGAGAGAAAATTATTTTGGATGGCTTGAGCATTTGGGTCCATACAGCACAACTGTGTTTGAGTGTTTGCTGTTTCAGTGGCAAAAACAATCACTTTTAGTGGACGTACATTACTTGGTAACCAAATAATAATAAGAGGGAAATATTTTCACAGGACATTATGACCGGAGAGATTTAAATATGTCGGACTTCAACAGATAATTATCAGAAACGCTGCTCTGGTGATGTCTTGAGTAGGGATGCCCCGATCGATCGGCCAGCGATCGGTATCGGCTGATATTCAGTATAAATATGAGATTGATGAATTCCGATAATGCTTTATTTTCGCCGATCGTGAAAACCGATCGATGACATGCACGAAAAACATGATCCAATTCTCAGCGGAGTTCTCACTTGCTGTCTCTCTTGCTCACAGCTGCTGCTGCTGCACGCCTTGACCCCCCCCCCCCCCCCCTCACAGACCCATGTCAACAAATGCTCCGGCAAGAGTCGAGTGCACCTCGAGTGATACTAGCTAACGTTACTGTTTAAACAAAATTACCAAGTCAACTATTCACTTTAGTTTAATACATGAGGCATTGTCTAACGTTATCTAGCTGGCTAGCTACTAATAGCTCCTGATATCAACATCTGATATCATCATTTTGGCAATCGTTTTCGCAGTAGTTGGCTAGTGTTGGCTAACTAGCTATCGTTGTTCCGTGAGCTAACGTTAGCTACTGTACCTAGCTAAAGTTACTGTTTAAACAAAATTACCCAGTCAACTATTCACTTTAGTTTAATACATGAGGCATTGTCTAACGTTATCTAGCTGGCTAGCAGTAGCTACAGATAGCTCCTGATATCAATGTCTTATAACATCATTCGTTTTTGCAGCTGTTGGCTAATTAGCTATCGTGCTTCATAGCTGTAACTGAACACTATCTTATAAGTTTCAGTTCATAGGAAAATACTTCGACTATAATGGTCAGAAGTCAATTTATTTAGATACTGTTATGCCCAACACCCACTTTACTTAATTTCTAAGATTAGATTAGATAATTTAGACAGGACTTTGAGAATGCCTGTGTTAGACCTACAGTATAATACTGCCAGCTGCTATAAGAAAACCAAAAACGATCGGTATCAGCAGTGTATCGGCCGATATGACTCATAGATGATCGGTGATCGGTATCGGTGGCAAAAAACGTGATCGGGGCATCCCTAGTCTTGAGCTAATCAGGGCTTGTTGCAAAGGAGAGCGGATTCTGTTTAAAGCCCCAATCCAGAATATATACTTCACCATATTGCTGTGTGTGGTTTATTCACATACATTATTGAATAGTTTGTTCTGTATATGGAAAATACGTTTATTTTTCTTGTTTGTTTTTACTCTTATAGTGTTTTTGTATCAACAGCTCAGTCAATCAACTGGAGAATGAAAATATGTCTCCATTCCCATTTGTTTACGTTTGGATCACAGATTGCTCCTCCAAACATGGCCAGATAGAGAAAGGCTGCAACAGCAAACTAGGCCTGGTTGGCTGCAGAGCAGAGTTTAGGCAAACGGTTCCATAGCGGAGCCCAGAGATGCAGCACATTTCTCCTGTCTCTCAAACATAGCTGACCTAGTTTCAGACTATCATGGCTGATCCTCATACATGTGCCTGAAATCCTGTCTCTTTATATAAACACCAGCAAAACACAGGGTGGAGGGTATGCTGGCTGGGATGGTTTTAATGGTCTCCTATAATGATGGGACTTTGTGTTTTGTGTGTGTGTGTGTGTGTACAAATTCAAATGTGTGTTTGTGTCCGTGTGCGTGTGTGTTTTGTTGCATCTGCATGTGCATTTATTTGCTTATTTTATAATTATTAGAAGTAGCATTAATATAATATTGTACATGTGAATTATTTTTATTTTATTGAGTATACAGCATATGGTGGTTATCAAGAACAGTACTGACCTGTGACAATTCCCCTTTATAAAGGATAGGGACCTCCTGTTATAACAAGTATGTGTGTGTGTGTGTGTGTGTGTGTGTGTTTCAGGGGAGCGTTCTCTGTGGTCAGGAGGTGTCTGAAGATCTCCTCTGGACAGGAATTTGCTGCCAAAATCATCAACACCAAGAAGCTTTCTGCCAGAGGTAGGTAACAAATATGCGCACATACACACACACACACGCACGCACGCACGCACGCACGCACGCACGCACGCACGCACGCACGCACGCACGCACGCACGCACGCACGCACGCACGCACACACACACACACACACACACACACACACACACACACACACACACACACACACACACACACACACACACACACACACACACACACACACACAGGGTGAGAGGCAGAGAGAGAGAGGCAAGAGATGGAGAGAGAGAGGCAGAGAGAGAGAGGCGGGGAGAGAGAGAATGAGAGAGAGAGAGAGAGAGACATCTGGTTTTGGTAGATGACGCTACCAGTATGAGTGTTAGTGCTCATGGGTTTTTAGTGTGTTATAGTGTGAATGGGTTATAATGTTAGTGCTGCTGATGTGTTATAGTGTTGGTGCTGATGGGTTATAGTTATAGTGTGTTATAGTGTTGGTGCTGATGTGTTATAGTGTTGGTGCTGATGGGTTATAGTGTTAGTATGTTAGTTTTATGTTAGGACTACGGGTGGAAATTAGCCCTGTGCTATTCCCGGCATATTTACGTCATTATCATGCTGTGATGTTATGCATACACTCATGTAAATGATGTTCATTAATTTGCATTGTCCTTAATAAACAAATCTTAATCTTAATCTTAATCTTAGTGCTGATGGGTTATAGTCAGGGCTCGAAATAATTTTTTTTACTTGGTAGCACTGGTGCTCCCAATTTCAAAAAGTTGGGAGCATCAGCAAAAATGTAGGAGCACCCATCAAAATGTAAGGAGCACCAACAATATATATGTAATATATTTTTTATTGATACAAAAAACGACAATATAACAGTACTGTAATGCAGTAAAACAGTGAAAGTAGCCTTAAATTATAGTAGTGTAGACCTAGTAGTGTAGCCTATAGTGTAGACTAGGCATGTATTCGGTACATAAAAAAATCCCCCATTGAACAAAACGTCTTTTATTACAGTGCACAATAAGCTTTTCTTTAAGTGTTATTTATGAATGTGTGACAACTGTCAGTATTACACACAGAGGGAACTGTCTGACCACTTTCAAACTAAGTACAGAATATACAATACTTTCAATTGACATTAGCTATTTATGGGTGGAATATTCCGATTCTAGCTCACTAGATCAGTCACATTAAACTTTCTTTTTGTATAGCTTATAGGGGTGGGCTTGAGTAATCGATTGATCGATTACTCACGGCTATGAGAGAACTCAATCTTTCAGCCAACAACAGCCAGCTAATGAATGAATGAATGAATGAAAACTTTATTTAACAGATTGCAGAATGGGTACAATACAGTACAGCTCAATACACACAATTGTTAAGGGGATGCAGACCAGAGAAAGACGTTTGTCTTGTTTACATTAGGGTCCCCCATTTTCAATTCATCATATTGACATTTATGACATACATAACATACATGACATTTACAACATAGGGACATACATGGCATACAGGTATATAGTACTGTTACATTTGTGACATATACAATATGCAAATATACAGTATTGTTACCCAGAAATCCTAACATAAAATATATACATATGATGGGGAGGAGACTGTACATTAGGAGGGGAGAAACCCCTCTTTATCATCAATGTACATAGATACACACACTACTGCACTATGAACTGCCAGCCAGCTAGCTGGCTACCCGAATCCAGTTAGTTAGCTCCACTCCATTGCGAATTAAAAGGTAGTCGGTATTAGCTAGCTACAGTTGCTAGGTAGCTAACGTTAGCTAGCTAGCTAGCCAACAGCTGCAAAAACGAATGCCTATGATGGTATCAGCCGTTGACACGAGCGCCTATCAGTAGCTAGCCAGCTACATAACGTTAGACAACGCCTTGTGCATTAAACTAAAGTGAATAGTTTACTGGGTCATTTTGTTAAGTGATGTTGAAAGAGGAGCTGCACTCTTGCTCTCTTCAGAGCGAATGAGAGATGTTGACTAGACGGGTCTGTGAGGGGGAGGAGGAGGGGCATTGGCAATGCGGGCACTGGGAGCAGCGTGTGTGAACGTGTGTGTGCGTCAACAACTTGCTGTAGGATGAGAGAAGACAGTGAGGCTTGAAGGCTAATCTAAAGGTGCTCCCATAGTCGAGCGGACCGTACATGGAGCGGACTCTCGCGGACTCAAAGCGGACCCAAAGCGTACTCAAAGCGTACCCAAAGTGGACTCCAAGTGCGAAGCTCCTATTCTCTAATGCGCGGATGTCCGCGCCGCTGACTTGGTGTCACACAAAACGCTGCTCTGCGTTTTGGTTGACATCGACTTGCATTTAATGTGACGCCGATCTGCATTTTACTCTGAACACTTGCTTTTTCACTCGCAAAAGAGAATGGCTTTTCTAAATGAAGTGTGTAAAACTGCCAGTTTTATTATCGAAATATTGGAAACGGAGATAACATAGAGTCTATGTTATCTCCGTTTCCAATATTTCTAAATAAAACTGGTGTTTTTATTTCATGCAATGCGTGTTTGTCATTTCAGCACCACGCGCTGTCCACCTCATGTTGAGCAAGCCTATATGGTACATTGCACCTCGTTGCCTATAGTCAAGTCAAGTCAAGAGTGTAACTGCCCGTTTTATTATCGAAATATTGGAAACGGAGATAACATACTCTTTATTTTGACATCGGATGACGACGACATGACAGAAGTTGAACAGCGTGGGAACATTTTTGTAAACTGGCGCGAGACATTTAGAAAATTGGTCTGCGGAGGTCCGCTGAGGTACGCTCGACTATGAAAGCTCAAAGAGTCCCCGCGGACAGTCCTTTAACCAATCTAAAATCAGCATTAAATGTAAGAACGTCAAGCTCACGTTTGATTGGTTATAATGGTCACTGTCAACTCACAAGGCACATACTGAGTGACAAACTAGCGAATGGACAGAGAGGAGGTCGCACCAGAACAATTATTTGCACTCGCACGAATGCTCCCAATTATATTTTGAGGACGCACCGATACAATTTCGGTCGCAATTTCGAGCCCTGGTTATAGTGTTGGTGCTGATGTGTTATAGTGTTGGTGCTGATGGGTTATAGTTAGGGATGTCCGATATTATCGGCCTACCGATATTATCGGCCGATATCGGCATTAAAATGTGATATCGGAAAATATCGGTATCGGTTTTCGGTTTACATTTCTATAACCTTTATTTACCCAGGCAAGCAAGTAAGAACAAATTCTGATTTTATTTATTGTCAAAAGTATGCATAATGTTGTGTGAATTCCACAACAAGAGATATGTAATGTTAATTACCTGAAATTATTCAGTTTTTTGGGGGGGGGAAACCCTGCATATATCGGTATCGGTTGATATCGGTTGATATCGGTATCGGAAATTAAGAGTTGGACAATATCGGTATATCGGTATCGGTAAAAAAGCCAATATCGAGCATCCCTAGTTATAGTGTTGGTGCTGATGGGTTATAGTGTTGGTGCTGATGGGTTATAGTGTTGGTGCTGATGGGTTATAGTGTTGGTGCTGATGTGTTATAGTGTTGGTGCTGATGTGTTATAGTGTTGGTGCTGATGGGTTATAGTGTTGGTGCTGATGGGTTATAGTGTTGGTGCTGATGGGTTATAGTCAGTGTTGCGATGCTCATATCAACAGTGGCTGCACGCACGCTAATGACGCCACGTGCACGCGCGCTCCCAGGCGCGTGCGCGCGCTCCCGCACATAAATGTTCCCTCGCATAAGGACAGACTAAAAACAATGCCTAATTGCCTCTACGAATGGAATGTAACACCTGACGACTGGCGCTATTGATATTCAAAGTAGCCAGGTGTGTACTTGCGAGTTGGCGCATCAGTCGAGTGCAGCGCATTCCTGTGCGTGTGCGTGCACGCGCTTCTGCTCACAAAACTTTGGTTGCCCGGAGTGCAATCTCATCCCATGAGCAACGCATCGCTGGTTATAGTGTTGGTGCTGATGTGTTATAGTGTTGGTGCTGATGTGTTATAGTGTTGGTGCTGATGTGTTATAGTGTGTTATAGTGTTGGTGCTGATGTGTTATAGTGTGTTATAGTGTTTGTGCTGATGTGTTATAGTGTGTTATAGTGTTGGTGCTGATGTGTTATAGTGTTGGTGCTGATGTGTTATAGTGTTGGTGCTGATGTGTTATAGTGTTGGTGCTGATGGGTTATAGTGTTGGTGCTGATGTGTTATAGTGTTGGTGCTGATGTGTTATAGTGTTGGTGCTGATGTGTTATAGTGTTGGTGCTGATGGGTTATAGTGTTGGTGCTGATGGGTTATAGTGTTGGTGCTGATGTGTTATAGTGTTGGTGCTGATGTGTTATAGTGTTGGTGCTGATGTGTTATAGTGTGTTATAGTGTTGGTGCTGATGTGTTATAGTGTTGGTGCTGATGTGTTATAGTGTTGGTGCTGATGGGTTATAGTGTTGGTGCTGATGGGTTATAGTGTGTTATAGTGTTGGTGCTGATGTGTTATAGTGTGTTATAGTGTTGGTGCTGATGTGTTATAGTGTGTTATAGTGTTGGTGCTGATGTGTTATAGTGTTGGTGCTGATGTGTTATAGTGTTGGTGCTGATGTGTTATAGTGTTGGTGCTGATGGGTTATAGTGTTGGTGCTGATGTGTTATAGTGTTGGTGCTGATGTGTTATAGTGTTGGTGCTGATGTGTTATAGTGTGTTATAGTGTTGGTGCTGATGTGTTATAGTGTTGGTGCTGATGTGTTATAGTGTTGGTGCTGATGTGTTATAGTGTTGGTGCTGATGTGTTATAGTGTTGGTGCTGATGTGTTATAGTGTTGGTGCTGATGGGTTATAGTGTTGGTGCTGATGGGTTATAGTGTGTTATAGTGTTGGTGCTGATGTGTTATAGTGTGTTATAGTGTTGGTGCTGATGTGTTATAGTGTTGGTGCTGATGTGTTATAGTGTTGGTGCTGATGGGTTATAGTGTTGGTGCTGATGTGTTATAGTGTTGGTGCTGATGTGTTATAGTGTGTTATAGTGTTGGTGCTGATGGGTTATAGTGTGTTATAGTGTTGGTGCTGATGTGTTATAGTGTGTTATAGTGTTGGTGCTGATGGGTTATAGTGTGTTATAGTGTTGGTGCTGATGGGTTATAGTGTGTTATAGTGTTGGTGCTGATGTGTTATAGTGTGTTATAGTGTTGGTGCTGATGGGTTATAGTGTGTTATAGTGTTGGTGCTGATGAGTTATAGTGTTGGTGCTGATGGGTTATAGTGTGTTATAGTGTTGGTGCTGATGTGTTATAGTGTGTTATAGTGTTGGTGCTGATGTGTTATAGTGTGTTATAGTGTTGGTGCTGATGTGTTATAGTGTGTTATAGTGTTGGTGCTGATGTGTTATAGTGTGTTATAGTGTTGGTGCTGATGTGTTATAGTGTTGGTGCTGATGTGTTATAGTGTGTTATAGTGTTGGTGCTGATGTGTTATAGTGTGTTATAGTGTTAGTGCTGATGGGTTATAGTGTGTTATAGTGTTGGTGCTGATGTGTTATAGTGTTGGTGCTGATGGGTTATAGTGTTGGTGCTGATGGGTTATAGTGTTGGTGCTGATGTGTTATAGTGTTGGTGCTGATGTGTTATAGTGTTGGTGCTGATGTGTTATAGTGTTGGTGCTGATGTGTTATAGTGTTGGTGCTGATGTGTTATAGTGTTAGTGCTGATGGGTTATAGTGTTGGTGCTGATGTGTTATAGTGTTGGTGCTGATGGGTTATAGTGTTGGTGCTGATGGGTTATAGTGTTGGTGCTGATGTGTTATAGTGTTGGTGCTGATGGGTTATAGTGTTGGTGCTGATGTGTTATAGTGTTGGTGCTGATGTGTTATAGTGTTAGTGCTGATGTGTTATGGTGTTGGTGCTGATGGGTTATAGTGTTAGTGCTGATGTGTTATAGTGTTAGTGCTGATGGGTTATAGTGTTAGTGCTGATGTGTTATAGTGTTAGTGCTGATGGGTTATAGTGTTGGTGCTCATGTGTTATAGTGTTAATGCTCATGGGTTATTATAATTCTTGTGCTGATGGGTTATAGTTAGGGGTGGGACGATACATCGATCCAGATCGATACATCGATGTAATTATCAACAATCGAATCGGATCGATGCGATGTAATAAGATCGATTCATATCGATACTCTTATTTTGAAAATCCTGTGGCGAGTCTCATATCCGCCCAAGAACAACAGCAGTAGCTCCGTGTGTGTAGATGTTACAGCATAGCATTCTCCCTTTCTGTGTGTGTGTGTGCGCGCGTCTTTGGAAAGACCAGATGAGGTCAGAGGAGTTTGATGTTTAAATGTTATTTAAACATAAACAATATAATACATAATAAATGTAGGCCTATACATGATCATGCAACATCAACAAATTGTTGTAGGAACAGTTTGGGAGAGGGAGGTTGTGAGTTTTGAGTTCCAAAAAATGTAGCTTAAAGTTTAAAGCTCAATATATAAAAACGTGGCACTTTACAGTGAACAGGAGGTCTATTTGTATTAAAAACAATAGATTGATTTTCCTTTAAATGTCTGGAAGAGCTCAAAAATACAAATGTCAAATGATATTTATTACCTTTTTTTTGTTGATCTAAATGTTACTGATTGTGTTAAATGGGCATATGATATCATCTCATATCAATTGCAGGCACCTGAATCTAATCGTATCGTATTGTATCGTGAGAGACTTTGTGATATCGGCAAATATCGTATCGTTGTCCAAAGAATCGATATCGTATCGTATCATGATGAAACTGGTGATTCCCACCCCTAGTTATAGTGTGTTATAGTGTTAATGCTCATGGGTTATTATAATTATTGTGCTGATGGGTTATAGTGTTAATGCTCATGGGTTATTATAATTCTTGTGCTGATGGGTTATAGTGTTAATGCTCATGGGTTATTATAATTCTTGTGCTGATGGGTTATAATGTGTTATGTTATAGTGTTAATGCTCATGGGTTATAATTATTGTGCTGATGGGTTATAGTGTTGGTGCTCATAGGTTAGTAGGTGTGCTGTACATGAGAGACAGAGACCACTTTGGTTGGTTGTGTTTTATCTGCCTCTGTGTTTGTGAAAATCTGCCCCACTGTGCATGTGCCCATGCACCACATGGATATGCATGTATCCATCTGGTGCTGTGTGTGGGTGTGTGTGTGTGTGCGTGTGTAAGTGCGTGTATGTAGTGTGTGTGTGTGTCTGCGTGTGCGTGTGCATGTATGTGTGTGTGCGTATGTGCGTGTGTGTGTGTATATGTGTGTGTGTGTGTGTGGGTGTGTATATGTGTGTGTGTGTGTTTGTGTGTGTGTGTGTGTGTATATGTGTGTGGGTGGGTGTGTGTTATTGATTCAGGGCTCTGGCTGGTCTTGTCCTCCCAGGGGCAGATCTCTTGTGAAGCCGACCCAATTCTTTCACATCCGTCACTGTAATTGTAGCCGCTGGCCTGGTTGCCTGGGGCTTGGGCACACACACACACACACACACGCACGCACGCACGCACGCACGCACGCACGCGCACACACACACACACACACACACACACACACACACACACACACACACACACACACACACACACACACACACACACACAAATGCATGCACATGCAGCAAAAGAACCACCAGCAGCATATCTGCTAATGCTAACCACTGGTGGTCTTCCCTCTGCGGTTCCTCCTTCTTTTCAACCTTTTGTGTCATTGTATGTTTTCTTGTGACAACTAGATAACCCTGCTGCATCACACCTACACACAGCTGGAGAAGCCCAAGTCCTTTGTCAGGATGGTCTCGTGGACTTCTCAAGTGCATTCAACACTGTGCAACCTCATCTGATGGGACAGAAACTCCTCCGGATGTATGTCAACCCCCACCTCATACTGCTCATTCTCTCCTTCCTCACAAATAGACACCAGACCGTTAGATTCAACAGGAACAACAGCTCCAACAGAACTGTATCCACCGGGGCACCACAGGGATCTGTCATCTCACCAGTCCTGTTCACTCTGTATACCGACGACTGTAGCAGCTCAGACCCTGAGATGCTTTTCATCAAATACTCTGATGACACAGTCATCGTTGACACCACCAACTCCAATGACCGCATCATTGGAGAAATGAACAGGTTCGCAGAGTGGTGTAAGAACAACTTCCTGGACCTAAACCCCAGCAAAACGAAGGAACTGCTGGTGGACTTCAGGCGTGACCCCACAACTCCCCCGGCTCTGGAGATAAATGGCCAGAAAATAGAGCACGTTGAGGAGTACAAATATCTTGGCACCACCATCGACCATAAGCTCACCTTCAAGACCAACGCAGATAACATCCACTCTAAGTGCCAACAGCGACTGTTCTTCCTCAGGAAGATGAGGAAGCTTCAGGTCCGACCATCAATCCTGCAGGCTTTCTACAACTCCTTTGTGGAATCGATAATGTCCTTTAACATCACATCATCGTTTGGAGTGATGTGTGCCATCAACCGGAAACCTCTCGACAGGGTAGTTAAGATCAGCGGCAAGATCATTGGGAAGGACCAGGAGCCACTCAGCAGCATCCACAAGAAACGGACATTAAAAAGGCCTCTCAAAGGCCTCCCAAATAGTTAGTAGACAACACACACACCCATTACAAACAAATGCCCTCAGGCCGTCGATACAGAGCTTGAACAAAAGGGGCTTAGGTAGCTTTGTGCCAACCTCCATCAGACTGCTGAACACCTACAGTAGGTCTGGTGGAAGCCGGACTGCCCCCCCCCCCCCCCCAAGGACTTTGGACTACTTAAAATAGACTCCCCCTTCCACCTGATGGACATATATCACCTGTACTACTATTGTCACACCATGTTACCTGTTTATTGCACTGTTGTTTTTTATTGGATTCTATTATATGTTGTACCACTGTATTTTTATTGGATTCTATTATATGTTGTACCACTGTATTGCACATCGTCGCGGGCAAGACCACCCGCATTTCATTGTATACTTGTATGCCGTGACAATTAAAACTCTTGACTTGACTTGACTTGACTATTATTTATTATTTATATACATATAGAACTGCTCCACATGGATTTTAATTAGTGCTGTCAATCGATAAAAATATTTAACTCGATTAATCGCATGATTGTCCATACTTAACTCGCGATTAACCCATTCTCTGCCACGCTTATATCCATCGCTGTTTGATCTCTGCCAGCACTGTAAGTCTATGGAGATGTTCACCTTCTTTGCAGGGCTATAACTTTTTAAATTGTATTGCTAAATTGACATTACTATGGCCCATTCAACATCGATTATCTATCGTTCAGGATGTAGGAACGTTTTACTTTTTCATTCACACATTCATACGAAAATACCGTCTAGAGTATAAATATGTCTTTATCGTTTTCTGCAGTATTTCCCAGAACGTGAGATATAGGCACAAATGCATATATTAGATCATCAAATGCAGTTTGATACCGATCAACGCTATATTAAAAATTTCAACTGTACATGGTCCTAAACGTTATGACTGATCATGCACGAGTGAACGGAGGGGGGGGGGGGGGGGGGGGGGGGTTTGTTTATAATTCCGTGATAGTCGTTGCTTCATGTAGTATGGGTGATAGAGAGATCAGAGCAGTTTGTATCGAAAATGATAAACAAAAACGCTGAAACTCACGTCAGTCTCCTCGTACCGTTGGGCGATGAGAGTGGAGCAAACAGATCCCAGTTATGTGGTGGGGATCGAGGCGATCCATTTCCGGTTTGTATATTACTAATACACGCCCAAATCATGTAGATTATTGAGTTATGGCAAAGATCCATATCCACGTTGTGTATTGAGTCCCGCGACGATAAACGAGTGGCCGGACGGAATAGGGAGATGCACCGGGATCACAAGAGATCCACTTCCGGTTGCAACTCGCCGATCAGCCACCAGGTGGCAGTATTGAAGCGTTGCAGAGTTGTGCTGGCTCACACAGCATCCGACAAGGCTCCGTGAGTGAAATATGAATACCATGGCGAAAATATGAAATTATGATCAGAATCACGTCGTACGCCGTTATTGGCAGAATTCGCATGAACTTGAAACCCGTTGTACGACGTTATTGGCGGGGAAAGGGTTAATAGCAAATTAATAGAATTTTTTTTCTACCTTAAACAGATCTTTTTCAAGTTCCAAGTTTTAATACTCTCATCAACATGCGAGTCAACACTCTCCCAGTGAGAATATGCGCGGCCAGGCTGGCTGCCGGCTGGTTGCACATGCGTTTGAGGAAAGCATGTGACAGTCTCCGGCCTCTCGGACCAACAGTAGGGGAAAGTGCGCAACAACCAGGAAGGGGGTTGGGAATTGGCATAATGACTAACAGTGGGATGGGAGAAAAATCGGAAAAAGAAGGAGGGGGAAAAAGATAAAAAAAAAAAAAAAACATGCGAGTCAACAAATGCTTGCTTTATGCAGCCATTTAACACAAAAGGATGACCCTCATGCATTGCAAATTTGCATCAAATTCAAAACAGAGTGATGCACAAAATAACTTAAAAGAAAATAATAATTTAAAACAATAAATAAAGTGTGCATGAAATAATAGGGGAAAGAAAACGTTAGGAACTTGTTACATTCACCCACACAAGGGCTGATTAATCACACACCCCCCTCTCTTTCTCTCACACACACACTCTCCCAGCTTTCTCTCTTGCCCCTTCCTCATCACTCTCACCCGCCTCTCTCTCTATATCTCACACACACACACACACACACACACACACACACACACACACACACACACACACACACACACACACACACACACACACACACACACACACACACACACACACACACACACACACACACACACACGGACACACACACACACACACACACACACACACAAATGCATGCACATGCAGCAAAAGAACCACCAGCAGCATATCTGCTAATGCTAACCACTGGTGGTCTTCCCTCTGCGGTTCCTCCTTCAGAAGCAAAGATAGTATCAATGAGAGCATCAATAATACACCTGAGTGAAGTCTAGTAAAAAAAAAAAAAAAAAAAAAAAAACGTTTTACAAGTTAATCAGGAGTTAAAAGAAATAGTGGCGTTAATAGAATCGGGCGATAATGCGTTAATACCGTGTTAACTTTGACAGCCTTAATTTTAATATATCATGCTTTAAGTACTGTAGTTTTAACCTCTTCCACCCGTGCGGTCCATCGGTGGACCGCAAATGACATCAAGTCATAAATCAATATCTCCAGAATCGTTTTTTTTCGTCAAATGTATTCAAGTATAAACATCATAACCATGTCACAACAGCATTTATAATGTATATTATAATCAAGTTCAAGTTCAAGTTCAAGTTTCTTTATTAGTTGTCATACAGAATACAGAATACTTTGCATGAAATGTTTCTTTCTGTGTTGCTCCTGAGAGTGTGCTAGATAATAACAAGATAGTATAAAATAAGTATAATAAGTATAAAATAGAAAGTCAAGAAGTCAAGTACGTAAACAAGTGTAAACAACAAAATTATTCAGTGTATCAATATATACAGTATGTACAGCTGGTACAAAATGGTGAGGTATAGCTTAGCTTGTGGTGCCACCTTGTAGTGGTGAGGTGCAATAAGGAGGTGCAATAAGGAATGAGAATGATGTGCAATTTCCTTACCAATAATATAAATATAAAGTGTAACATGTGTCTAAAGTGGTAAAGTGGGTGCTACAGTGTGTTGTTTATTTAAGTGAGTGTATGTGCGCTGTGGTTGTGTTGATGGTTTGCTTATTGTTCATTGTTCATTGAGCATCCTGATGGCCTGATTGATTGAATTGATTGATTGATTGATTGATTGATTGATTGATTGATTGAAAACTTTATTAACAGATTGCAGAATGGGTACAATACAGTACAGCTCAATACACACAATTGTTAAGGGGATGCAGACCAGAGAAAGACTTTCGTCTTGTTTACATCAGGGTCCCCCATTTTCAATTCATCAGGACATATATGACATACATGACATACAGATAGTCAGTACTGCTACATCTATACATTTATGACATACCAGATTTGCAAATACAGTACTGTTTGTGATACAGAAGGAGTCAAGAAAAGGGAGTATATACATTTGACGTAGAAACTGTACATTGGAGGAGGTTGGGTGGGGGCCCGGGGGGTTGGGTACATTGGGATATTGACAACCATACTGGGTAATTTACATTGGAGGTGGTTGGGGGGGGGGGCACACTGTATAAACAAGTAAAACTGTACATTGAGGGGGGGGGGGGAGGAGACACTGTACAAACAAACAAAATTGTACATTGGACTATTGACAAAACCATACTAGGTAAATGACTGTACATTGGAGGGGGTTGGGTTAGGATATTTACAGGGGCCAGTGTTGAATTGCAGTCTCCCGTAGGTGTCCCTTGAGAGAGGTTTTGAAAGTGGGTAGTGATCCACATTCCTTTACAGCTTTGGGTAGGGCGTTCCACATTGATGTGGCATAATTGCGAAACGTGTTTAGTCCCTTATTTGAGCCGAATCTGGGTTTAACATGATTTGTGGAGCTCCCTCTGGTGTTGTGATCGTGGTATTCACTGACCTTTGGGAAGTATTTTGACATGTACATGGGTACCTTGGTCGTGTAGTGTATCTTGTAGAAGAGGCCCATTGCAAGTTGCTGTACTCTGTCGTCTACTCTAAGCCATCCTAGGTTGTCAAAGTGGGCAGGGGTGAGGTGGGTTCTAGGAGTAAGGTCAAGCAGTAGTCTGACCAGTTTGTTTTGAGATGTTTGTAATTTTGTTTTTAGCGCCTTTGAGGTGCTTTGGTACCATGAGGTGCAAGCATAGTCGTAGTACCCCTGAATGAGTGCTCCTGCCAGAGTCTTCAGGGTATTCTTGTTTACCAGAGAGGAGATCCGGTACAAGAATCGAGTTCGTTGGTTGACTTTTTTTATTACATTGGATGCCATTTTGTCACAGGAGAGATTAGGGGATAGAAGCTCCTTCTGAGTCTCTCTGTGCTTGCCAAGTTTCTTTATTAGTTGTCATACAGAAGTACAGAATACTTTTATATAAAATGCTTCTTTGGGTTTATGGCGGGGACTGAGGACGATAACTGACTACAAAGTCAGCGCCCCCTCAATACGGAGCGACGACGCCTCTCTCGCGGACAAACTCAACTCTTTCTACGCTCGGTTTGGTGCAGACAGTGGCGCCGCTAGCTCAACGGCTAGTGACGTCACTGGCGCGCCGGCTGTTGTGGAGGGGGGGGGGGGGGCATCCGCGGGGGGGCGGGGACGCTCTCTCATTGTCGGTACACAGTGTGAGAAGAGCATTTATGCAGGTGAACACCAGAAAAGCTGCTGGCCCAGATGGAATAACAGGACGCATACTTAAGTCCTGTGCTAACCAGCTAGCCCCTGTGTTCACCACCATATTTAATCGATCCCTGGCGGAGTCAGTGGTCCCTGCCTGCTTCAAGATGTCTACCATTATCCCGGTACCAAAGAAACCCTCCCCAACAGGTCTCAATGACTACAGACTGGTGGCACTCACCTCTGTGGCCATGAAATGTTTCGAGAGGCTGGTCAAGGATCACATTTGTGCCTCCCTCCCCAGTGATATGGACCCTATGCAATTTGCATACAGGCAAAACAGGTCCACTGATGATGCGGTCTCCCAAGTACTGCACAGCACCCTCTCTCACCTAGACCGTTAGAAGGGGGGCTATGTGAGACTGTTGTTCATTGACTACAGCTCAGCGTTCAACACCATAGTCCCCACCAGACTGGTGGACAAGCTGATCGAGCTGGGTCTGAGCTCCGCTCTGAGCGCCTGGATACTGGACTTTCTGAGCGAAAGGCCCCAGGCGGTCAGGGTGGGGGGCCAGACCTCCAACACCATCACCCTGAGCATCGGGTCCCCCCAGGGCTGTGTTCTGAGCCCCCTGCTGTACTCACTATACACACATGACTGTGTGGCCAAGTTCAGCTCCAACTCCATAGTGAAGTTTGCGGACAACACAGTGGTGGTGGGGCTGATCTCGGACAACGACGAGAAGGCCTACCGGGAGGAGGTTGAGGTATTGGAACGCTGGTGCCAGGACAACAGTCTGCTCCTGAACATTGGTAAAACCAAGGAGCTGATCGTGGATTTTAGGAGGAGACAGCAGGAGACACACACACCACTGAGGATAAACGGGGCTACCGTGGACAGGGTGAGCAGCTTCAAGTACCTTGGGGTCCACATCTCAGAGGACCTGACATGGACAACACACATAGACTCAGTCGTAAAAAAGGCGAAGCAGCGCCTCTACCACCTGAGACAGTTAAGGAAGTTCAGAGTATCTGGGAAGATACTCCAGTCCTTCTACTCCGGAGCTGTAGAGAGCATCTTGACTGGAAACATCACTGCCTGGTATGGAAACAGCACGGCACAGGACAAGAAGGCCCTACAGAGAGTGGTGCGCTCAGCCGAGCGTACCATGGGTATTGCACTACCAACCCTGCAGGTCCTATACAACAAGAGGTGCAAATCCAGAGCCTGCAGGATAATGAAAGACCCTCACCACCCCAACAACAGCCTGTTCATGCTGCTGCGGTCAGGCAAACGCCTGCGAACACCAGTAACTAGGACAGAGAGACTTCGGCTCAGCATCCTCCCCCAGGCCATCAGAGCCTTGAACACTGAACTCTCCACGCACAAGCATACATGAGCACACACACAACACACACACTGTACACACTCACACACTAGCAGCCACTTTAACATGAGCACACACACACTCATCATGCTGCACACGCTCACACTTATGGTCACTTTACAGAAGGAAAGGTCACTTTAAGAATAGTATAGTATAGCTTGAGATTGTAAAATATAGCATTGTATAGCAGTGTACATAAAGACCCAGTGCCTCATCCGTAGCCAACAGTGTATTGCACTACCACAGGACCTAGCATGTCCTACCATGCTCTGTAAATAACTCATGTACAGATACCGATATGCCCTACTTTGTTACTTGTTATTGCACAATGTCGTTCTATTGGATTCTTATTATATATTACTATTTTAATTATGCACATCGTTGCGGGCAAGACCCCCCGCATTTCATTGTATACTTGTATGCCGTGACAAATAAAACTCTTGTATCTTGTATTCTTTCTGTTTTGCTCCAGAGATTGTGCTAGATAAAAATAGATAAGTATAAAAGTATAGTAAGTATAAAATAGAAGTCAAGTACGTAGACAAAAAGTGTTCAATATATACATATATACAATGTACAATGCAGAGTAGAAAGTAACTGAGTTACAATACAATATACTATATACTATACAGTATAATGCAGAAATGGGATGAGGTACAATTTACAGTAAGGTGTAATGAGGTATGGGTTGTAGTGCAAATTCTTTGCCAATAAATATAAAGTGTGTTTAGGTGTTCTAAAGTGGGTAAAGTGGGTGCAGCAGTGAGTTGTTTGTTTAAAGTGAGTGTGTGCGTGTGGATGTGTGTGCTGTGAGTGCATTTGATGGTTGTTACGATTGTTCATTGTTCAAGTCTTGTTCATTGAGCAATCATTGTTCATTGAGCATCCTGATGGCCGGGGTATAGAAGCTCCTTCTGAGTCTCTCTGTGCTTGCCATGAGACTCCGGTATCGCTTGCCTGACCGCAGCAGTTCAAAGAGGCAGTTGTTTGGGTGGCTGGAGTCTTTGATTATTCTCTTCGCCTTGCCCATGCAACGCTTGTTGTAAATGTCTTGGAGAGTGGGAAGCCCCCCTCCAATTGTGCGTTCGGCTGAACGGGCCACTCTCTGTAGTCTGCTACGGTCTTGTGCAGTGCTATTCCCAAACCAGGAGGTGATATTGCCAGTCAGGATGCTCTCTATTGTGCATGAGTAGAAGTTCTTGAGGATCTTCTGACTCACGTTGAACTTCCTTAAGCGCCTAAGTAAGTAGAGGCGTTGTCGTACCTTCTTGAACACTGTCAATGTGTGTGGTCCATGTCAAGTCCTCGGATATGTGGACTCCGAGGTACTTAAAACTGTTCACTCTCTCTGAGGGGGCTGTAGTCCCTGACCCCCGACCTCCTAAAGTCCACAATCATCTCCTTTGTTTTGCTGACGTTCAGTACGTTCAATACGTTATTAGATAGATTTTCATTTAGTTTTGGTCAGGTTTATTTCGGGAGAGGTGACCATTTTGGAAATTTTTAACCATGGGAATTGTAGTTTTTTTTGCTGCCATTTTGTGAAGGACATCGCGAGCTGTCGATCAGCGTTGGCATTTTTCAGAACTACACTTCCTGAAAGCCTCTATGGGGTTTCAAGCGTCATACCTCTGTATGAATCTTTTTAATATCTCTTATTATTCGGGATAATAAACCACAACACTTAACTTTATTGCATTATTTTGAAGCACAGTTCGTTTTTCTTCCCTATTTTTAGCATGCAGCAATAATTAGATTTTTAAATTAGTTTCAAAACGGTTGCACTCTGATAAAAATAAAAAGTACTGTAGATTACAGTAGATTTCATTATCTGTTCTTATGCACACCTGGTGATACTAAATCCAAATTGAACTCGGCCATTTGAAAGATAATATATGTATATATAATATATATAAATGTGCGAATTGGCTATAATAAGGTCATTTATAAGCCTGCTATTCTATATTCTATATTAATATTTCAAATTGTCCGGATGGGAGAATTCAGTACTGTATCTAGTACAGAACCTTCTGTTTAATCATCTTCCCTTTATTCATTTCCTTAGACTTTTTGTACACATGATCTCAAGAAGGTACTGAATGAGATCAATGGCAGTTATTCATGTCTGGTCATTATTAGCATGGTGTTATTCACTGTCAAAGATGCAAAGATTTTTTTCTTTTTCTTTTTACAAATGTTTTTTATTTTCCCTTTTTTAACACAAAACTAGACAAACAATACATTAATAGTAGAAATCTATGATAAATCACAGGACAATAACCGACATAATAATAACAATAATGCCAGTCCAGTAATTAAATCAAAATAAATGTAGATTGAAAGACATAAAAATAATAAATACAATACAATACAATACAATACATAACATAACATATTATGCTCTTGCTCGCTCTTCATCACTCTTTCCTTCCCCTTCCCTCCCCCTCCAAAAAAAATCATAATTCATATTCTCCTTTGTTTCATCACAATATAAGCAAGCCTAGTAATAGACACAATATTTCTGACACTGGGAATACATTCACTGAGGTCCATAGATGTCCCTAGATACCAAGATTATGCAAATGTGCTTGGAGAAGTGGAGCAATATTACATTTACTTAGGTATATATTTTAGGTGGATTTTCAGAAAATAGAGCTTGGGCCTAAGAGGTTAATGTAATTGGTTTTTTTTTTTTATATAGTGGTCTTTTTACTGTAGTTTTAACGAAGCTGGTGTTTTTTCTATAGTGGTGAGTGTCTATGTATTGTGACTGTATGTTTGTCTTTTAACCACTGCACAAATGAAGTTCCGAAAGGAAAATAAAGTAATTTGAAGTTGAAGACAGCCAATCACCAGAGATGCTGGCAAGTAATTTCATGCAAGTTCAAGTCAGTCAAGTCTCAAGTCTTTGGGGCACAAGTTCGAGCCAAGTCTCAGGTCTTCGGTGACAAGTCTGAGTCAAGTCTCAAGTCTCTTTATGGAATAATAGGGATTTGATCCATTGTGCATCAGGTTAGAAATAACCACACTGTGCAACATGATTATTTTTAGGGAATGCACAGTGTTGATTATCCCTAATTTAGCTAATACCATTTCACAAATCTGTTGAAGAAAGTGATTAAATGTTTTATCTTCTATCGATATACGATCACTTTCAAATATTATACTACACTGCAATATAGAAAAAATTACAGGTTTGCAACCTCTTAACAGTCCTGCAAATTTAGCATAAAACGCCTGTCGATTGCATACCCAAAGTAATTTGAAAGTTATTCTTGTATAGCACATGCATGAGTCTGGCCTATTTTGAGAGGAAACATTCAGAATTTTCTTCCACAACAGGAAGATGTTTGAACACATTGACATCTGAATAATTTTGCAAACAGAACGTCATATATTGTAATTTCCAGAATTTCATTGGCTATTCAAACAGTCAATCATTTTCAACATCAGAGGTGACTGGTCCGTTCACCGGGAGCAGTAGCGGCTGCTGGTTCTCTCTCCACTAGGGGCGCTATACCAAAACATTTTGCAAACATGTACAGTACCACGCAACCGACTCATGGCAAGACGTGAGCGATTCGACTCACGCTCACGGCAATGAATCGGCTCTTATGAACGAGTCGCTCAGCTGTTACTACAACAACACACAACCAGTCAAATAAAGTATAGTCTAATTCACAACTTGAAACACAATATATAAATAGAAAAGTTAGAAACAAAACTCGCTCCGTCTCCAAACACACGCAGATCTCTCCCTCTCTCTCCTTCTCTCTCTCACACACAGCGCGACGTGGAATCGATTCGTTACACAATCAGACCTAGTATATGTAGTATTATATACCAAGAATAACTTCAGTATGAGTTGTACACATATTTTGCATATTGTTAAACGAGCCAAGGCTAGCTATTAAACTATCGATATGAATCGAAAATCTGGGACCCTGATGTAAACAAGACAAACGTCTTTCTCTGGTCTGCATCACCTTAACAATTGTGTGTATTGAGCCGTACTGTATTGTACCCATTCTGCAATCTGTTAATAAAGTTTTCATTCATTCATTCATTCAAACATAGACGATAATGAACAAGCCATAATCCACGTATTTTCAATCCAAAAGAAAGAGAGAGAGAGAGAGAGAGAGAGAGAGAGAGAGAGAGAGAGAGAGAGAGAGAGAGAGAGAGAGAGAGAGAGAAGCGTTATCTGAGTGGCTGAGAGAGAGAGAGAGAGAGAGAGAGAGAGGCTACCTTGTTGTTGGCTTGTTGATAAAGTATATCCACTCCATGGCATTGTCCATCCAGCCTGTGTTGATGTCCATCCATTGTCCATGCATGTCCCTCCACACTGCATCCATAATATAGCTTGTTAATAGCCAACAAGTACTGTGAGTGCCTTTGTCCATGTCCGCCTCGAACAGCCTGCAAACTACCTGGTGTTCTATCGCCATGCTCTAAGACAAACTCTAACCTTAACCAACTTTGAAAGAGTGCCTAAGCCTAACCGTTGAAAGAACTTGCTATCACGCTCCAAGACAAATATCTGCATCACACAACACAACAACAGCATAAACTCATGTTGCAAACTGCGGTTACGGAAAGTACCGCGTCGGCCAATCAGAGAGCTTTTAGACGCTCGGCTGCTTGCTAGGTCGTTTCAAACCAGCGCCCGAGTTCCATCATAATACATCATATTCAACGCAAAGCGCGTGGCTGCGACGGATACAGCGATGAACCAGTGCACGGCGGGCACGCGCACTCCAGGCACAATTGCGCCTAGCCCAGAGAGAAATACGGCGAGGAGAAATGCCTGCAGCTACGGTAATGAAAAGGTCTATATCAGACAGAATCGTCACTTCCTGTTCAGGAAAACTATTATTAATCTTTGTAAAATTAAGTTATATTGTGCATTGGAAACACAAACATACTTAAAATGAGTAAATATTATTCATTTTAAACATGTATATATTAAAAAAACAAAAAAGTATTTTTTTCTTCTTCTCTCATTTAACAGGTGGGTCGGCGCCCTAGCGCCCCCGGTGGCGAGCCGCCACTGACCGGGAGGCGAAACTGGAGGTGGTAACTTTTTCGAAACTGACGCTCGTTGGCAGTTTGGTCTTATAACCCGAAATTGGAATCACGTAATAGGCCAAGTAGGCGGTCGTTTTAGCTTTCGACCGATGTGTTGGTTGATAGGCATTAACACAGCTTGACGGCAACAGACGAGAGCAAATGTGCTGTGACATGCGACGGCCCGCAGGTGGGCTGTCGGAACGTTAAGAGGTTTTAAAAAGGTTTTCTGCTGTACCTGCCTAGCCTATCATTGTTGCCTATAGCCTATTTATTATTACCATGGTAGGCTACATTACCTTTGGTAGGAAATGTAGCCTACCAAACCACTTGCTTTGATATGCAGGCCACTACATATGATTTGCCTCCTTCAATACAATATGATTATTCCTAAATTCCTCACACAATCTTTACAACATAAGGATCTCTTTACACATCATCCTCTCCTTTATGCACCTCCCTTCTCCTTCTTTCCCCACAAACTCTTGCCTCAGGTAATCCCTCCACCCTGGACTATATTCCTCTGTCACCCCCCCTCTCTCTTTCTCTCCTTCATCTTTCTCTTTCTCAGTTGCTATCTCTCTTTATCTCATGCCGCTCACCCCCTGTCCCAGTTTCCTCCCTCCAGCCTCCACCCATCTGTTCTCTCTCTACCACCCTCCTCCTCCTCCTCCTCCTCCTTCTCCTCCCCCATTTTATTTGATCCCTTTCTCCCTCGCTGACTCCACAACCACCACCAGTCCATCAGAGTGTTCATAACGGATACCTCGGCGGAGAGATCTGCGTCTGGCCACTTGCATGCTGTGATAGGGTTTCCAAAAATACTGCCAGAAGGTTATCTCGCCACACACAAACACACGGGCACGCATGTATGCACACACGCACGCACACACACACACACACACACACACACACACACACACACACCACACGCACGCACGCACGCACGCACGCACACACACACACACACACACACACACACACACACTTACACATACGTGTATTACAATCTCTCTTTCTCTCTCTCTCTCTCTCTCTCTCTCTCTCTCTCTCTCTCTCTCTCTCTCGCGCTCTCTCTCTCTCACTTTCCTCTCTCTCTCTCTCTCTCTCTCTCTCTCTCTCTCTCTCTCTCTTTCTCTTTCTATCTCTCCTCTCTCGCTTTCTCTTTCTATTTCTCTCTCTCTCTCCCTCTTTCTCTCTCTCTCTCTCTCTCTCTCTCTCTCTCTCTCTCTCTCTCTCTCTCTCTCTCTCTCTCTCTCTCTCTCTCTCTCTCTGTTTGTCATACCAGGCATGCAGGCGTGTCAGATATGGTCTTAGCCTCTTTTTGCATAAGCCCTGGAATTGCAACTCTGATTCCCTACTCTCTGGCAGGATCATGACCCCCACCGCCACACTACTACTACCACCCCCCACCACCCCCACCTCTCTGTTCTGCTGTGTGTGTGTGTGTGTGTGTGTGTGTGTGTGTGTGTGTGTGGTGTGTGTGTGTGTGTGTGTGTGTGTGTGTGTGTGTGTGTGTACATACATCAGTGGAAGGGGTTTAGGGCAGGATTGGTGGCAAGAGTGCAGGCAGATCAAGGCCTGTGTGTGTGTGTTTGTGTGTATACACATGCATGTGCATGTGTACAGGCCTATAGAATTGGTCAAAATCCTGCAATCTGCAATCCTGATTATGCTGCATTTCATTAAAGGACCAGATCAGACAGTGAGAGAGAGACGGAGAGAGAGAACAGGAAAGAAGGGGGGGGGGAGAGAGAGATAGAGATAGAGAAAGAGAGAGAGATGAGGAAAGAGGGAAGAAGGGGGGAAAGAGAGATACAGATAAAGAGAGAGAGAGAGAGAGAGAGAGAGAGAGAGAGAGAGAGAGAGAGAGAGAGAGAGAGAGAGAGAGAGAGAGAGAGAGAGAGGAGGAAAGGGGGAAGAAGGGGGGGAGATAATGAGAGAGAGAGAGAGATAAAGAGAGACAGAGAGAAAGAGAGAAAGAGGAAAGAAGGGGAGGGGGAAAGATAGAGGGATAAAGAGAGAGAGAGGGATAACGAGAGAGAGATAAATAGGGAGAGAGAGAAAGAGAGAAAATTAGATAGATAGAAAGAGAGAGAAAAATAAATAAAGAGTGAGAGAGGAAGAGAGAAAGAGAAAGCGAGAGAGGAAGAGAGTGAGAGTGAGAGAGGGAGAGAGAGACAGAGGGAGAGATAATTTTATTTCATGATGAATATTATTATTTTTGCTTTGGTGCTATGTCAAATGTCATACCAAATGTCATGCCAATAAAGACCATTAAATTAAATTGAATTGATTTGGGAGAAAAAAGATTAAGAAAAAGAAGGCGTGTGTATGTGTGTATTTGTGTGTGTGTGTGTGTGTGTATGTGTGTGTGTGTTTGTACAGTATTCCTTGCAGCAGTTGAATGCCCTCTCCCCTCATGCATGCGTCACTGATCTTGACCTGTCACTATAACTGTTTACTGTCCTTCTCTGTCACTCTGCATTTGTGTGTGCGTTTGTGAGTGAGTGTGCATGTGTTTGTATGTGTGCAGTGTAGGGCTGACCTTCGAATATTTTTTTGGAATTCGAAGCTTCGGGGCCGAGATTTTAATTCGAAGCTTCGAGATAAAAAAGAAAAAGAAAAAAAATTATAATTTTTTTTACAATATTTTTTAAAATATATATATATTTTTTTGTGGGACTTGTACAGCACTTTGTCCAACTTTGTCAGTGCTGTAAAGTTTAAACCTTTTTAAATCTTAGACAAACAAAACACTTTGCTTTCATGAAATATTGTAAGCCATCATTTGAGGCTTTATAAAAGCAGCACAATGAACACAAATCTGTCAGTGCCGAGTCCGACCTCATCTTAATAACAAACAGCATTGCTTGTTGTAGTTAACAAAGAGAGGCAGAGTTGATTTTGCAATTTTTTTTTTTTTTTTTTTTTTTTTTATCGAATTTTATTTTCATATTCGAATCCCATGCCCATCGAACGAAGCTTCGGAGTATTTAAGACAGCCCTAGTGCAGTGCACACATTCTTGTATGTGCTAATGTACAGTATATTCTGTATTGTGTGTGTATGTTAGCACTCATTTGGGACTGATTCATTGTGTGTGTGAGTGAGTGTGAGTGAGTAAGGGTGTGTGTATGTGTGTGTGTGCCCGCATGTTGTAATCGTAATGTTGTGTTGCCTATGTAGCTACACTCATAATGTTGTGTTGCCTATGTAGCTACACTCATAATGTTGTGTTGCCTATGTAGCTACACTCATAATGTTGTGTTACCTGTGTAGCTACACTCATAATGTTGTGTTGCCTATGTAGCTACACTCATAATGTTGTGTTACCTGTGTACACTCATACTGTTGTGTTACCTGTGTAGCTAGTTACACCCATAATGTTGTGTGTTGCCTATGTAGCTACACTCATAATGTTGTGTTACCTGTGTAGCTACACTCATACGGTTGTGTTGCCTATGTAGCTACACTCATAATGTTATGTTACCTGTGTAGCTACATTCATACGTTGTGTTGCCTATAGAGTTGTCACCCTTCCCGTAAAATACGGAATCGTCCCATAATTGGAAACTAAAAGACGCGTTCCGTATTGAACTGATACGGGACGCACTTTGTCCCGTATTTTAAGGTTGCCAGTATTGTGAGAGAAATGAGCCAGCCGACCTATAAAAACAAGCCAAAAACAAGCAAAATTGTGTCCAAAAGTTGCGGAAAATAAACAGACTTGGCAACTCTGGTATGATGGGCGTGCGCTCTGCAGCTCACGACCAATGAGAATTCGCGCTTTCACATTGCTAAAACGTTCTGTGAGGTTGTGCCAATCCTCAAGTTACTTCTGCTCAGCTCAGTCACTGCATCACCGGGCTGTTTGAATCTACAGCAGACACTACTCCACTGGCGCGTCCTAAAAAGACAAAACGCCTCCAGAAGTACAGACGTGAGTGGGAACTGGCAAACTCCTGGCTTGATAGCTTCAGTGGAGATGTTTATAAAGCAAACTGCAAAGTATGTAGGTGTGTGTTTTCTGTGGCGCATGGTGGACTGACTAACGTCAAACAGCATGCCTCAGGAGAACAAAAATATTCCCGAAATATAAGAACTCAAAGGACCCAAGCACAGGTTTCACAGTTCTTCATGACTGAAACATCTCCTGAGATTGATTCGGTATGGGATATTACATCTTATTTATCTGGTTGTGTTTTTAACTAGATGTCAGTATTTCTATTTACCTGCCCTGGCAGCCAGGAGCCTACATATTGGCTGCTGATGTGGGCATAGTCTAGGAGGCTATTTCAGTTGACTAATATGGTTGATTGTTCATTAATGTTGAGTTTTTAAAGTCTAATAAATAAACATGTATTTATATTAATCAATATAATTAAATAGTGTGCCCATTTAAACTCTTATGTTGTTATGCTCGATGAAAGGTGTCCCTTATTTATATTTGTGAAAGGTGCCAACCCTATATGTAGCTACACTCATAATGTTGTGTTACCTGTGTAGCTAGCTACAGTACACTCATAATGTTGTGTTAGCCTCAGTGCCTGACCATCCGACCCTCTACTACTAAGCTACTCTTAACAGTTGGATAGGACAGCATTGTTGAATCCTTTCCAACATAGACATGTTGAAGTTTAAAATGGCCTGCTTATGTCACTGGGTAAATATCACATGCATTGTGGGGTTGACTTGGTGATAAACATATACTGTAGATAGCGTGATAGTGCATAGATAGCCTATAGAGATAGAGATGTGACATTTATAAGGAGGGGAAAATAAATAGTTTCTGGCTACCTCCCGCAGTGCGCGCACACACACACGATACAGTACGTGCAAAAATAATCGTTCCAGCAAAGTAGGCTTTGTCATCAATACTGAACTGACTACTGTGCGCTTGTCAAGAGCCAATCGCACAGTAGGTTGGGAAATACTTAACGGTTAAGCAGCCACTCATCTGGCTCTGCAAATAGATCTAGAGACTGAATATCTCCGCATATAAGCCTGAATGGCAGTGCGCATACTATAGTACAGTGAGTGCATGCTCGTCATACTGGATGGCACATCTCTCTCAAATCCATTCTGAGAATGCGGGTCAAAGTCAGTTGTTTATTTATTTATTTTTACTGTTTGCATACGAGGTGGTCCGCAAATGTTCTTGATAACAATCTAGTGGTCTGCATAAACAAGAAGTTTTGGAACCACTGATATAGACAATCTCTAAATATGCGTTCTATGCTATTATACAGTACTGTATATTTGTATGTCATCATGTATGTCATAATGTCATGATATATATCTAATATCTGTATATCTGTATGTTGTCTATGTCATAAATGTCATTATGAATTGAAAATGGGGGACCCTGATGTAAACAAGACAAAAGTATTTCTCTGGTCTGCATCCCCTTAACAATTGTGTGTATTGAGCCGTACTGTATTGTACCCATTCTGCAATCTGTTAATAAAATCTTCAATCAATCAATGGCCTGGGCGGCCAGAGCATAACTGTTCTAACATATAATCCATTTCAGACAGAACGCACGCAATAAGTTATAACAATAATAACAATTATTATTATTGAAAAGTTCTGTATTTTTTAAGTCGTTTTTGGGGGCAATTAACCAATGGTATGCTTTTAAAATTTTTATAAATTTTTTGGGTATGATTTTCTTATATGGGTAAGAGTGCTCTCGACCATTCTTAGAACAAATTCTTATATACAAAAGCAGCCTGTCCGTTAAAGTGAATCAAATGGTAGAAAGTGGAGTGGTGATTTGGGATATGCTTACTACTGTGTTTCCACTCGTCACTCCGCCGAATCCGGCCAAAAACCTACACGCACAGCAGCGGAAACAAGTGTGAGTGAGCGGCCAGATGCAATTATTGCAAAAGCACAGGTACATAGTGGAGAGAGCGGTGAAAATGTTGTGCAGGCTGAAAACGTCAGCACTATTCAGGGGAATCTGCTAATTGATTTGAACAGTGATATTCAGGTCGAAATGAGAGTGGATTTGGAGAGTACGGCAACCAGGATAGCGGAGTCTGTACTGGTTGAGGAAGATGAGACTGGGATAGAGGATATGGAGTGTTCGAAGGTTTTACAGAAAAGGAAAAGCAGGGCTTCTTCTAGGGCTACTGGCGGGGGGGACGCGAAGGTTAGTAAAGTGGCAACAAGGAAGCTGCGGAGCCCCGCCCCCTCTCAAACAAGGAAAAGCACACGAAATAAAGAACAGGCCACACAGAACACTAGTAGTAGCAGTGAGGAAGAGGAGGATGAGCTCTTGAGTGATTTATCACAGCCTGAGTTCTCTTTCGAGCAGATTAAAACCTTTTTGAAAAATACAAAAGGAAAATCTGTTTTTCCCTGATTTAAGGAAGTTTCATGATTCTGTTCCAATACATATGAGGAGCGGTGAGGAGGCAGGGCAACCTTTTTTCTCTCACCAAGAGGGATTCCGCTTAAAGAAACTGTTGTCAAAAGTAGAGCAAAAATCAATGAGGAGGCTGATGGTGTTGATGTTGATAATACAGTATATAGGCCTACTGTGTTTTTTGTTATTGTTTGGTTCCTGCTGTATACTAAACACGTGTGACTTTAAACTGGGGTCTTTAAACGTTAATGGTGCTAGAGAAGATAGTAAGGTTGCTTTCACATATAGTTTTGGTGGACTCGGTGCGGTTCTGGTGGTGAAGTTGCAACATTGTTGCATTCATCATTTGGTTCGCCTGCGTTCACATAGAAATCTGTGAGGCGCACCGAACCTTCTGAACAATGTCACGCGGTCGAAAAGGGCACTTGTCTATTGGACAGTGGAAATGTGTGTGTGGCTGCGAGCCTGTGTGTGTGCGCGCGCGCGCGCGTGTGTCTGTGTGTGGACTGTCTGCGAGCCCTCCAGATCAGCGGAGGCGAGTTTTGACATGGCATTGATCCATTGTTCTATTGAAGCACATTACCACCATCCTCTCGCTAAACAACTTGTAGACCACAGTGTTTTTATGAGTGCCCACAAGTAGCTGTTTTATTAATAATATAATAAGCCGCGTTTTTTCTTCCTTCTTCCCAAGATGCACAGATATATAGATATATAGATAGATAAATAGATAAAGAGATAGATGCAGTGTGCTTGTTTTGCAGTGAATGAATGCTGCGAGCAGTGGTAATAATAGTATTGACGTGGCATTGATCCAATGCCGTGCGCCTCGGTAATAATAATAAGCCGCGTTTTTTCTTCCTTCTTCCCAAGATGCACAGTTAGATATATAGATAGATATATAGATAGATAGATAGATAGATAGATAGATAGATAGATAGATAGATAGATAGATAGATAGATAGATAGATAGATAGATAGATAGATAGATAGATAGATAGATAGATAGATAGATAGATAGATAGAGAGAGAGAGAGATGCAGTGTGCTTGTTTTGCAGTGAGTGCTGCGAGCAGTGGTAATAATAATCACTTCCTATATTTGGTTCGCGTTTGGTCCGATGAAGCGAACCGAGACCGACGTTTTCAGGCGGACCAGAGTTCGCCTGTTTGGTCCGCGAACCGAGTTCGACACGCATTCACACAAACCCGAAAAACCGGACTATCGAATTCTGGTCCGAAAGTCCGGACCAAACAGCCCCTGTGTGAAAGCGACCTAAGAGAGCTGCCCTGTACAGTCTGATCAGGGGCAGGAAGTTAAATGTTACTTTTCTTCAGGAAACTCACAGTACGGTTGAATATGAATCTGACTGGAAGAGGGAGTGGGGCGGTGGAGCTTTCTTAAGTCATAAGAGCAGTAGTAGTGGGGGAGTTAGCATTCTTTTTTCTATATATTTTCTACCTGCTTCATGTATTGTTGATGAGATCATTCCAGGCAGGTTGCTTAAACTCTGTGCTGTATTTGAAAATGTAAAGATGTGCTTTGTAAATGTATACGCTCCAACAGTGGGGTTGGAAAGGTTATTGTTTTTGGATGAGTTAAAAAAGACTCTTAGTGCTTGTAGTGGTGAGGAGTATCTGTTTGTGGGTGGTGATTTTAACTGCACAGAAAATCCGGTGTTAGACAGGAATCATCAGGAGCCGCATGCGGCTTCTAAAGTCTGTATTATACGACTGGTTGAAACCTTTGAACTGTGTGATATTTGGAGATATCTGGACTCATTCCAGAGATAATTATTTATCGTTAGCCAGGCTTGATCGTTTGTATTGTTTTGAACATCACATAAGTGTGGTCACAAGCTGTCACAAATTTAAGTGTAAAAGTGCATATTGGCACTTTAATGTCTCTCTGTTGTCTGACAATGGTTTTAAGGATGCTTTTAGGTCTTTTTGGTCTGACTATAGGCAAACTAAAGGTGACTTTAGCTCACTGCAACAGTGGTGGGATGTAGGTAAAATACATATTAAACAGCTTTACACTCTCAATGTTACAAGAGACATGGCCAGATCTATGAGAACTCTGGAGAGAGACGTGATGGAGATGCAGGAGTTGGCAGGCTCCACTGGAGAAAGAGAATATATTGAAGTTTTCAAAAAGAAAAAATCAGCTCTGTCTGACCTGCTGCCTGCTGGGTATCTCTGCTAGGGGCGCTCTGGTTAGGTCCCGGTTTAAAAACGTGGTTCAGATGGATGCTCCGTCTCACTTTTCTTTGGTTTAGAGAGCAAGAATGGCCAAAAGAGGCTGCTACAATCTTTGAGGTCAGACACTGGGCAGATGCTGCATGAGACAGCCGACCTCCGTCAGTGTGCGGTTGGATTTTACAGAGAGCTCTATAAAACTGAGTACCAGGAAGAGCCGGAGGTGGCACGGTCCTTCTTTGAGGGCCTCCCTAGAGTCTCACCTGAGGACGGTGCAGAGCTGGAAGCACAGCTGTCAGGCCAGGAGCTGCTAGAGGCTTTGCAGAGCATGCAGAGTGGGAATGCGCCTGGGATAGACGGTCTCCCGGTTGATTTTTACAAGTCTCTCTGGTCTGTTATTGGTGAAGATCTTTTGAGTGTCCTCTGCGATAGTCTGAGTAAGGGGAGGCTGCCTCTGAGCTGTAGGAGAGTGGTCATCACTCTTCTGCCCAAGAAGGGAGACTTACAGAACATCAGGAACTGGTGTCCAGTGTCCTTACTCTGCTCGGACTATAAATTGCTCTCAAAGGTACTGCCAATGAGACTGAGGAAGGTGATGGAGCAGGTAATCCATGTGGACCAAAACGTACTGTGTGCCCAGCAGGTTGATATCTGACAACATTACATTCATTCGAGACATTTTGAACCTCTCTGGTTTTTTGGGTTGTGAACTTGGTCTGATTTCTCTAGATCAAGAAAAGGCTTTTGACCGAGTTGAACACCAGTACCCATGGAAAGTAATGCAGGCTTTTGGTTTCAGCTCTGGGCTCAAAGCTATGATCCAGGTCTTGTACAGAGACATTGGGCCTCATGCATGAAGCAATATAAGAACAGATTTTGTTCTTAACTAGCATTTCCTCTTACTTTGTTCTTACCTGGGATTCAGCAAAGTTTTCTTATTGTTGCTTTTTTCTCAGGCAAGAACAAATTATAAGGGTGGTCGAGAGCACGCTTACCGAAATAAGAAACTCGTACCCAAAATAAAAAAATAAATAAAAAAAAGCATACCATTGGTTAATTGCCCCCAAATACGACTTAGAAAATACAGAACTTTTCAATAATAATAATTATTATTATTTTAACTTATTGCGTGCGTTCTGTCTGAAATGGATTATATATTACTGTTAGAACAGTTATGCTCTGGCCGCCCAGGCCATTGATTGATTGAAGATTTTATTAACAGATTGCAGAATGGGTACAATACAGTACAGCTCAATACACAAAATTGTTAAGGGGATGCAGACCAGAGAAAGACTTTCGTCTTGTTTACATTTCAAAGATACCCAGCGTACAATATGGGTTTAACACAGCTTTACGGTGGGGTCTGGAAGCTCGGAGTTGCTAATAAACAGTTTAAATCATTGTTACAAAACGAGTGGTACTTACAGACCGAACGTCCATTTCCGCCGTTGGTGTCACAGCGCATGCGCACCAGGCAGCCAAATAGCGGCAGAAGAAGAAGACGCCATCTTACCAACGTTCGCTCTGTGAGTACCACTCGTTTTGTAACAATGATTTAAACTGTTTATTAGCAACTCCGAGCTTCCAGACCCCACCGTAAAGCTGTGTTAAACCCATATTGTACGCTGGGTGTCTTTGAAATTCATATCTGATATATTTTTGACCCACCCCCAGCTCAGAATTCAGCGCTTGGTACTTAATATGAGCCTGGTGGCGGCATAGCTGAGAGTGACTGCGGATACGAAAAGCCCCTGGCTTGCAGATCGCAGTCACGTAAGGGGCTAGGCTGAGCCACTGTTCCTTATGGATTTGAAGGGATGTACAATGAAAAACCTGCCCCGTTTCTACAAGGGACTGTTAACAGTGTGGGGCTTGTTTTCGAAAGAGAGACTGAAGAATGGTGACTCTTTGTACTGGCTTCTGAGGGAGCCGGTGGTTCATAGGACTCGTTTTCAGGGTGGGGCCGAGCCATCTCTGAAGCAAAGGCTGTGTGAGGCAAAAATCTTCACGTTGGGCCATGTGCTGGAGGTGTGCGGTCCCCTTCTTGATAATGCTGCAGGTCTGGTATCACAGCTGGGCACAAGGTCTGTTAGGGTGATGGGCCGCCTACTTGGATTGTATCATGAAAGTACAGTAGTAACAATAAGTATAGATAAATCTAATAAGATAATCCTTTATTGATCCCCTTGGGGAATTGCAGACATCATAGCAGTATGGGGGAGGGGAGGTATAGGCAGGGTAAAAGGGCGACAGTGGCTCGGGAGGTAGAGCAGTCGTCTGGCAATCCGGAGGTTCCTGGTTCGATTCCCGCTCGATGTGTCCTTGAGTAAGACACTTAACCCCTAATTGCTCCCAATGAGCAGGTTGGCACCTTGCATGGTTGCCTCCGCCGTCAGTGTGTGAATGTGTGAGTGAATGGTAAAATGTGAGTAACAAAATTGTAAAGCGCTTTGGATAAAAGCGATATATAAAAAAGCAGCCATTTACCATTGATGAACTGGAAATGTGTGTTGATTATTGTAATGGTCAGTTATTGCCTGTTGCAAATGATTCTTTTCCTGAGGTGAAACTTAGTCCTGTCTTTAAATGTGATGGTTGTCTGTTAGAGGTGAGCAGTGCTGCTGATTTCAGGCTGAGCACTATGGTGGGCAAAGTTATGTATTACCTGTGTGTTAAAGTGTTGAATCAAAACAGGCTGAAGGATAAGGTTGACACTCCATGGAGAGCTCATCTGGGCCTGCAAGAGGCTCAGAGGCCTGAGTGGAAAGCACTGTACAAACCACCGTTAACTAAAAGAGTTGGGGATTTACAGTGGAGAATCATACATGGTGCAGTTGCTGTGAACGCTTTTGTCTCTGTGATTAATTCTGATGTTGAAGACACCTGTCCTTTCTGCACAGAGAGGGAAACCGTTTTTCACAGTTTTTTAAAGTGTGACAGGCTCTTGCTTTTTTTTCAGCTCCTTACCCGCATGTTTGTGATGTTTGATGAGCATCTTACTCCAAATATGTTTATTTTGGGGTACAGGTACAGCAGGAAGAGGAGGTTAAAGTGTCAGCTCTTCAACTTCATGCTGGGTCAGGCAAAAATGGCCATTTATCTAAGCAGGAGGAAAAAGATTGAGGATTCGTGGTGCTAGATACCACTATCTTGTTTAGATGTATGGTACAGGCAAGGTTGCGAACAGATTTCCATTTTTACCAGTTGACCAGCAATGTAGCAGAGGTTGAGATGATGTGGTGTTACAGGTGGGTGTTGTGTACTGTGGAGGGGTTGGAGTTGGTTTTTTGCTCTGTTCTGATGTGAATTTTGTCTTTTCTTTTTCTTGATTTGATTTGCTGTTCTGTGTTTGCCTTATACATTCTGATGTATTGTTGATTGCTGAATGAGCAAATAAAGTTGTGTTTTAAAAATAAAAAAATCTCCTCTATCCCTCTCTCTCCTATCCCTTCCATGACCTCTTCATAACCTTGCCTCCTTGTCCCTCTCCTGGTGGTGGTGGTAACGGTGGCGGTGGTGGGTTATATAGTTCAGTAGGGGAGAGCAAGGAAAGGATGGATGGAAGAAGGCAACAGTGGGAAGTGAAGGATGACCCACACTGTCTAGCACAGTCTCTGGAGCGTAACAGTAAGAAGCATTTTGTATGAAAGTATTCTGTACTTCTGTATGACAACTATTAAAGAAACTTGAAACTTGAAACTTGAACTTGAAACACTGGACACTCCAAGACAACACACACACACACACACACACACACACACACACACACACACACACACACACACACACACACACACACACACACACACACACACACACACACACACACACACACACACACACACACACACACACACACACACACACACACACACACACACACACACACACACACACACACACACACACACACACACACACACACACACAGAGCTGCAGACTGCCAGTCACATGTCTCTCTCCCAGTCTACTTGGCCAGACAGGTGAGCTTCAACTAGAACAAACACTATTCGCAATACTCTGTGTCTGCGTGTGCATTTTGGTAAAAAGGATCCACAGTTTGACTAACTAGGGCATTGGACTCTGAGGAGAAAGCTAGAGCATTCTTAATTAGAGAGTACTCTCTCTATCTCCCTACCTCTCTCTCTCTCTCTCTCTCTCTCTCTCTCTCTCTCTCTCTCTCTCTCTCTCTCTCTCTCTCTCTCTCTCTCTCTGTCTTTGCCTTATCCTTCACTCCTAACAACATCTGCCTCCCTCTCCCTCTCTCCCCCCTTCTCTGGCCTGGCAGTCTGTTGCCCTTGGAAGGGCAATCCAGATGAAAGTCTGGTGTCTGATGTCCCTCCAGCACTCTGTAGACCTCCCAGCACCACCGCCTCATATGATCCCTTCAAAGCCCCACTTTGTCATGTATTTGACCTTCTATATTCTGTCTGTATGCACATAGATCCTGTCATGTATTTGATGTTCTATATTTTGGCTGGATGCACATAGATTCTGTCATGCATTTGACCTTCTATATCTTCGCTGGATGCACATAGATTCTGTCATGTATTTTACCTTCTATATCTTGGCTGGACGCATACCCATTCTGGGTAATAAATTAACAAACCATTTATATAGATTCGTAAATGATTATTAAATAATGTATAACTATATTTGTGTAACATTTACAAATTAGTTATGCATTATTTATAACGCATTATCAACATTGTTTGTACTTGATTTGTTCATCATTAAATAATGTTATTTAATGTGTAGTAACACATTTGTAGATATGCTTTGAAAATGGATATGAAAAAAGGACTATACCTCCATTTATTTGTTCATGTTCAACAAATGATTTGTAAAACATTCTTAAAAGATCTATAAATCATTTGCAGATGTTATTGTGTGCCCTAATCTAAAGTGAAGACTATTCATCATTAACTATGTCTAATACAGTTTGTTAATTATCTTTCCATTTTTTACCTTTTCATCACCTGTTACAAATGTTGTAGACAGCTTTCGGATCCACCCTTCTTTGTGACATAAAACAGTGACAGAATTAGGGTTATAGATAAATGCAATTTTATTAACACAAACAAAGCAACAACCAATAATATGTTTATAATACAAATAAAAAATTTTCTCTTTTGACACGCCATATGTTGTGTTCCACCTGGTCCTGCCCACTTCCCCCCTCCAATTCCTGGACAGTTCCCTTCACCTCCTCTTGGACTCCTCTTGCACTTGTGTATCTTTAAAGTATCTATGTTCCTCTGTGTTCTCCCCCTCTTACTGTGTCTCCCAGTGTGCCTCTTGCCCTTCGTGTTCCCCTGTCTGTTTTAGGTTTCTTAGTCCCGTGTTTTGTGTTATCTGTTTAGTCTTAGTGTATAGTGTTTAGGGCTGCAACTAATGACTAATTTGGTAGTCGACTAATCTGCCGATTATTTTTTCGATTAGTCGACTAATCGAAAACCAATGTAAACAACAACAATTTTTTTTTTTTTTTTTTTTTTTTTATTACCTATCTTTGTGAACGTGGCTTCTCAGCTCTGGTCCAGCTGAAGACAGAGCAGAGGAACAGATTGGACATTGAGCATGACCTCAGAGTTGCTTGTCTACCATCACCCCAGACTTTGAGACTCTTGTCAGGACCAAACAACAACATCATAACATGATGATCCCATAGCAAATTAAAATAATGACTCATGAAACATTTGAATTTGGATCTTTAAGCCACTTTAAATGAAAATGTATTTGAAGAACAATACAGCAATCACTCATAACAAGATAAATAAATTAAATAATACAAATTAAAGTGGAAGTGTACTTTAAATAACTTTTGTTTGCTGTGTGTGAGAGGAGTCCGTGTGTGTGTGTATGTGTGTGTGTCTTACTCTGATCGCTGTGTGAGTGAGAGGAGTGTGTACTGTGTAATTTGTGTGTGTCTTACTCTGATCGCTGTGTGAGTGAGAGGTGTGTACTGTGTAATTTGTGTATGTGTGTGTGTCTTACTCTGATCGCTGTGTGTGAGTGAGAGGAGTGTGAATGTGTGTGTGTCTTACTCTGATCGCTGTGTGTGAGAGAGAGGAGTGTGAATGTGTGTGTGTCTTACTCTGATCGCTGTGTGTGAGTGAGAGGAGTGTGTATGTGTGTGTGTCTTACTCTGATCGCTGTGTGTGAGTGAGAGGAGTGTGTATGTGTGTGTCTTACTCTGATCGCTGTGTGTGAGTGAGAGGAGTGCGTGTGTAATGTATTGTGTGTCTAGTCTGATCATCATCTCCTGCAGGGGAACAATGTTTTCAATGTCCAAAATTTGCTATGGGATCATCATGTTATGATGTTGTCTGGAACCCTGAGAAGCCACTCTCACAAAGATAGGTAGTGCAAAAAAAAAAAAAAAAAAAAAAAGTTAAATAACGTTTTTTTTTTTTTTTTTTATTATTAATGACTAATCGACGCAACAATTTCTCGTCGACGATTTTTTATAATCGACGTCGTCGATTATGTCGACTAATCGTTGCAGCCCTAATAGTGTTATGTTTCTAGTGTTGTTTATCTTCTTGTATTTGAGTTACTGTCTAGTCATGTCTTATGGTGTTATCTGTTATTCTAGTCTCTTGCATGGGCGCCTGAGCAATGGAGCAAGTGGAGCAGCTGCACCCCCACAATTGAACTTGGGGGAGCAAACGTGTGCTTTTGCACCCCCACTTTTTGATCATATGAAAAATATGATATGTCCCCCCCCAATATATAAATGTAACCATAACTACGTAATTTCAATCAAATTAATAATACGCAATGACACTTAATAGCACGTTTTTAAGTTTCCAAAGATTGTGACCACCCTGCCCCCCCACATTTGAATGGTTTGATCAACTGCCTCCCACGGCCCCTCCTTCCCCCAGCAGTCAGTGGCGCATGCTGCAGGTAGGCTGAGTCAGTGTAAATATCACAGGCCACCGAGTGTGTCATTGGTGGCAGACTTTCCAGTAAGTTGTTCAAACAAAGGATTATGTTAGACATGTCTTTACTATTGAGTGGTAGAACTTCTACCACTCAATACAATAAAAGTGTTCCACCCGTACCGGTCCCGAAATGCCATCTGGTCATACCGTAAATCCTCTAATAGTGGAGGTACATTAACGTTTCCCTCGCGTTAGCATTAGCTTTACCATACCATAACACCATATACTGTACATGTAACCTGGGGCACACTAGGACCCATGAGTTCCCTGGCCAGGTATTGAATGAAAAAATGTATGAAAACTTTTATTTAAAATGGACACTGCAGGAACAGCTTATGGAAAGTATTGCAAAATTAGACAGCAAATTATCAGTATCCCCATCCCCTGAATTAGACAAGGAAAGGCAAAATCTCCAAATGAAATATAATTTACTCTCAACTCGTGAGACTGAAAAACGACTTTTAAGATCACGTGGGATTTTCTATGAACACAGGGAGAAGACAGGACGCCTTCTGGCACAACAAATTAAGAGCCGATTGACATCCCAACAAATTGAACAAATAAGGACTCCCTCTGGTGAACTCACAGTCATCCCATCTCTTATTAATGAGACCTTTAAAACATTCTACTCTGAGCTTTATACTTCACAAGGAATCAGGACATAGCAATCGGTCGGAGATTTGATCGCTTCAAACCTATTGTTTCCCGTATGATAGCCATGCCCAATATACACGAGTAATGGCGATCGCGATGGGACGACTGGGATTATTAATTTTGGAGTACCTTCTGACTAGGTAAAGTCTATTTTAGGTATATTTGACCGAACCTAAAACATGCTTTTGTATTGATCACAGTGTCTTGTCACAGTGTCTTGTCTTAAATAACAAACGGCATTGCTTGTTGTAGTTAACAAAGAGAGGCAGAGTTAATGAGGCGTATGACGTTCGTTGCATTGGAGGCGCAAGATTTTGCAGGTGGGAGAGAGGGGATTTTTTTTTAATAAATGTATTTAAATGTTTTTATTTTTTTTTATATATTCGAATTTTATTTTCCCATTCGAATCCCATGCCCATCGAACGAAGCTTCGAAGCTTCGAAGTATTTAAGACAGCCCTACTCTCCAGACTGTCTGACATAATTATAGTTTTTTTTTCCAAACGTATTCAAGAATAAACATCATAACCATGTCACAACAGTAGTCGCTGATTGCGAAAATCCGCCATTTTGAAAAAGCTACCGTCGCTGAATTGTAGTCATTTGAGTCATTTTGAGAAGAGGACATCCAGAGCTTTAAATGAGCGTTGGGATTTTTCAAAACTACACTTCCCAAAGGCTTCTAGCTCCCTTCAAACAAATTACTTAATAATTTTTTTATTATTATCTTATTACTCTGGATTATATACCACAAAACTCAACGTTATTGGCATATATTGGAGCACAGTTAGTTTGTCTCCCCTATTTTGAGCATTTAGCAACCATCTGATTTGAAATCAGTTTAAAAATGGCGGAGCTCTTGCAAGAATAAAAAACCTACTGTACATACAGTAGATGTCATTCTCTGTTCTTCATGCATGCCTGGTGATACTAAATCCAAATTGAACTCGGCCATTTGAAAGACAAGATTTGGCCCAATCCATAAATGTGTGAATTGGCTATAATAAGGTCATTTATAGGCCTGCTATTCTATAATAATATTTCAAATTGTATTGGTCCGGATAGGAGAATTCAGTACTGTATCTACAAAACCTTCTGTTTAAACATGAAAAGACAAGTCTGGTGATTGCTTCATGTCTGTATTCATAAAAGCCAGGTCGTTCATAACAGGTGAGTAAAAAGTCCACAAATAATAAACAAACAGTATAAGATAAGATAAGATATTCCTTTATTGATCCCCTTGGGGAAATTCAGGCATTATAGCAGCATGGGGAGGGGGAGGGGAGGTACAGGTAGTAAAAACAAGCAGTGTAAACAATGACAAATCAATATAATTAACTAACTAACCAACTGAAATATACATTCACATAAGGTGCAGTATGCATACGGTAGTATTATTGTCCTTTTAGGTTCCTAGTAGTTGTAATTGGATGTCTGGCAGTAGTCCCTGCCCACTGTTGTGGAGCCTGATGGCCGCTGGTATGAAGGACTGGCCGAGGCGGTTAGTTGAGTGTCGGGGGGGTATGAGTCTGTGACTGAACGTGCTTCTCATCTTGACTAGCTCGTCATATAGGCGGTGAGAGGGATTCTCCAGGATAGCAGCCAGCTTCCTTCTCATCCCCCTCTCTGCCACCATCTCTAGTCTGACCAGCTCGACTCCCACCACGGAGCTAGCCTTCCTCACCAGCTTGTTCAGTTTGTTGGTGTCCCTCGAGTTGATGTAGCCCCCCCAGCATGCCACAGCATAGAAGAGGATGCTGGCTACTACAGACTGGTTGAATGACCTCAGCAGTCTATTGCAAACAAGGACCTGAGTCTCCTCAGGAAGAACAGCCTGCTCTGTCCCTTCCTGTAAAGGGTCTCTGTGTTGTCCGACCAGTCCAGTTTATTGTTCAGGTGTACCCCAAGGAACTTATATGACTCCACTACCACCAAATGTATTAGACATTTCTTAATGATGAATAGTCTTCACTTGCAAATGATGTATAGATATTTTAAGAATGTTTTACAAATCATTTGTTGAACATGAAAAAATAAATGGAGGTATAGTCATTTTTTCATATCCATTTTTCAAAGCATCTACAAATGTGTTACTACTACACATTAGATACCATTATTAAATGTTACACTAATAATTTACAAATAAGGTTGATCATGTGGAAAAAAGTGACCAACAGATAATCTATGAATGTTAATGTTAATTAACTAGTACATTTACAAATGATGTACTAATCAGTTGTAAATGTATATAAATGGTTTGTTCATGATTAGTTTATTATCCACTAATGCGTTATAAATAATCTATAACTAATTTGTAAATGTTATACAAATATAGTTATAAATTATTTAATAATAATTTACGAATGTATATAAACGGTTTGTTCATGATTAGTTCATTATCTACAAATACTTTATAAATGTCTTATTATAACTGAGTGTTATTATAAAGTGTTACCAGATTCAGTCATGTATTTTGCCTTTATATTTTGGCTGGATGCACATACAGTAGATTATTGAGGAGTTTGACTTGCAGAGGGAGATAAGCATTTCCTAAATTTCATATCTCATCATACTGTAACTCAAAAAGAAGGGTGGGCGATATGGCCAAAATATCATATCACAATATTTATATGCATTATTACAATTCATGTATCACAATATTTTCCACTTTGCTTTTCTGTGGCAATTCTTTAGGGCTGTGTATCTTTTCAAAAGTAAATTCAGATACTTTGTAGGAATTTAAAGCCTATGGTTTCATAAGGTTAACTTGCCTCTTTGTTTAAACAGCCACATGTGTGTGTGTGGGGGGGGGGGGGGGGTGGTAATTGTGCAGTGCCCCTTTCTCTCTCTCAGCTGGAGCTTTGTCCTTGAAGCTACTGCTGTGTGCACTTGGATAACGTGAAGGGAAAGTTGTTCTCAAGCAGAGTAGAAAGAGGAAGTGAGAGGGTTGAGGGGTGATGGTGTGTTTCTGTGGATGTTTTATTTATCCTTTATTTATCCAGGAATGTCCCATTGAGATACAAGATCTCTTCTTCCAGGGAGTCCTGACCAACACGGCACACAACAAGTTTCAACATAAAACAGGGCATTAAACAAAAAACATACAATTCAAATATAAATACAGAAGGCCATTTGTGCAGTGGCAAGGAGCATAATCACATCAGCAATAGCATCAGGTAAAACAGTTACATGTTTCATGAAGGGCTAATCGTAGCATACCTTTAAAAGCATTTACAGTAGGAAGTGCCTCTAGACAAAGTTTTACTTGCAGCGTATTCCATAAAAAGGGAGCATAGTGGGAGAATGCAGCTTTACCAAGCTCTGACTGCATAAAAGGAACATTTAAAAGCATTCCATTTGCTGCTCGTCTGGTATTAAAAAAGCAAGTATAAAAGGACAGAAGTCTGGAGATATATAAGGCCAGCTTAGCAATGACTTAAAAATCAACATGTGTGATTGTCTTCTTTGGTACAGAGAGGACCATCCTAAGGACTGATACAAAGTGCAGTGGTGGGTGCGAGAGCCTGCACCCGTTACAAAACGTATGGCAGTATGGTACGCAGATAGTCTAATACAGACAGAAAGGAACTCTGCACAATTCTCTTCCTGGCTTCAGACGGGAAACATTTCTTTAACCGGAAGAAAAATTCCAGTTTAGGTCTAAGTTTTCTCAGTAGGTTCCCAATATGAACATCAAAGGCCATCTTTTCATCAATCCATATGCCCAGATATTTATAGGATGCTACTTTGTCAAGACATGTCCCTTCCAGTGTCAGAATCGGAGGGACAGCTGTATTAGCTCGAGAGCGAGAGAAGGTCATGTACTTGGTATTTTTTGCATTAAGGACCAGTCTTAGCCTTAGCAAGGAGTGTTGAGTGATGTGAGGGGTGGTGGTGTGTTTCTGTGGGTGTGAGGGGTGATGGTGTGTTTCTGTGGATGTGAGGGGTGATGGTGTGTTTATGTGGGTTTGAGGGGTGATGGTGTGTTTATGTGAATGTGAGGGGTGATGGTGTGTTTATGTGGGTTTGAGGGGTGATGGTGTGTTTACGTGGGTTTGAGGGGTGTTGGTATGTTTCTGTGGGTCTGAGAGGTGATGGTATGTGGGGTGTTTCTGTGGGTGTGTGGGGTGTTTTTGTGGGTGTGAGGGGTGGTGATGTGTGGGGTGTTTCTGTGGGTGTGAGGGGTGATGGTGTGTGGGTGTGTTTCTGTGGGTGTGAGGGGTGATGGTGTGTGGGGTGTTTCTGTGGGTGTGAGGGGTGATGGTGTGTGGGGTGTTTCTGTGGGTGTGAGGGGTGGTGGTGTGTGGGGTGTTTTTGTGGGTGTGAGGGGTGATGGTGTGTGGGGTGTTTCTGTGGGTGTGAGGTAGTGCACTGCATCCCTGCCCGAGCCCGACGGGGCCCTACCCGACCCGACGGGTTCGGGCTGGGTAGGGCTTTGTTTTTAAATAGATAATTCGGGCTTGGCCGGGCCGGGCAGCGCCCTCCTTTAAAAAATGTGTTTTATTGCGTGCGCGCCTTGCGCTGCTTTCACTTTCTGTTTTGCGTAACGTAGTGCTGTCATCAGAGAGTGAAAGCCTTGTGTCTGAGGAGTCTAGATGGATAAGTTAACAGATAAAATAGTAAAGGGAAAGGGAGAGCTTTTGAAAGTTCCCAATACATCTGGGAAAGCTGCATTTTTGGAAACATTTGGATGTAATTACCGCAGGGAGAACTCGAGGAGAGTAGAACAGTGATGAAGCCATCAGGTGGATGATGAACAAATGAACCGGACCGAAGTGGTTCATTGGTTGTTTGAAGTTGGAATATAGCCAGTTGGCGAACGTTTTAATTTGTTCTTGGATGTATGTAGCCGGTTGGCGAAGTTTTGTTAACGTTGTTCAACGCGTTGCTGACATCAACAGCGAAGTGGTGAGTCTGATTTATTATTAGTTGCTGGTGTGGGGTCGCCGCTGCCCTGTTCTGTTGTGCTTTCATTATATAAATGTTGCTCTGCTCGAAATCTGATTTCTGTTTTCTGTTTGTTTGTATAGTGACTGAGTAGGCTATTGTGTTGTGTGTTGTGTGTGTGTGTGTGTCAAAGACGATTCCATATAGCCTTCAATACATTTTACGAGGCTGCCGTGTGAGTCAGTCTACTCTAACGCGAGCGCTGGGAATAGACGGCATTCTAATAAGAAAGAGGATAACAGGCTATATAATGCTTCTTAGTTTTCAGCGTGATATGCGTTATTTAGGTAGACCTATTGGACATTTTCATTTTTGTTTATTTATTAAGTTAATATATAAACAGTGTTTCGAATATCTAAAACAAAAACAAACATTTATATTTGGCTATATAATATAATGCTTCGTTAGTATTCAGCGCGATATGCGCCTATCTGTTATTTAGGTAGACCTATTGGACATTTTCGTTTTTGTTTATTTATTAAGTTCATATAAAACCGTGTTTCGAATATTTAAAACAAATTAAAATAAAAAAATTATTTTAAGTCTAAATTATTATAATATTTTTTCAGGTTTTCATTCGGGCTAGGGCATCAAATGTTGCATTACAGTCTGGCTTAATGTCGGGCAGGGCCTGAACGTCATGGGCTCGGGCTGGGCACGGGCTTCATTTCAAGGCCCTTGCAGACCACTAGTGTGAGGGGTGATGGTGTGTGGGGTGTTTCTGTGGGTGTGAGGGGTGATGGTGTGTGGGGTGTTTCTGGTGTGTGGGGTGTTTCTGTGGGTGTGAGGGGTGATGGTGTGTGGGTAGTGAGCATAATGAAGTATCTAGTTATAATACATATTTGCATTTGTGTGTTCCTTGCCTACCTACTACTAATATGTCTATACTACTATGCACTCAAGACTGTAGCACCCAAGTTCAACACTGTTACTCAGCTGAAAGAGTTGTACCCCTCCTGCTCACCTGTTGTACAGAACTTGTAAGTCGCTTTGGATAAAAGCTTCAGCTAAATGACTAAATGTAAATGTGAATATACAGTGCAGTCCATATGTCTTGAGTCCAATGAGTGAACCTTTGTTTTCTTGTTGATGGTGGTAAAGCGCAGAATTCCAGCTTTAATTTGACAGTGTTACTACATCCGGTGAACTGCGTAGGAACCTTTTATACATAGGGTATGGTGCATTCCTTTGAAGTGGAAACAATGAAAAATCAGACCCCCTACTAGGAAAAATGCTATTTTGGAATTCCAAGTAGGAAACTGAGGGTTTGTCTGTCTACTGTACATGGAGGCACACACTGACACTATAAACTGTAAACAACATTGTTTTGATCTTTGTTTTGATTGAGAAGAAAATTGAAGTTCATAAACAAGCCATACAAACACCAGCTGATTCTGGGGTCATGTGATTCTCCCTTAGATAAACTACCTTATTGTACACAGTTTCTTTTTGAGCTAGAGCCCCGGGAGTTGGGGGTGGTAATCTGACTCTGCCGTGTACTTTGGCGCACGCCTCACATATCGCCATGTAACCAGGCCATGTGAGCGGATCGGAGCGTGAGCGGCGCGGGGAGCGGAGCGGGCGGTTTTGACGTGAGCGAGGAGTGGGTTTTAAAATGGGTCGGCGCGACGTCCGGAGCGAGAGTTCTCCTCCGCTCCAATCCACTCCGGGACGCTCACACAGTGGTTTAACACTGATGTAATAATATACATGTAGTACAATGCCAAAGCAACAGATGGCGATGTACAAACATGAAGGCCATTTTCAACCCATGAGAATTGAGAAGGGTGAACCTGTGATATCCTGTTCAGGCTTCACTCCTCCTCCTTCACTCACTCCTGTTAGAAAAGTATCGACGCCATTGTTGTTGTCGTTAGCTTACATGCTAACGTTAATGGCAGCGACCATAGCATTGTGGCTTGGCTAACTATCATCGCTTAATAGAGCTAGTGAATGGATAAACAACGTTATTTAACATTGCAGAATGGGTACAATTACAATGCTGCTCAATACAAACAATTGTTAAGGGGCCCAGGGGGTGTAGACTGTTGTAGTTTGAGCTAATTTACACCATGCTCCAAAAAAAAATAAAGAAAAGCCGAGCGATCTGGCGCGGGGAGCGGGGAGCGCTCGATTCAAGGTGAGCGGTGAGGGAGCGGAGAGCGACTTGGGGGCGGGGTCAACATGAGTGATTAGCGGAGCGGACCAAGCTTTAAAGAGCGAAGAGCGGATTTCTCGGCCGCGCCGATCCGCTCACGTGGCCTGCATGTAACTCAAGAACTTGAAACGGCAATCGACAGGCAACAAATATTAATTCTATATATATATATATTGTATTAAAAGAAATGCACACCTGAGCCGCTAGAGGTCGGCAAAGTGGCACGTCGCAAATCGTCCTCAAGAGGGCCCAAGTGTGGATGTTAACTCTTTCTCTGCCAGCTATTATTCTCATCCTGTAGTAAATGCGCCACGCTTTATATAGGCATTTTCACTGTGCGTCGTGGTGTTTGCAGGGCTATATCTATATTCTATATTATAGCTATGGAGACAATACTATGGCTCATTTGACAGTAACAACAGACAGTTCAACATGTGAAAAAGAATAAAAAGTTTCATGTATACGTTTGCGTGTTATCCCGTCGTGAATATTGTATAGTTTCAGAGTGATCCTGGCTAATTCCTGAAAACGGCGCTATGGAGCGATATGTGCATTTTTCTAAATGCGTTCGTGTTGCTCGCCTGGACATGCTACTGTTTCCAAATCAAAGGTATATAATAGGTATTGTGTTTCATCATGAATGCATCAAAGGGGGGGGGGGTAGTTTTTTGATGCTCTGATCATCATCAACGGCATTCGTTTTGAATACATACGCTGATCGACTGGATCGATATGAAATCATTGTAGGATCAAGGTGGAATTGACGTCAGATAGTCCTTACCTTTGATCGGGGGTATTCCAAAAAGAATATTCCAATTGTCTGATCGCGATTTCCAGTATTGGTGTCCATCGGGTCCCCGACATAATCCGGCACAACAGATGCATCGAGGGGCCATGGACACGTTCTAATGTGATCGGGTGAACCGCTAGACTTGCCTGGACCAAAATTCTCTGCCCGGAGGGGTTTAGATGTGACACACAGTCTGGAACAGGGTTTCAAAGGGTGGGCGATACTGCCACCTGGCCGGATCTGGCCGGTACTGCACTCTCTGGGTCCCAGTATGCCTTTTAACGGTAACATAGAGGTCTGTGACACTGAATAGAATATTAAAATCGAAAAAAAGGAAAACGGACCAAATAACCTATATATACGTGATTGGCGTTCAACGGTTGGCGAGCAAACGCGTGTATATACGTGGATGGCGCAGATTGAGTTAGGTTAATGTTGTGTTTATTTTTCAAATGTAGCCAAGAGTCAAAACAGCAGTCAAAGTGTATATTTTCATTTTTACCGATGTTTTTAAGATTGACTGAAAATAAGAATTTATCGGGAAAATGCTAATTATATCTCTTTTATCTGCCATTGGAAAGAGGAGCTTTCCATAGATGTATGATTTGGCCATAATAAGGTCAAGGTCAAGTTCAAGGTTGAATTTATAATTTAAATGGATTATAATTAGGGCTGTCAGTTTATCGCGTTAATTAGATTAATTAATTACACAGCAAATGATCACGTTATGAAAATTTACTCAAAATTCATAAAAAAAATTATATATATTTTTTAAAATCTCATTCATTCCATAAGAACGTAGAATAAACATTTACAATTTTTTTTTTTTAAATGACCATTTGCATATTCTTGGTATCAAGTCAAGTCAAGTCAAGAGTTTTAATTGTCACGGCATACAAGTATACAATGAAATGCGTATTTGATTCTAGGGACATCTATGGATCGCAGGGAATGTATTACCAGTGTTAGAAATACTGTGTCTGTTACTAGGCTTGAGTAAATTGTAATGAACCAAATGAGAATATCAATTAAATTATTATTATATATATTTTTTTGACTGTGAATAACACCATGCTAAAATTGACCAGACCTGAACAATCTAAGCAAATGAATAAAGGGAAGATGATTAAACAGAATGTTTGTAGATACAGTACTGAATTCTGCCATCCGGACACATGCAATTTGAAATATTTATTTTATAATTATAGAATATAAAATATCAGGCCTAAAATGGTTATGCGATTAAAATGCGATTAATTAGATTAATTAATTACAAATCCTGTAATTAATTAGATACATTTTTTTAATCACCTGACAGCACTAATTATAATGTATTACTGTATCTACAAATCCTTCTGTTTATTCATCTTCCCTTTATTCATTTGCTTAGATTTTTTGTACACTTGATCTCAAGAAGGTGGTGAATGAGCTCAGTGAGGGAGCGCAGTGGTTACACAATTGTAACATGGTGTTATTCACCGGCAAAGATGGAAAAAAAATCATAATTTATATTCTCCTTTGTTTCATCACAATTTACTCAAGCCTAGTAACAGACACAATATTGCTGACACTGGGAATACATACCCCCAGGTCTCTAGATGTTCCTAGATACCAAGAACATGCAAATCGACCTTGTAGAAGTGGAGCAATCTTCCATTTACTTGGGCACGTACCTTTAGGCGAAATTTCTGAAAATAGGGCTACAGCTTAACAGGTCTTCGTGAAATTAATTTGTCATTCCTGCTAACGAAGCAGAAACCAATGCCCATCAATACATTTGAATGGGTCTTAATTGGGATTTAGGTGTACAGTGGACTCTCCACCAGAATACTCAAACACAGTATGAGATATGTACTTGACTGTTGAATGTTATGTTGTCCTTTCCCTGGGGGTTCAAAGAAGATAGAAATCATCCCTCCTGTCACTTGTCACTAAGAGCAATGTCTGACTTTTTCCTGACCAATTTTACTAAGGGGAAAGTCACTGACATGCACCAAACATCAAACTTCCCTAACCAGCTTGTGCAGCGTAATCCAAGGGGTTTGCAGCCAAGGCACCAAACATATAAAACAGCTCATGCAGCACAATCCATGGGTTTTATAGCGAAACTATTGTATTTTGAGTCCAGAAGACCTGTGCTATATTTACATCAGTAAGTAGCACAGTAAGTCCTCACTAAAATCCTGACCCAGCTCTCACTGCAGCAGAGAATGAGAGCCGTGTAGATGAACATCACTAAATTACATACATGCTGTAGTCATTTCAAGGGTTGTGGAGGCACCAGTGGTGCAGTGCTGGTATAACACGGTATAACGGCGTTTTACCTCGGTCACTGAGGCTGAAGTACGCGCAATCGCGCACGGATATGTTCCCGCGTGTACGCGCAGTCACGCACACAAAGATCCGCTGTTCCCATTCGTTGTAACTAAGTACCGGCTCGGCCCGCGGCCACCGTTTTTACATAACAAAAGCACAGGTAGAGTAGGCTGACCAAACGTCCTCTTTTGCCCGGACATGTCCTCTTTTCACGCCCTGTCCGGGGCGTCCGGGGGGGGTTTATTAATTCATCGAAATGTCCGGGGTTTCACTGTTTTTCAGTTTCAGTTTCAGTTTCACGGCCCTTTGCGAGCATCTGAAGGCTCGGGGCTGCATTTTTCGCCGAACATATAAATTACCGAATAAAGCGCTATTCGTTGCCGTTCGAATGCCATCTGGATCGCCAAAATCCGTGCCTCGGTTCTCGAGTTACATGCCGATATGTCAGGCATGCGACTTTTTACATGGCATTATCCAACCTGACTCCCGGAGAAGCATGCAGCTGCAGAGCCGCAGAGCCAGCGGCGCTCTCTGGGCCGCGCGCTGACGGCCGCGCTGTGAGGCAATAGTATCCAGCTGCAGGACGAGAGCACCAACACTCTCAGGACCGCAACACTTTAAGGACCCACACTTTAAGGACCCTCGCTTCTATTGGCTGATTTGGGTCACATGACCGTCCCACCCAATGGCTGAATTGGAGTATTGCACTGCGGGATTGATTGATTGATTGATTGATTGATTGATTGATTGATTGATTGATTGATTGATTGATTGATTGATTGATTGAAAACTTTATTAACAGATTGCAGAATGGGTACAGTACAGCTAAATACATACAATTGTTAAGGGGATGCAGACCAGAGAAAGACTTTCGTCTTGTTTACATCAGGGTCCCCCATTTTCAATTCATCATAACATATATGACATACACGACATACAGATAGACAGTACTGCTACATCTATACATTTATGACATATACCAGATTTGCAAATACAGTACTGTCTGTGATACAAAAGTTTCATACGCTGCTACCTTTTTCAGCTTCTCTATTTCAAGGCAAAAAAAAATAAAAATCTGTGCCAAAAAAAACTGTGCAATTTGCCACTGCACCACTGGGAGGCACACAGACAGTTACAAAATATTATTTTTTTTCGATTGAATACTTGTAGGGGCAAATGGTAGGAGACAAACTCCGGTCTTACCCACAGTCAGGCTGTACGTCAGGACTTGAACTGAAATTACTTAAACTAACTAGCCTAAATGACCAGGCAGCTACCCCACTTGCCGGCATGTCTGTCTTCTCTGGGGCCTGTGTCCCTCTCTGGTACTCTGCCCTATTTCTATAAGCTTACACGTTGCCCAAGAGGCACGTCAACCTGCGATTGACCGGCTGGTCTTGATGACCAGGTGGTGGTAGGTGCGCTTGTTCCAGCATCGAGGAGGAAGTCCAAATATGGGCAGAGAGTAGCGCCCCAACTGGGAGCTTCCGACCTCTGACCTCTTGATGACTTGGGGTTGCCACAGTGCCTATTTCACGTTTTGTACGTGGTTGAGTCTATATGGTGCATTTTTTCGCCGTGCCTGCCAATCTGGGGGATATATTTGATTCATGAGGGCAATTTTACCCTTTGCTCATGTACATCTTCTACACGGGCGTGTTCATTTTGTGTGTGTGTGTGTGTGTGTGTGTGTGTGTGTGTGTGTGTGTGTGTACTGTATGTGTGTTTGTTTGTGCACGTATGTGGACATCAGTCCATTGCTTCTTGTCTATTTGTGTCTGTGATCCCCTGCCTCCCCCTCCCGCCCATCCAGTCTAACCCCCCCCCCCATTTTACATAATAATGTAGTGTGCATGGCTGGCTTGTGTTGGATAAGATAAGGGCAGACATTACAGTGCGTTATGAGACTCAATACTCTGGGGACGTTTTTATCTGTGACACACCAGGCACCTTTTGTTTCCCCTACGAGCAGGAAGTAGCAGAGTTATCGGCTGCGGCTTCACAATCCCCCTTCTGTTGGGAGGCGGTGGAGGGTGACGGTGCCCCTGCGTTACGGAATGATTCCATTAGAACCGCGGGTTCTGCAGCGGCTGGAATGGAACCTCATGGAAGAGGACTACTTAGCTGCTGGCTACAGAGGAGGCTACAGTCACCCTGCTATATCTTTTAGTTTTTAATTAAAACACTTCATTAAATTGGAGCAGATCAATCCCAGCACCCCGGTTGTGTGTGTGTGTGTGTGTGTGTGTGTGTGTGTGTGTGTGTGTGTGTGTGTGTGTGTGTGTGTGTGTGTGTGTGTGTGTGTGTGTGTGTGTGTGTGTGTGTGTGCGTGTGTGTGCGTGTGTGTGTGTGCGCACATGAATGTGTCTATTTACGTGTGTGTGTGACTGTGTTTATTTCTCATGGGAGGGAATGCTTGACCAGTGGAACTTAAGGTAATGTGGATCTGGTGTACAAAATTCAGAGGCCAACCGTACAGTGGCTTGAAGTGACGATACAACACAGAGGCCATGGTCTTTAGGTGTGGTCCACAGGATGCCCAGGGAGGGTTCCCAGCCTCTAGATTAGAACCACACGTGTTGGCTTAGTTAAGCCAAATATCTTCCTTGGTCAGAGTGGTGGGGAACTGGGGATGGGGGGGTTAGTTCCTCTCGGGCTGACCGGTAGATGTTTCCCAGGCTCATATCCAGCTGTGTTACAGTGGTGCCGTGAGACAGACAGGTTTCCCTGTGGGAGGCCTAGTAAATCTAATAGATGCTTTGTCCAGGGCCCACCTGAAAATCAACCATTGCGTGTAGGAATACTACAGTTCATTTTCGTATGGGATGTTTTGCTCCTTGTGTGGTAGAACCAGTTTTGAACTAGGTTAGACTGGCCTATCAGGACTTTCTCTCTTGTCTTTGTTTATTATTATTATTATTATTATTATTATTATTATTATTATTATTATTATTATTATTATTATTATTATTATTATTATTATTATATTATTGTTATTATTATTATTATATTATTATTATTATTATTATTATTATTATTATTATTATTATTATTATTATTATTATTATTATTATTATTATTATTATTATTATTATTATTATTATTATTATTATCCTTCTTATTATCCCTATTGTCTAAGAAAAAAAACAAGACCCAGGCTGGACCACTTCCTACTCTCTCTAACACATAGATTCGCTTTTAGGTTGCTAAGTGTCATGGTTTGAGTTGGGTGAGGTTCTGTCGGTTCGTGTCTGTCTGCTGTCTGTCTCTTGCTAAGTACGCATGCATCTTATTATGCTTACCCCAAGTTCTCAACTCTGCAACCGACAAAGAGCTCCCACACCCACATGCATACATGCACACTCACACACACACACGCACGCACGCACACACGCACGCACGCACACACTCATACACACACACACACACACACACACACACACGTCACACACACACACACACACACACACACACACACACACACACACACACACACACACACACACACACACACACACACGTCACACACACACACACACACACATTTAGAATCTTTATTTATGTCCACATAAAGACAATGTTTAAAGGACACAAATATTATCAGTGCACTTGTACATTGTGGGTTATTCTGATACATTCGTGCCCAAATTGACAATGGCAACCAAAGTTACACACACACATGGATGATGAACCTGACAATCAACACACAGCTCATGGATACAGATAGCAGCGTCTTCTCCAAATTGCGCGGCTGCCAATAATAGCTGACACTGAGCAATATCTTGCTAACTGTTTGGCTCTTCTCTTCGGAAGACCGGCCATCTGAAGGCCTCTAACACCCAACTTATGAACATGACCCAGGCTTCCAAATATGAAGACTAAAAGTTTATAGTTGTAGCCCAGTTGTGATATGGTATGCTCTAACAGTTGATACTTCAACATTTGGGTTGTAACGGTTTTGGTTCTTCTATACTGTAGTCAAACGTACAGCCAACTTCTACGATGAGAACCTCTCTGTTATTCTCATTAACAACAACAACATCGGGGGTGTTTGCTGAAATATCAGAGAACAGTGAATTGTCACTACACAGATTGAACATACATGGCTTCACACTGGTGTGCTTATACAGCACTGTTGCAGGTGACCCGAGTGTGGAACTGACACTGTCTGCAATCAGATCCACGATCCTATCATGCCTACAAATGTAGAGCCCTTTGTAGAAACCAAGCAGCAAGCTGCAAACAAGTTAACAGCGGTGATGACATCGGTCACTGAATGGTTGACTAACTCATGTCTGCATTTAAACACCAAAAAGACTGTTTTTTACAAAGAGGCTGATGAATACTGTCTCACCTGATGTCTATGTCAGAGGAGAAAGGTTGAATATAGATACCTTGGGATAAAAATGGACTCCAATCTTACATTTAAAAAACAAATCAAATCGGTAGTAAACAATGCAAAGTTTCACTTATCAAACTTCCGTCACATCAGAAACTCTCTGTCAACAAAAGCAGCAGCACTGTATTTTAATGCCATTATTATGTCACACTTAACATACTGTCTGACTAGCTGGACACAAGCCTCCTGTACAACACTACGATCTGTACAGGTAGTTTACCATCAGGCTGTGAAAATTCTGGACAGGAAAACAAACAGCCACCACCATTGTTATAGCATAGCAAACCAGAACCTACTGAGCTGGGACAATCTTGTCAAATTCAAAGATGCCTGCCTTACCTATAAAATCCTACATGGCTTGGCTCCTCCCCCCCCTCTGTACTTTCATAAAACAGAAAGCATCTGCTGACAGATATACCAGGTCTGTAGTCAGAGGGGACTGTGTAGTCCCAAACAGGAGGTCTGCTTTTAGTCAGACAGCCTTTTCCGTGAGAGCAGCCCACACCTGGAACAGTCTGCCAACACGGCTCAGGGAGTATCAAAGTTACATTTCATTTAAAACTAACTTAAAATCATGGTTGAGAGATGGTCAAGTGTGCGACCATTTTAACTGAGGGGTTGTATTGTAATGTATTTGAATGTATTTATTTGTATGTATTTTAGTGTATTGTAACCTATACTGATTCCTACTGTGTTTTAATTATTGTACTATGTTTTAATTATTGTTGTGCTCATGTCACCTGCCCCAGAGACTACAGTTGAAAATTAGCCAACTTGGCTAAACTGGCATATTTACAGTCAAATGTTCCTTAATATGCACTGTCTCTGTATTTTAAACCAATAAATACAAATACAAATGCATGACAACCATTGAGTATGTGAGACATGGTTTCTGTTGTCTGTTCGTGACCATTGTGTATGCTGTGTGGGCTATGACTGCCAGGGAGCCAGACGGAAAGGTTGAGCTTCGATGGTAAAACCTGTAGCCTAGCTTTTAAAGTGAAGATTATGATGCTCTCATCAATAGCTACATTTTTTTAAAACTGATGCGAGACAGAGTGGTCAGCGGCAGGGAGACAGGCAAGCTTCCCTTGCAGTTTAAGCTCAGTCCAGTGTTGACGTTGGCGTTGTTATTGTGCCGACATGAGATGGCCACGGGCATTGGTAAGTGGCAGTTCATGCCACGTTCCACAGATGTCAATGGTGGACTTCACGGAGATGGTAGGGTCGGAGATGATCTCCTCAGAAACATTAACAGCGGCCCCACCCACTCCAGGCCCACGTTGGACCAGCCGCATAGGTCATTCTGGTCTGGCCAGTCAGACCACACCCCGAATCCGGGGGCGCGTCTGTCCAGCTTTCCACTTGGTTTCTTCCTGTAACCCAGGAAGTTTGGATCAGTCACACACACACACACACACACACACACACACACACACACACACACACACACACACACACACACACACACACACACACACACACACACACACACACACACATACACACACACACACACACACACACACACACACACACACACACTCTGCTGCGGTGCAGTTACAGACTAGAGACTTCAGAAACTGACTGAAAGAAACAAGTAGAGAGAGAGAGAAACATACAGACAGACAGAAGGAGAGAGGGGGTGGGATAATAATGTGTTATGTTGGAATGTTTCTGATAAGGCTGATGCTTTGTGGAGTCAGGAACATTCGGTCAGCGCTCACCTCATTCAATGCTTTCAAATTGCACACACACTGTAATAAGACAGGTCGACACGTCTGCAATGGTTTTGTGCTGACTTCAAGGTGACTAAATGGAATACATGAACAAGGCAGACGGATGGGTGGACACTGGACACACACAAGCAGGGATATCGGCTGGACAGATTCACGGAATGTGAAAGAACATTTACATTTTTTTTACAGAGACCTAATCGGAGAGGGAGGTGGCAGACATCAGATATGGAGGGAGACGGAGAGACAGTCGGAGACAGATGGACAGAAATGGAGGGAGAAGGAGAAGGAGAGACAGTCGGAGACAGATGGACAGAAAGGGAGGGAGCAGGGATGAGAATTGACCATATTCACACAGTGGCCATTTTGCTCGTATGTCATGGTCTGGTTGGGAAATCGCAACCTGAGCATGACATAAGAGCAAAATGGCCGCCGTTTCAATATGGTCAATAGCTGGGTGCTGTAGGTCGCACTTAAATAATTCTCATTGCTTGTTATTTAGTTGGCAGCCGACAGCTGTATACATGCCCCGTCCCAAGCCCGCCTTCTCCTCCCCACTCTCACCTCACCTCGCTTGGTTTCAAATCTAACAGCAGCCCCACTCCCAAAGCAGTAACGTTAGCTACAGCCTCACTCACTGACTCACCATTTGAAAGCATATGTTGACTTACCTAACTAACTTAGGCGTTGAGCTCATGGACATAGTGCTTCCTACACTGAGGCCAGGTTGTGGAAGTGGAGAAAAGGGGCTCCATTCACAATAGCTAAGGGGGATCAAGCCATGTTGGGAAAGGGACATATTTCCTTTGACAAGAAAAAAAACACAGTATCAACAACTTACTCATTTAAAATCTGTGTTTTGAATTAAGAAGATTATTTATTGCATTGTCCGCTTATACCAAAGTCCCCAAATATAACGTCTATATCTAGGGATCTGCACTTGTATAGCTAACGCTAATATACCAGATGCGGTTAAGGACCTAGCCTTCCACCTCCCTACATTGTTTTCTAAAATAGTTCTAAAAGAGGTTACACATGCATTCGGCAGTGATTTTACGTTTTAGCCACATTGCGCCAGATCTATTTTTCTGAAATAGTTGTATTAAAATGTTTAGCACATATTGGGGCGCCCTCGTGGCGCATACCGCATAGACCATAGTGCCTTGCGCACCTACGCGGCCGACCCGGGTTCGATCCCAGCTCCCATCGTTATTTGTCGCATGTCCTTCCCACCTCTCCTCCCGTTCGCCCTCTCCTCTGTCGGTCCTGCGTGACCAATAAAGCTGTAAAAATGCTAAAAAATTATTTAAAAAAATTAAATAATGTTTAGCACATATAAACACAACACGGCTGGTTGTTTTACATTCCATTGCATTTTACATTTTGTCATTTAGCTGACGCTTTTATCCAAAGCGACTTACAAGTTCTGTACAACAAGTCAGCAGGAAGGATACGACTCTTACAGCTGAGTAACAATGTTCATCAAATAGTCCTGAAACTTGGGTGCTGCAGTATTGAGTGCATAGACATTAGACATATTAGTATAGTAGGAGGAGTGCATGGTAGTACATGGTGGTTTTGGACCGCAACGTTGTCAGATGTCACAGTAAACCAAGAAAGTCTGAATAGCTTTGGAAAAGAAGAGAATGTGGTCAGAACTGATAGCTCCACTGACTTACATTTTCTTAAAGGGGAACTATCTTATAAATGGCCTTTTTGAGTGTTTAGCATTGTTTCCTAGCTATGTGAACTTATATTAATATGATCTATGTCTCAAAATTCTCATATTGGCGCATTCTTCCAATTCTCCTCTCACAATATTCACCCTCACTGAACTGAGTCGTTTGAAAATGTGCCTATATGTGATGTCATATAGTCACTGCTGCATGTTAATGTTCAGGCGAACACGACGCTGCGCAGTGGTTTAGGAGCCGCCCTGCAGCCCAGGCTCAAAACAGCTCGAAATCTTGAGGTAGAAAAATGCTGTTTTTGAGGACTTGATTAGAAATACAAAACAATGAATAAAAGAAATATATATATTACAGAGGTGTTCCATAGACTCACAGGAATTGTGTAAAAGTGCCCAAATAGTGAAAGAAATAGTAAAATAGTTCCCCTTTAACCAAGTAAAGATAGGAGGTTTATTTTTCCAAATAATTAAAATGTTCAATAAATTGCTCTTTGGATTTGAAAGATAGATTTAGTATAGATCAAATCAAATCAAATTTATTTGTAAGGCCCGACAACACACGTTAATGTCCCCATGGGCCGGACACGTCTTCTTTAAACAAGTCAAGAAGAAACATAACAATAAGTCAAGAACAAAACAAGAACACCATAAGGTCCAACAAATTTAAAATAAATGCAAATAAATGAATGAATGCAAGCACTCCCAGACATACCCCACGCGAAGGTAAGGAAAAACGCACTAAAACCTAACAATAGGGAAAAAATGCTCCACAGGCAGTGTGGAGGAGAGAAACCTTAGACGGGCCATTCAAGGGGGGATCTCCCTTCTTAGATGTCGGTGATAGTAGTGTTGCAGACTATAGACAGACAGACGGACAGGCAGACAGACAGACAGACAGACAGACAGACAGACAGACAGACAGACAGACAGACGCAGACAGACAGACAGACAGACAGACAGACAGACAGACAGACAGACAGACAGACAGCTTAGATCAGAATAATGGCTGACAATGATAATGGCATACTGTACGCTTGGGCGGTATGACGGTATTACGGTATACCAGGATATTTCGAAATCCCGCCGGTATGATTCTCAATACCGTGACGTCACATACTGCTATTATACACTGACACAGAGTTGATTGTAGTGAATAGCACGCGCCAGCAGAGGGTTACGTGGCTATCGTTCTGAGAGCTAACGTCGGGACCTGGCTGGTGCTGGCTAACTAACGTGGCTATCGTTCTGAGAGCTAACGTCGGGACTTGGCTGGTGCTGGCTAACTAACGTGGCTATCGTTCTGAGAGCTAACGTCGGGACTGGTTGGTGCTGGCTAACTAACGTGGCTATCGTTCTGAGAGCTAACGTCGGGACCTGGCTGGTTACTTACTTACTTACGCCTGCTACCCCTTCTGGGGCATAGGCCGTCAACAAGTGATCTCCAAGCATCTCTGTCTTGAGCTGTTCTCTCCAGTTGGTTCCAGGTCATCTTCATGGTCTTGGTGTCTGCCTCCAGGTCTCTGCGCCAGGTGTTTCTTGGGCGGCCCCTTTTCCGCTTGCCCTGCGGGTTCCATGTTAGGGCTTTTCTGGTGATGGTACCTGGCTGGTGCTGGCTAACTAACGTGGCTATCGTTCTGAGAGCTAACGTCGGGACCTGGCTGGTGCTGGCTAACTAACGTGGCTATCGTTCTGTGATTTGTTTACTTGGTAACACGGGTTGCTAAGGAATTTAGGTTCGAGGTTGAAGAAAGTGCACTTTTAGGTTGAAAGAACGGCCCTAATGTCAACGTGATGAAAATGAAAGTGATACCGCCCAAGCCTAGCCTACTGTATCTCAACCTTTGCCTAGGCAATAAATAAGTGTCCACATTATGTAGAAATGGTTAGTTTTAACCATGTAAGCAGATTCAAATCTCTAGTGTCTTTGGCGGTAAGTCTCTGTGACACACACACACACACACACACACACACACACACACACACACACACACACATGCGCGCGCACACACACACACACACACACACACACACACACACACACACACACACACACACACACACACACACACACACACACACACACACACACACACACACACACACACACACACACACACACACACACACACACACACACACACACACGTAAAGGCACATAAATTCAGACACACAATTCTAGTCAGCCAGTTTGATTGATTGATTGAAAAGTTTATTAACAGATTGCAGAATGGGTACAGTACAGTACAGCTCAATACACAATTGTTAAGAGGATGCAGACCTGAGAAAGACTTTCGTCTTGTTTCCATCAGGGTCCCCCATTTTCAATTCATCATATGACACACACGACATACAGATAGACAGTACTGCTACATCTATACATTTATGACATACCAGATTTTCAAATACAGTACTGTTTGTGATACTAAAAAAATCTAGAAAAAGAGTGTATATACATTTGACATAGACACATTGGACATTGGAGGAGGTTGGGTAGGTGGGGTGGGGCTGTACATTGGAGGGGGGGGGGGGGGGGGGGGGGGGGGGGGTTGGGTAGGGGGGGGGACACTGTACATTGGAATACTGACATACATTTGACATAGAAACTGTACATTGGAGGAGGTTGGGTAGGTCACAGTTCATTGTTGCTATCACTCTGACTGAAACTTGTGGAGAGTCAGGCAGATTTAGCAGAAGCACTATCAACACCAAGGGGCTTGTTGTGTCACAATGTAAAGGCAAAACATGTTGGTTTTAAATCCTCCAGAAATCCTCCCTTAAGTCCTTGCTGACCCGCTAGCATTATGGTTCTACTTCAGGCAAATTACTACTTTATTTGCTGATACATGTGGCGTGACCAGCCGCCTCTTTTCACCTGACAGCGAGGAGTTTCACTGGGAGAGCTTAACGCATGCGGAGGTTCATGCTATCTCAGCCAGATCCCCTCCCTGCTGAACAGGTGCCCCAGCTGACCAGTAGGAGTCGCTATTGCAACGGCCATGACTCCTGGTGTTTCTGTACATTGAGCTACTTGCATTTCCCTGTTTAGTTCTCTAGAGTTAGGTTAGTTGAGTGTGAACTCCCAGCTCCAGCTATTTGCATGCACGGCTGGTTCCACTGCAGTGGAGAGGAGAGGCCGGACTCTCTGATTGGTGTAGGAGTTGCTAGACAACAGATGTCCAGCCGGCTGGGAGGTAGACTACCTGTGGAGGAGGTGGGAGAGAGCGAGAGAGAGAGAGAGAGAGAGAGAGAGAGAGAGGAATGGGTAAAGAGATGAAAAAGAGGGGGGGGGGGGGGTAGCCTAGATAAAGAAGTAGAGAGAGGAGAGGAAAGTTGAAAGGAGCCATTGAAGAAGAGTGGAGAGATGAAGCGAGGAGAAGATGGGCCGGGCTAACAGCGTGTGGGTGCTCTGTGAGAAGGTGGGCGGGGCTAACAGCGTGTGGGTGCTCTGTGAGAAGGTGGGCGGGGCTAACAGCGTGTGGGTGCTCTGTGAGAAGGTGGGCGGTGCTAACAGCGTGTGGGTGCTCTGTGAGAAGGTGGGCGCTAACAGCGTGTGGGTGCTCTGTGAGAAGGTGGGCGGGGCTAACAGCGTGTGGGTGCTCTGTGAGAAGGTGGGCGGTGCTAACAGCGTGTGGGTGCTCTGTGAGAAGGTGGGCGCTAACAGCGTGTGGGTGCTCTGTGAGAAGGTGGGCAGTGCTAACAGCGTGTGGGTGCTCTGTGAGAAGGTGGGTGGGGCTAACAGCGTGTGGGTATCTGTGAGAAGGTGGGCGGGGCTAACAGCATGTGGGTGTTCTGTGAGAAGGTGGGCGGGGCTAACAGCGTGTGAAGGTGGGCGGGGCTAACAGCGTGTGGGTGCTCAAGTTTCAAGTTTCTTTAATAGTTGTCATACAGAAGTACAGAATACTTTTATACAAAATGCTTCTTACTGTTACGCTCCAGAGACTGTGCAAGACAAGATAAGTATGAAATAAAATAACATAGTATAGCATGTAAATTAGAAGTAAAAAAAATGAGGTCACAGTGTTCAGTATAGACATATGTACAATGTTCGATGCAGAATAGACGTAACTGAGTTACCATATAATATACAATACTGTGCAGTGTACTAATACAATACTATATAGTGCAAGGCAGAAATGGGATGAGGTGCAATTTAGGTACAATTTACAGTGGGTGTACGAGTTGTAGTGCAAATCCTTTATCAATAAATATAAAGTGTTTGTGTGGTTTAAGTGAGTGTGTGCGTGTGGGTGTGTGTGCTGTGTGCATTTGATGGTTGTTGCATAGTGTTTATTGTTCGTTTAGCAGCCTGATGGCCTGGGGATAGAAGCTTCTTCTGAGTCTTTCTGTGCTCGCCTTAAGACTCCGGTATCGCTTGCCTGACCGCAGCAGTTCAAAGAGGCAGTTGTTCGGGTGGCTCGAGTCCTTAATAATTATCTTAGCCTTCCCCCTGCACCGCTTGTTGTAAATGTTCTGGAGGGTGGGAAGCCCCCCTCCAATTGTGCGTTCAGCTGAACGTGTCACTCTTTGTAGTCTGCTACGGTCTTGTGCAGTGCTATTCCCAAACCAGGAGGTGATGTTGCCAGTCAGGATGCTCTCTATTGTACATGAGTAGAAGTTCTGTCAAGGAACACTGTCAATGTGTGTGGTCCATGTCAAGTCCTCGGATATGTGGGCTCCGAGGTACTTGAAACTGTTCACTCTCTCAACCGGTGCCCCGTCGATGCTGAGGGGGCTGTAGTCCTTGACCCACGACCTCCTGAAGTCCACAATCATCTCTTTTGTTTTGCTGACGTTCAGGGAGAGGCAGTTCTCCTGACACCACTGTGACAGATTCTCTACCTCTTCCAGGTAGGCCCTCTCGTCGTTGGCAGAGATCAGGCCCACCACTACTGTGTCATCAGCAAATTTGATGATTGTGTTGTTGTTCCGCTGTGCCACGCAGTCATGTGTGTACAGGGAGTAGAGGAGGGGGCTCAGAACACAGCCCTGGGGGGCCCCTATGTTGAGTGTGATGGATGAGGAGGTGCAGTTGCCTGCTCTTACCACCTGGGGTCTGCCCGTCAGGAAGTCCAGGACCCACTGGCAGAGGTCATAGTTCAAGCCCAGGTCCCTGAGCTTGGCTATGAGTTTGGAGGGGACTATGGTATTGAATGCTGAGCTGTAGTCGATGAACAGCATTCTCACATAGTTCCCCTGCCTCTTGTCCAGGTGTGATGCTGCTGTGTGCAGCACATGGGCTATGGCGTCCTCCGTGGACCTGTTGGGGCGATATGCAAATTGCAGGGGGTCCTGGTTGATGGGGAGGGAGGAACAGATGTAGCCCTTCACTAGCTTCTCAAAGCACTTCATGGCTATGGAGGTGAGGGCTACAGGGCGGTAGTCGTTGAGGCAAGCGGGCGTAGATTTTTTGGGTACAGGGATGATGGTGGACTTCTTCAGACAGGTGGGGATGACAGCCTGTTCCAAGGACAGGTTGAAGATGTCAGTGAATACCGGGGCCAGTTGGTCGGCACAGACTTTTAGGACGCGGCCGGGGATGCCGTCCGGTCCTGCTGCCTTCCTGATATTCACTTTTTTAAAGATCCGTCTCACCTGATGCTCTGTTACCCTGAACACTGAGTCTCCATCAGCAGACCCCCCCCCCCCCCCCCATTGCCGTGGTTTGTAGGCTGGTGTTGTTATTCACAGCCTCAACCCTCGCATAGAAGGAATTGAGATCATTTGCTAAGGAGATGTCACTGTTCAGTTTGAGGGGGGTGCCTTTGTAATCTGTCATTGTTCTGAGGCCCTGCCACATGCCTCTAGAGTCAGCCTGTTCAAACTGAACAGGCTGAACAGGCTCTGTGAGAAGATGGTCCGTGCTGTGGCACATACCAGTCTTTGCCCTGTAAACCTTGGGTTCCCTGAAAGCCGCTAATAAATTATTATTATTATTATTATTGTAATCATTCATCAGTGTTTGGTCAGCTAAGCTAGACATTTCTGACCATGGCTGAATGTGAAAGTAACACTTCAATTTAGCCCAATTGGTCCAATGATTGACGATTCGAGATTTTTATTTCCCCACATGTAATGGAATGCTCACCCACTTGCTCCCATAGCATAAATGAAATCTAAAGACAATAGTGCTAACACAATACAATACAGAGAAGTTGCATCTTAATCAATATAGTATATATTAGTGTAAGAAGAAGTTTGCACCCTATTACTCAGTGGTTGTACAAAATGTAATCATCACGGGGAGATTGTGGAGATCATGATATGCACAATCCACGCTTAATTTTTATTCGTATAACTTTCACCATCGCCACTCTCACACTCCCAATACTGACCTTTTTAACTTGTGTTTGATGAACTCAGAAATAAATGTACAGTAGTATATCATGAATTGTGAAAATGCGTAGAAAGTTTGTGATACGATAGTTTGGCCATATCGCGTCACCCCTCCACCCAATGATCTCTTCTGCTGTCCTCACAACTCTCTGGGTGGCTCATCTGTCCTGCGCAGTGGTATTGCCATTCCACACAGTGACACCACTCATTAAGATACTCTCAATGAAAATTCACAAGCCACCGCGATGTGCCGAATTTGTGCCACCGTCAGCTAAATGACAAAATGTAAATGATGTATCTCATCTCTTTACTCTGTCTCATCCTTGTTGCTTATCAGGCTGATTACTGTGGTGTCGTCGGCAAATGTTATGATCTGGTTGTTACTATGTATGGCTGTGCAGTCATGTGTGAACATGGAGTACAGCCGTGGACTGAGGCAGCAGCCTCATGGTGCTCCAGTGTTGAGGATTAGCGAGGATAGGTGTTATTCCCTATTTTCACCACTTGGGGCCTGCCTATCAATGTTTTGAATGAATGTTTTTTCGTTTTGTTATCACAACATGGTATTAAAATAAGTTTTGTTTTAAAGAACATTTAAAATGTTCACAAATGACACTGTTACCAAAACATTAATGGTTGTCAAACCAAAACCAAAACATTTCAAACCTGTTTGTGTTTGGAGAGAACGAGATTGTGCCATCCAGTGAGCTGGAGAGACTGAGGCAGAGATAGAGAGATTAGTGACCTTGCTCAGAGGGTCTTGCTAATAATTAAATTGTGGTTGTTGTTGCCCTTGCCTCAGTCTTTCTGCCTGCTTGTCTGTCTGTCTGTCTGTCTGTCTGTCTGTCTGTCTGTCTGTCTGTCTGTCTGTCTGTCTGTCTGTCTGTCTGTCTGTCTGTCTGTCTGTCTGTCTGTCTGTCTGTCTGTCTGTCTGTCTGTCTGTCTGTCTGTCTGTCTGTCTGTCTGTCTGTCTGTCTGTCTGTCTGTCTGTATGTCTGTCTGTAACAGATCCACACTGTACTCCACATGTAATCGGACACACACGTGCACACATATCCTGAGTTCTGAGTATTGTGTTGCAGGTGGGGCTGGTTTGAGCCGACAGTTTCCATAGCGTCAACAAGAACAGAGGAAGGAGAGGAGGACGAGGGTGAAAAATAGGCGTCCTATTTTATTTAGAAAAAAGTACACCCCCCCCCCTCTCTCTTTTCTCTCTCCCTTTCTATCTGTCCTGAGGCAAGCCGAATTGGGTCGCCTTGACACTGTTCTGAATCACTCATCAGAACGACTCCCAGTCTGACCAGGAGTCAGTTGACATGGTTCTCTTCTGTCCTGCACATGGAGCCACTTGGTAGACACACTGAATCTAATAGATTGGTCTAATTTAGGGCTGAAAGGTATTGACAAAACATTGTAGCCTATTATGTGATAGAAATATCACAACATTATTATGATTATCTTATGAGATGTTGCAGTATAACTTGCAACACGACTTGGTGGACATTTTCTTTCCATGTACAGTACAGTAGTTAAAAACTCCTTTTGTACTATATTATGGGAATACATTTGTAATTGTAAACCTTGCATTATGGCATCACGCTTCCTGCTGGATTTCACAGGGATGGCCTTCAGTCCTTTTATTATGGACTTACGTAGTATTTCTGTGAGTAAAGCACGTCTGGCAGTCTCTTTTCTCGTCTGATTTTCTGTCATAACGTGCATTACTGTACATTACAGTAATTCTTACAGGCTGTTCTTCCTGAGGAGGCTCAGGTCGTTCGACGTGTGCTGCCGACTGCTGCTATCGTTCTACCAGTCGGTTGTAGCCAGTGTCCTCTTTTTTGCTGTGGTGTGCTGGGGGAGGGGGGCAACATCAGCTCGAGGGACTCCAACAAGCTGAACAAGCTGGTGAAGAAGGCTAGCTCAGTAGTGGGTGGTGAGCTGGATAATCTAGAGGTGGTGGCTGACAGGAGGATGAGGAAAAAGCTAGAAGCCATCCTGGAGAACCCCTCTAACCCCCTCTACGAGGAGCTGGCCAGAATGAAGAGCACGTTCAGCCTAAGACTCATCCCCCCCGACACACCACAAACCGCCTGGGCCGGTCCTTTATACCGGCAGCCATCAGGCTCTACAATAAAGGGCTCGGGCGGCCGGAGCAGCCGGTTCTGCTGCCAGAGTTATCACTGTCTCAACTCGGGACATGAGAACTAGAGACTCACGTCAACAACTACCTTGGTTCTATCTTGATTCTTTGCACTAGAGACTTCATAACACTTGTCTATCTTGTGTTTGTACTTCTATATTACTATTTTATATTACTTTATTTATTACTTTTTATATTACTTTATTATAATTTATTATTATTATTATTATATTTTATATTACTATATTGTACTGTACTGTGAATCTATGCATCCCACACCCTGTACCCCCCCCCCATGCTGCTCTGACACCTGAATTTCCCCTAGGGGATCAATAAAGGATTATCTTATCTTATCTCTTATCTTATTAGGTTTTGCTAAATCACGTTTTGCATTGTTTTTACACCTTGAGAGGTTGAGAGAGGGAGAGAGAGGTTGTCTCAACACGAGAACCCTCCCTATATAAAGAAGCCATTCAGAGTTGCAGCCACAATCGACGTGGAACATAACGACTGACCAATCACTGACCAATCACAATACACTCATTGCCTATGGGCGGTCCTTGATCCAATGACCAATGACCAAATGGCGGCTTGGTGTACTGAAATATGTATATGTTAGTAATTGCTAGATCTGAATTTATATTTTATCTGCAATGCCTGGTTTTACAGTTTGATCTGAATTTTGAGAGCCATGTGCAGGGGCGTAGCTGGGGGGGGTAGCTTAGGATGATTCCAAGGGCCCAGCACTGGGGGGGGGGGGGGGGGGGGGGCCCAATTTTTATTTTTTTTTCCTTTTTTTTACTAGACATCACTCAGGTGTATTATTGATGCTCTCATTGATACTATGTTTGTTTCTGAAGTGTGTGTGTGTATGTGTGTGTGTGAGATATATAGAGAGAGGGGGGGCTTTGGTAGACTATTGCATTGGTCCATTCATTGAAGATGAACGCAATGCGACATCCTTTACTAGGCTCACCCACCAACAGTGCAGGTGCTGAACTGCTGATCCGAATATATAGGTAAAAACCATATTATGCGTTTTCATCAATAAAAAAATTGCCTACAAATACATTCTTTCATGGGGCCCAGAATCTGGAGCTACACCCCTGGCCATGTGCACCGTAGTTGTGGAGTGAGGCAGCGTGAGGCAGCATGAGGCAGCATGAGGCAGCAGCAGCTCTTAAAGCTACAGACACAGAAACAGCCTGTCGAGAACAGGACTGAAACAGAGGACTGAAACAGAGGGGTATAGAGGAATGCTAGAATGCATCATTTGCTGAGTGGTATTTTCAGCAAAAGAAAACTTCAAATACACGTTTTGGGGACCTGAGAGACCTATATTAACTTAATGAAATAACGGTAAATGATGGGACCTGAATTTTAATTTGATATATATTGAGTTAGTCTAGCCTCCCTGTGATCTCACAGTATGTGTTGTCTGGCTTGGTCAAACCAATAATCTAGTTAGACTCCAGAGACTCCAGATTTGATACTTAACTGCCATGTTAACTTTCAGTAGCCAGGAATTTCTTCAGTGTGATTACATAAAAAAAAAAAGGCCATATCAATTTCATGAAATATAACCCACATGGAGTCTTCACTGTTATTTGCTGTAGTGTCATGTATTCTATGCCCTGTTAGTCATGAAATGAAAAGTGACACAAAGAAGAATCCCTTTACTTGCTCTTGTTTATATATGTTTTCTTAATTATTATAATTATTTTGTCCTTTTATATATTTTATAAAGGTAAAAAGAAAATAAACATGATATATACATACTGTATGATACATAGATATTAATTAAACAAACTATAATTGATAAATAATATTAATAAAATCATATTACATTACATACATGTTAAAATAATAAAATAATAATAATAATAAAACAACAACAACAACAACAACAACAACAACAACAACAACAACAACAACAACAACAACAACAACAACAACAACAACAACAACAACAACGGGTACATTAGAATAGAAGCCCTCACAATACCTGAATACTCATCACTTGTATTGCACTTAATTCATCTAAAACAATTGGTTAGATGACCTCTATTTCAGAGGCTATAATTATCCCTCCCCGGACTCGTCCAACATATGAGATAAATCCTTGTCCCTAATATAATTTATAATTGGGCCCCAGATACTTTGAAATCTCTCTTGTTTGTCCTTGAGTGTGTATGTAATGCATGACCTTTCCATGTTACTGCTATTGATATTTTTGGCCTGTAAAAGGTTCTAGATTAGTTCTCTACATTTTAGATCATGTTGTGGATATGCCAAGAACCAAAAAACGTGGATTGCTCATATCTCTTGCACTACTAATCCAACCTCTTCCCAAAATTCCCGAATTCTTGGACATTTCCATAATACAATGGGATCAATTGTTCCCTTGTCTTCTTCACTACACCTGTTACATCTGGAATGTTAGGATTCAATGTACAGCGTAAAGGGCCTGTAATGAATAGAAATATTGAATAAAAGAAATAACGATCAAATAATGAGTATACTCGTTGTTGGCGTTCAACGATTGGTGGCCAATAACGAGTATAATCGTTGTTGGCAGTGAATGAGTTAAGGGCTTTATTTGGGAGGAATCATAGTGATTCCTTCATGTCAACTCTACAGGCCTCATTGGAATTTATTAATCATAATTTAAATAAATATGACAATATTTGTACTATAAACAATTACGCATTTGATGTTGGAAAAAAACATTTATGGATTAATCTGATCACAGGGCAGCTGGATTAACCATATCTGAACCAGCTATTTTGGACAAATGTATAATTACTTAATTACTCAGATATTCAAATACTATTATGCAATTATTGTGAAATGATTGAAAATAATAATTATTTAATGCCTTCTGTGGCATTTGTATTTCTTATTTGTTAAATATCTGTTTTATTGATTAATTATACATTTGAAAGAATGCAGGTTATAGCTATATAAAATCACAAATGTCTGTCCCATTGTACCAATCAATGGGATATATTGCATGTTGGCTATAACCTGCATTATTTCAAATGTATAATTAATCAATAAAACAGATATTTAACAAATAAGAAATACAAATGCCACAGAAGGCATTTCTCCTCCTACTTTCCCAGAGACAAGTCGCATTTGTTTTCCCTCTCCTACTGAGCTGCTCTTATCTGCCCCCCCTACCTCTGTTGCTATGGACATGGACATAGACTTTGATATTGTGGTCTTGTAATTATGTATTTATGTATTTAACTGCATGTAGTATGTACGTATTGTAAGTGATGTTATATGTTCTATGTTCTATGTTGGAACAATGCTGTAACAATGCTGCACTGAAAACAAATTCCACCAGCCTGACTGGGTGGTCATTAAAGAATCTAATCTAATCTAATCTAATCTAATGTAGAATAATGGACTAAGCGGACATGAAACTTCACTGAGAGCGAGTCCTCCGTGATCAATCTCACTCTCAGTGAAGTTTCAATGGAGGTCATCTATTCTAACCAACAAATTGAAGCTAGAAAGCATTTTGTTGTGACCAATCTTATTTGGAAACATGACACACAAAATAATAGTATTTCGCTTTTTATTTTAAACAATATTTAATCGTGTTTGGGTGTTCTGCATGTTCTGCGTGTTCTGCGATTTTGGAAACGTATGTTATGTCAGTCTTTTCATACGGAGCAGAAGCATGGACGCTGAATGAAGAGGCAAAGAGGATGATAGACTCTTTTGAAATTTGGACGCTGAGGAAGACGCTGAATATAACATGGAAGAATAAGATCAAGAATGACTTGGTCCCAGATTTTCCACATTTCTCATTTGTAAGGAGTAAATCCTCCATTCAATCCACCCAACTGAAAACCAGTATTTACCTATATATATATGTATGTATGTATGTATGTATGTATGTATGTATGTATGTATGTATGTATGTATGTATGTATGTATGTATGTATGTATGTATGTATGTATGTATGTATGTATGTATGTATGTATGTATGTATGTATGTATGTACAGTATGTACAGCATGTTAGTGGTCGACCGATATATTGGTTTGACCATTTTAAAGATATTGGTATGAGCCAACGTTACCATATTTTTTTTGTGGGTGCAAATCTTCACCATTTACATTTACATTTACATTTAGTCATTTAGCTGACGCTTTTATCCAAAGCGACTTACAAGTTCTGTACGACAAGTCAGCAGGAAGGGCACAACTCTATCAGCTGAGTAACAATGTTCATCAAAGTGTTGGGTGCTACAGTGTAGGTTAGTTTATTAGGACAAGTGCATGACAGTAAGGTTAGTTAGGGTTAGATATATTTTTTCTTCTTTTTTTTATACATTTTTTATTTCAGATAATGGTTGAAGGATGCAACCACCAGGCTGCAACCACACATATTTCTCTCTCACAGAGCAAACAAACACTCCTACAATACTTTGCATATGCAGAGACCATTTATATTACTATTAATTATAATTACCGGTATCCAAACACACTTGCACAACATACACAGAGATCATCCACTGTCTGCAAGAAATAAAAAATCATTATCAGAATTATATCAGCTGCCCAGCCGCCCTGCTCTCTAAATATCTATCGGCATCTGCTCTTGAAAAACTGTTGACCTCTAATTGATTGATTGAAAATTGTATTAACAGATTGCATGTATGTACAGTATGTATGCACCTATATAGCAATGTATGTATGTATGTATGTATGTATGTATGTATGTATGTATGTATGTATGTATGTATGTATGTATGTATGTATGTAGGTATATACAGTATGTATGTATGTATGTATGTATGTATGTATGTATGTATGTATGTATGTATGTATGTATGTATGTATGTATGTATGTATGTATGTATGTATGTATGTATGTATGTATGTATGTATGTATGTATGTATGTATGTATGTACTGTATGTAGGTATATACAGTATGTATGTATGTATCTATGTATGTATGTATGTATGTATGTACTGTATGTAGGTATATACAGTATGTATGTATGATATGTATGTATGTATGTATATATGTATGTATGTATGTATGTATGTATGTATGTATGTATGTATGTATGTATGTACTGTATGTAGGTATATACAGTATGTATGTATGTTGTGTATGTATGTATGTATGTATGTATGTAGTATGTATGTATGTATGTATGTATGTATGTATGTATGTATGTATACGTATGTATGTATGTATGTATGTATGTATGTATGTATGTATGTATGTATGTATGTATGTATGTATGTATGTATGTATGTATGTATGTATGTATGTATGTATGTATGTATGTATGTATGTATGTATGTATATTGTGACAAGCCTGGTGGGGTTCAGACTCGCCACAGTTCAAATACAAACAAATTCGAATGTCCACACAAGAGCAATATCAATCAATAAGAATATTTATTGAATAAGGGCAGAATCCAGTTCG